>NC_081545.1:21231949-21297480 GCF_901000735.1 Corylus avellana | reverse complement strand
TCTTGCACATACAACACCACTCCATAACCACTATGTTCCTCTTACGCAGCATATCATGAGTCAAAGTTTTGCCCAAGGCCGCAGTCCATCCGAAAAAAGCCACCCGCTGAGGCGCCTTAGTACGCCAGATGCTCTTCCAAGGAAACTCCTCGTGAGAAGAAGAAGACAAGGCCTTATAGAACGACTTAACCTCGAACTTGCCTTTCTTGGAAGAAGACCAACAAATACGATCTGCATTGCCTAAGGAAACCTTGCAAGAATACAACCGATCAAAAAAAGGAGAAATCAGGTCCATCTCCCAATCTTGAACCGATCGCACGAAAATGACATTCCACTCAACCACCCCATTCCTCCCAATAAAATTATCCTTCACCCAAGCTTCTTTGTGTCTAGCAATACTGTATAAGGATGGAAAAGCTTGCTTCAAGGAGTTGTCCCCACACCAAATATCATGCCAAAATCGGACTTTCGAACCCTCCCCCACCTCAAATCGAATACCTTTGGCAAAGAAATTCCACCCTTTACGAATATGCTTCCATAGACCCACACCATGAGGGCCCGAAGCCTCCTTCGTGCACCACCCACCTTCTTGATCTCCATACTTAGCTTTGATCAAATTACACCAAAGAGCCCCGTTTTCATTTGCGTATCTCCAAAGCCATTTCCCCAAAAGAGCTTGATTAAACTGGTGCAACTTCCGAATGCCAAGACCACCATAACGAAGAGGGCTGCACACTTGGTTCCAACTTACAAGATGCAACTTGGGCTCATCTCCCATTCCTCCCCACAAAAAATCTCTTTGGACTTTCTCGATCCTTTTAGCTACACTTACAGGAATCGGAAACAGAGACAAAAAGTAAGTCGGAAGATTAGCCAAAGTGCTCTTGATGAGGGTTAAGCGACCTCCCTTAGAAAGATACATTCTCTTCCAACCTGCCATCTGACGCTCCATCTTTTCAATCACTTCATTCCACATGGCCGTATCCTTGAAAGAAGCCCCAAGAGGGAGACCCAGATACTTCATAGGCAACTCGGCAACACTACACCCAAGGATGTTAGCTAAGCCCCCAATGTTCTCCACCCCACCAATGGCCACAATCTTTGATTTTCCAAGGTTCACTCTCAAACCCGAAACAGCTTCAAAACATAAGAGGATGAGACGAACATACCGGATTTGCTCAATAGAATCTTCACAAAAGATCAAAGTGTCATCCGCAAATAAGGAATGAGAGACCATCAACTCCGACAAGACCCTATTTCCCACCGAAAACCCAGTCAAAAGGCCTTGGTCAACCGTCGCATTCACCATCTTACTCAAAGCCTCCATAACAAGCACAAACAATAACGGTGAGAGAGGATCTCCTTGCCGGATTCCCCTCGAACTGCTAAAGAAACCTTCCGGAGAACCATTCACTAGGATGGAAAATTTTACCGTCTTAATACACCACTCTATCCAAGCCCTCCACCTCCCACCAAACCCACATCTATGCAGCAAATACAAAACAAAGTCCCAATTTACATGGTCGTAGGCCTTTTCCAAATCCAACTTACAAAGAACCCCTGGGACCCCTGATTTCTTGCGACTATCCACACATTCATTTGCAATAAGAACGGAATCTAGGATTTGCCGACCCCCAATAAAAGCATTTTGAGAAAAGGAAATGACCTTACCCAAAACAGTTTTCATCCTATTGGCAAGAACCTTAGACACAATTTTATACACCCCTCCCACCAGGCTAATGGGCCGAAAGTCCTTCATCTCCACCGCATCCGCCTTCTTTGGAATCAAAGAAATAAAAGTTGCATTCAAGCTCTTCACCATTTGACGTCTGCTATGGAACTCTGCAAAAACCGCCATAATGTCTTGTTTGATAACTCCCCAGCAAGCTTGAAAAAAAGCCATGGAAAAGCCATCTGGACCCGGAGCCTTATCACCATTCATGCCTTTTACCACCTCCCAAACCTCCTTCTCCTCAAACTCTCTTTCTAACCAACTATTATCCTCCTCATCTATGGACAAGAACTGCTGGTTATCCATTCTAGGGCGCCAAGAGCTTTGTTCCGAATAAAGAGATTGGTAATACTGCACTATGTGTTCTTTTACCTCAACTGGATCATCGGATAAAGCGCCATTAATACGAAGCACTTCCACCCGATTGTACCTCCGGTGAGAATTAGCCATCTTGTGGAAGAAGCGAGTATTACGATCCCCCTCCTTGAGCCACAAAGCTTTCGATTTTTGACGCCAATGAATCTCTTCACACAACAAAGTATTCTCCAAATCTTTCAACTTGTCCGCCTTCCGGATTTTCTCCTCTTGATCTAAGCCTCTCGATTCTGCCAACTCATCCAACTCCTGGATACCTCCCAATAACTCCTTCTTTTTCCTCCCAATATCCCCAAAGACCTCCTCATTCCACTTTTTCAAGTCCACTTTAAGTGATTTTAATTTACTAGCAAGCACAAAACTAGGCAAACCCTCAAACAAATACGACCCCCACCAAGAAGCAACCTTATCAACAAAACCCTCTGCCTTAAGCCACATATTTTCAAATTTGAAACCCTTCTTACCTCCACAAGGAGTCCCGCAATCCAACAATAATGGGAAGTGATCCGAGAGCAGGCGTTGAAGTCTCCTTTGTACAACTGCTGGGTAGTGATCTTCCCAATCCGAAGAAAACAAGAACCGGTCAATCCTCGACCAACTCTCATTTTCTTGATTATTGGACCAAGTAAATTGACCCCCCATCATCGGAATATCTACCAGATTATTCTCTGAGATGAAGTCCGAAAAATCCATCATGCCCGATGAATAATAAGAAACATTGGAGCGCTCACTGGGAAATCGTACAATATTAAAATCCCCGCCCAAACACCAAGGAACCTCCCAAATCCTCATCAAACCAGCCAACTCGTCCCAAAGCGCCCTTCTCTCCACTTCCTCATTCGGACCATACACTCCCCCAAACGCCCACACCCATCTATCCTCTACATTTTGAAACGAGCAAGCCAAAGTGAAAAGTCCCACACACTCCTCCTTACACTCCACAACCCTCCTATCCCACATCATTAGCATCCCTCCCGACAAACCATTAGAACCTTTATACTTCCACCCCACATGTTGACCTCCCCAAAGACTATGAATCACCTCTCGAGAGATAACCTCCATCTTCGTCTCAATCAAGCACACTACATCTACTTTCCATTCTTTCAAAAGACCCCTAATGCGCAACCTTTTCTTGAGGGCATTCAACCCTCTCACATTCCATACTACAATATTAAGCTTCATGATCCACCAAAGCGCCCCTCTCACTTTCCTCAATCTCTTCAAGGCCTTCGAGTTCAGGAACACATGCAGAAGCACCTCCCAAGTTCGAATCGTACTGCTTCCTAGAAGCTTCGATAGCCTTGAAAAGAGCCTCCAATTCCTCCTTTTTCCCCTCATCAGAAACTCCAATTTTTGGGCAAAAATTGAGACAGTTACCAACTACCCAGCTGGATGAAATCGTGTCTGATCCTAAATCCTCCAAACCCACTGTTTCAACAATTTTATCCCCCTCCATACCTGAATCAGACCCAGACAGCTGCAATGCCAAAGTTCGATCCACCCTATTCTGTCCAAAATTGCTCAACGGAGCCAAACTCCATTCCTCCCCCTGACGAACCTGCTGAGCCCACTCCCCCACGGCCAAATCACTACTCCGACGAGATGGGCTCCCCCTCAGAAACTTCCGAGTGGCCAAGCATGCACTCTTTCCAGCCTGGCCGGACTCCATAGGCTTCTCCGGCGCCGTCTGTTGCTTCTCCGATGACATTAACGTCTCCGGCACCCCCTGCGAAAATTCCGGCGATGGTCCCAGAATCCCCTTCGACTGCCCAGACATCGACGATGAAGCTTCTGGCACGTCCCTATTCTTCGGCCCAGTCTTTCTCCTCATATAGGTCAGAAGAGTTAAATCTTTACCAGTGGGCAGAAGTTCCGTCACCGGGCTTGCGGGGATTTTTGGACTTAAATTCCTTCCGGCCCCGAAAGTGCTAGCATCCCCCACAGACATGCCGACAACCACCCTGGGACTCCTTTCTGCCACTGACCCAACCCCCTCTTCCCCTATTTGCTCTCTGCCGGCCAACGTCGAACACTCCGGTGAAGGCGTGAGAGCTCGCGACTCAGTCACGAGTTTTCCAGAAACCGCCAATGTAGCCAACCCACCTTTCTCTTGTAATGGGCTTGGACTATAGCCCACACTTGAGCCCACCACCCCTCTTGGCTTAAACACCACCTTCTTCTTCAACTTCAAACTGCTGCTGATCTTATTAGTACTTCCTCCCGGCCCAACCTTCACCTTCTCCTTCCATACAGCCTTTCCTTGAGCTGCGACTTCCTTCCCTCCCGGCCCAAGCCCACTAAGCTTCATCTGCTTAATCACCCTGTCAATCTTAAACATCCCCACGTCACATTCTCTCTTCAGAACACTCAACGTCTCCTTCACGTTGAGGAGCTCAATACCTACCTCAGAGTAGGTCTGCCCAGCATGGTACCCCATCCCCTTCCGTCCCTTCATGCTTCCAGAGACTGACAACTGCTCAGACTGCGCTGCCGGCTTTGCTGACCCACTCGCCGGAATTCTTGTCACACGCTTTACGCCACCTCCAGCTTTCGTATCTTTCACGCGAGGCACTACCGGGCCTCTATCAGAATTCGCCGGCCAGATTGACTTCGTCGGAGCCATAACATACTCCACCGGAAACCCCCCCGAAACTCCCTGAACCATCGCTGGCCCCTGGGTCTTCGTCGGTCTTAGGCTCCTCTTGTCAAACGTATAGTTCCGCCGACCTGGTTCTGTCCATTCTTCACTATCTTCCTGGGTTGCCTTCAATGACAGTCTCACTGTCTCCGCATAGCTTTTCTGCTTCATTACCTCCTTTTCACTCTTTTCTCCTCTAAACTCTCTGCACTCCTTGATCACACGGTGACCACGAAGGAAAAAGTTAGCTGCTTGCATTTCTTTAATGAAGCGATCCCACCCAAACCCACGACGACCTTCGGGGATGATGATTGAGCCGCATCTCTTTCTTCCATCGAATTCCTCCACAGTCAGGAAGTAACCATGCCTATTTGAGCTCTTCTGTGCAATAATTCTGGGGTATCCAGCTCTAGATTGATCCCAGAATACCTCAGAGCTCTTCACTGCCACCAAATCATCCGCTACTTTCACCAACCAGGCTACCTCATCCTTTTTAAGAAAGATGGACCTTTTGGTTCTGCGGCTCCTTTCAAAAATTCTCACTCCTGATGCCCCTTCCTTGATCAACACCTCAAACTCCTTGGACTCCACCATCCACCTCCTCGGTCCAGCCATGACACAAGCAAAACACTAGCTCCAAACACCCTACACGCGCCCTCACGCGCCGTCACAGCACTCACCTCACAGCACTCAACTCACAGCACTAACATGAGCTTAGAATATAACACAGGTTTAGCTAGCTTTTCTCTCGAAGAACTAACTTGAATCCATAGTTGACTAAAACGGTTTTAGAAATTCTGTGCATCAATATAAACACACATTCTCATCCAAATATTACTTCATAGTAAACTGCAAAGATACTGGGATTTTGCCAATAACACAATATAGCAAACTAATAAAATTTTCAAGAAGCTCAGCTACCTTCTGCCATTCACGTTTCCCTAGGCAATGCAGATCGTATTTGCTGGTCTCCGTCCAAGAAGGGCAAGTTCGAGGTTAAGTCGTTTTATAAGGCATTGTCCATTTCTAATCAAGAGGAGTTTCCTTGGAAGAGCATCTGGCGTACTAAGGTGCCTCAGCGGGTGGCTTTTTTCGGTTGGACTGCGGCCCTAGGCAAAATTTTGACCCATGATACGCTGCGTAAGAAGAACATAGTGGTAGTGGAGTGGTGTTGTATGTGCACCGGAGAGTCAGCCGATCATCTTCTTCTCCACTGTAAGCTTACAAGGGCTCTTTGGCACATGATTTTTCAGCGGTTTGGGTTGCATTGGGTCATGCCTTGCCGGGTGAGGGCCTTGTTTGCTAGCTGGTGGTCGGGAGGTCGTTCTCGAAGCGCGGTTGTTTGGAGGATGATTCCTCTGTGTCTTATGTGGTGTATTTGGAATGAAAGAAATGCTAGATGTTTTGAAAATTCCACTAGGACCATAGAGGAATTGACTCATTTCTTTTTCTTTACTCTTTACTCTTGGACGGCCGCTTGGCTAGCTCCTTTAGTGATTAGTTTCTCTGATTTTCTTTTTCATTTCTCTCCCTCCTAGGCGCTCTCTGTTTATACTTCCCGTGTATATGGGTTGCGCCCCTTTGCGCTCTTTTATATCATCATTACTTATAAAAAAAAAAAACATATTTTTTCATTTAAAAAATTTCTTGTTTGGAGCAATTCCAATAAAAGAACCACATCTCAACATTCTTAGCTGTCCTCATCCTTAAACTGTGTGGCCTTTTGGCACATTCATCCTCTCCAAAAGATTTTTCCATCTTTGAGCATCCCAGTGGTCCCCATTGATCTATCCTTAAGTTGGCAATGGAACATAGCCTTGGACTTCAATATTAACATATACACTTCCTTCTTATGCCTCTTTTCTCGAACTTTAACATGCTTTTCTCTCTTTTAGGCTATTATATTTGCACACACTTGTTTAACCTTTTCAGATGATAATAGGCTTTTGAATTTACATGAATATATGTCATCATCCCTCTCGGTAAAAACATTCCACCATTTTAGCTGTATAATGACATAGATGAAGGTATTCCTACCAAACATGAATTCTCAGGAAATGTCTACAGAAGATCTCAAACAGTCAGAAATGACTACAACTTTAACATGGCAAATTTCGCACTGAAAAAAAAATATATATATCATCTTATATAATATTACTGTATCATGTGATAGTGTATACTCTCAGACCTAGAGGACTATGAGGCAGATATTAGAATTCTGCTACTCTTTACTGGCAGGAAATATGATATTTTTCAAGCATGATATTCCACCTTTAATTAATTTATAGTACAATCTCCTGTAAACCCTCAAGATGTGGTAAAGGGAGGATATTAGGGGAAGCAGTGTGTAGATTTTAAAAAGCAGTTTCACCACAAATTTAGTTCACCAAAAAGAGCAGAAACTACTATCAAGCATTCATATTTTCATATTGTGAAAGACGGTCTAGAAAAAAGATAAAAAGTATGCAAATAACTATACCAAGCACAATTAATACGACAAATTAATCAGAAACAGATAGGACTAAAAATTTCACTAAAAACAAATATTTTATCTATATTTGCCTGACTGAGGAAAAACATCAAAATATAGCTAGGAAAGTCAAATGAAGTAACAAGGATACTGGTAACAAACATTCGCGTCTCACACTTGGAGGCACAAGTTCCACATGTTGATGGAAAAGTCATCACCTATCAAACAAGAGCAGGCAAGACGTACCATATAAAATTTGAGGTACACAGATAAAACAAAACTTAACCAGTTTAAACTTCAGCAATTGCCTTACTTCTTCTGGTGCAGAGTACCGAAACACAGTTTCCACAATATCTGCACTATTACTCTGAGCGATGGCCCGATGAGCAGCTGTTGCCCCAACTGAGCCGTGTGGTTCTCTTCTGACTTCATCGGAAGCACCACTTGTTTCCTCTGTTGATGGTCCACCACAGTGGTCTCCTGACTGTGAAGGGTCCGCAAGATACCCCAGTGATGCTTGTTGCTCTGGAGTTCGCTCATAGAACTTGATTATCAAGGATGGATCCAGGGCTGGAGAAAACCTATCCATAGATAATTATATCCTAATTGAGCTAAAATAAGAGCAACTGATGGTTCAAAATATTAATGGAAAAAGAAACAAAGGCCAGGTCTGTCCCAAATGCAAGTTAATTGAGTTCTTTCATCCCAGAGAAATCACAAAAAAGATTGATGCATAAGACCATCAAGATTAATGCATAAATTCATATAAGAAAACCAGTTCAGAAAAATGAAGTTTTCCCTATCATGTATGAGTAAGGTTTCCCAGTCACATCAAATTATTTCTTACGGGTTCTCAATGAAGCTGTTTCCAGAAGGATCATCCAGGATGAAGGAGAAGGATGAATCTCCAGTTGCACAAGCTTTCAGTTTCAACAAAAACTGGTCTATCGCTTCAGCAGTTTGAGGATTCACTTTCTGGAAAACCCAGAAGATTGCATTAAGTTACTTAAAGAGGAAATTATATAACATTTGATATCGCAAATCCCAGAATTGATATGCACCTTGCGTTCTTCTTGAAGGGCCTGCAGCTCATCTACAGCTCGTACTAGTATCCCTTCCACCTAGAGTAATTACATCAGATATATAAGATAGTTATAAAGAGAGTAGGAAGGAAAAAAGTTCTGGAAACATGTTATAGAAAATGGTGAACCACACGCTGAAGATATGAGAGATTCATACACCAAAGTGCATGCTCAAAATTTATACAACGGGACCTAACATGATTAGAATGTCCAAATTGATATAAAATCCACCAGAAACCTTACAGAATATACTCAACACTACTCAAAACTTATCCAGACCTGGCGAATTTTTTTTTTTTTTTCTCAAAGCAATTGCAACACAGACATTTTCAAGTGAAACGTGCCATATCACACAAGGTACAGGCTAGTACCAACAACAACAACAACAACAACAATAACAATAATAATAACAATAATGATGATGATAAGTGCATAAAAGGGCAAAAATACTTGTCTATGAGTATCAGAACATGACACCTATAAATTAAGCAACCCCCCCAAAAAAAAAAAAAAAAGACACCCATAAATATAGCAGAATTTTCATTTTAGTCTCTTCTATGGTATAGTTTCTCATCAGAAAATATTAGCAACCCGAGGTTTGTACATGTGAAGTTATTGTAGCAGAAGTTTCACATGCTCATGAGGAAACATGGGTATCATAACATGCTTAAAAATCAATGCTCTACTTATGCGCCCATGAGCTAAATGCACCTCCTCCCCCCATATAAATGAGATGAATTATAAGTTCGTAACACAACCTACTGGGTGCTTGAGCCAATTACAAATCCAAAAAACAAAACAAAACAAAACAAAAAAAACAAAGGTTACGCTGACAACCCTGCACGACTTCAACTTGAGCATCATAAGACTAAAAATATTTTTATGCAAGTAAATTGGAAAATCTGTTCACCAATGGTAAGGGGGAAACTCTGTGAGTGCCAATGCATAGAAAAAGGAAGACGAACTACATGTTCAAACTTGTTTCCACCACTTGCAAATATCTTCTCTCTTTCTTTTTGATAAGTAATGCATATGCATTCTAAGCGTAGAGGGGAACAACCCTAGTACACAAGAAATATACAAGTGAACCCCTAAATTATAGAAAAAAGAAGCACGTAACTCCAAAAACTCAGAAAAATTAGAGACATGCACACTATTCCAGGCCACTTTCCAAGTATACAGGGATTGTAGCATCATCTTCTTTCTTTCTTAAGGTGTGTAACTATTTATTTTCCCCATTTGATCAATTTCCCTGATTTTCTTTTTATGTTCTCTTCTTCTTTCTCTTCTACTTAGTCACTCTCTTGTATACTTCCTGTGTACTTGGGTTGCGCCACTCTGCACTCTTTTATGCATCATTACTTATCAAAAAAAAAAAATTTATTTTCCCCATACAGCACTATTATCAGCCATAATATGGTTTCCCCTATGATTGATCTTAGTAGAATTATCAGATTTTAGTCAGTATACAAAATGAATTAAGACTATCTAGGGGGAGAATGCATAGCTAAAGTTGTGTCATGGAAAATCTGATTGAAAATTTAGTTTCAAATAATTAAAAAAACTGGGAAATGGGTTACATATTACTAAGCTTGATCCATCTAATTTCTTAGAAACAGAACTTATCTGACTATTATCTCTGGATATAATTATTTTCAACATGTTCTTTTACAAATCCTCATCCAAAGAGTTCTACAATTATGTATCCCTATATTTTACATCATTTTGATGCAACTTCAAACTGCAAACTTTGGAATTAGAAATATTACTCTGCATTTGAATTCCAAACCCAAGTTCCAATCAGAGCCTTAGCGACAACAGTGTTCATGGAGGCAATCACAGAGCAAATCATTTAAACATCCAATTTTTTTCCTCCAATTAAATACTAAACTTTTCTTAAGTTAAAAATAAAAAGGGAGGTGTTTCATTTTAAAGCTTTTTACCCTATAAAAGTGCATTCAATTATATCTTGATTGCACCTTCCAGAAAAATGAAAGGAAAGCTATTTTTCTACTTTTTTGCCTTCTAATAATACTTCAAAATCTAACGCATACTAACATCATCCTAGAGAGTTATTCAAATGTAGCAACAAAGGCCCACTACTAACTGAGCTACCATCTCATAAGGATGAGAAAATACATTGCCAGCTGAAGATATTCATCAGCAAACCACAGCCACTTAAAAACTCAACTAGAGGGAGAAATAAAACAAAAGACCAGAGTTTAAAGAAGATACTGTTGACAGAGATCCACGCTGAGCCTCGGGAGGAATTTCAAAATCCAATTCAGGAATCTGCACAAATAAAGAATAAAAGAAAATGCACAACTCAATATCCCAATATTAGAAACTCAACAGATTGCTTGCTGAGCCAATGCACACAAGATAGCCATGTCATGATCAAGTAAAAGTCAGAATTTACTCCATTATTGCAAGAATCTGATATATTCTTCTTATTTTCCTTGAGTTTTATTCATCTTGGAAGGTAAAGCACGGTAGTGAATGAACCAAATTTAATATTTTTTTAAAAAAGAAAAGAGATAGAGACTACCTTTGCAGTTCCAACACCTTAGAACAACAAAAACCTGGTGTAAGAAACACCAGCTAAAGTACTCTTTGCAACCAACACAGGGAGGGAGAGGGGAGAGAGAAAAGATTTAAAACGAAAAAAGAAAAAAAAAAAAAGTTACTTTATGTCATCTCCATACAACAAACTAACCCACAGCAGGCCACACACCAAATTCAAAGTGTTTCTATGTACAAGGTGTACAATGTGACCACCATTTAAATAGAGAAAAGGCCAAATGCGTTTACCAACTTGAGACACATTGCCCTAGGTCTGCTCCAGATTTATCATGCAAAATTCATAATGTAAAGAAGTAAAAAGAAATGGGGGGAAATCTCAGATATCATCTAAAGAATTGAACTGAACAATAGCTTGACCTGAAGAAATATATACCCTCAATATTCATACACACAAATAACTTACAGTAAAACATAAAGAACACAATCCTTTTAACAATAGCAACCAAGAGTAAAATATTGCTGGAATAAAAAAAAATAAAAAACATAAAAGACAGATACCAAGTCAAGTCATAGATACCAAGATCAGGTAATGCTATCATAGAAGAAAACAATTTTAACACCACGGTCTAAGGTGACAGGGTAATCGCATGCAGAGTAGAACACATTACCAAATTGAATGAATAAATAAATAGTCTCAGACAAGTCATTTAAACAATCAACAGTTAATTGAACTCTGGTGATATATATCTTAAACACCTATATATATATATATATATATATATATATATATATATATATATATGAAGAAAAATTATCACCAGCCACACTAAGTTCCCACTGTTCCAAAAGTGAATCAGAAATAGATAAAAGAAAGATAGCAAGTAATGTCACTGCCACCAAGTTTGCCAAAGTCCATTAACACCATCAAATAAAAAAAGCTTCCCTTTACACCATTAAAGATGAAAACTTGCAACAATAGACTAAGATGACAGGGTAAGTCAGACACGCACTGAAGGATATAATAAAGTAAGTGAAACCTGAATGAAGTAAGAACTACAAACGGAAACAGTGTTCGACATTTTCAGAAGCAACAAAATGGTTGAACAAGAGTACCAAGTAAACAAGCAAATAACAAAAGCAAATTCACCAACATCATTACTGCATTAGTCAAATTGGTTTCTCTTAGGCATCCCAGTACAAACTACCATGTTTGGTTAAGAACATGCGCTATGTATATTGAGGGTAATTTAGCACTTATCTCACTAAATCAGTGAGAAAGTGCTCTGTGATGGGTCAGAGTCTCAAGTATATAACAAACTGCCTCGGTATTGATGCAATTTGACACTCGATGTTTATGCTGATCAATTACAAGAAAAATTCTACTCTTACTTATCAAAAAAAAAAAAAACAAGAAAAATTCTACTCTTAGTTTTCAAATATACAAGACTCAATTATATAAAAAAGAACTTATAACAAACAACTATGTCCAATGAAGATTAGGAAGAGATGGATACTTAATATCTCAATACAGCATAAGATTGCACACAAATTTAAACTCTGAAAACAAAAATGGAAAATTCAACGTAATTTGGAAGGAGACTATTGCAATAAGGATCTAGTGAAGCACCTTAATAGTTGCAGACTCAGACTTCACTACTTGACGGTCAAGCATCTGCATTAAAAAAACTCGTCAGATGGCCTATTCATATCGGAGGTACCATTTCTTCAAAGTAAGGGGGAAAAACAAAGGCGCTACCAGAAAGGAAAAAAATTAAAACTAAAAATATTTTACATGCACATTAGAACACAAGAAAACAATGTTCTATGTCAATAAGACAAAAAACAGCAAATTGTTGCATGTTATACAAACAAATTGTGTAAGCCTATAAAAGTCAGGAGACTGGCCCAAACTAACAACCATTGTGAAATAAGATGTTTATGATCACAACTTCAACTGAATACTTGGCACTTATCATTCTTGATTCACCAGAAAATATACAAAGTGCCAAGCATATCAGATGGAGGACACAATGTTGAGAGGCCAAGACAGCACTGTTCGAACTATCTCCAAGCAAAAAGAAAAAACAAAAGAAAAATCAAATAATTATGCAAGGCAGAAAAGCCGACATCAACGAAGAATTAACTGCCTTTCAAATATTCAAGCCTGTCACCGGAGCACTGCTGCATTTTATAATGCATGAATTTCAGTTAAGCTTAAGGCCGTATATCTTTTGGAAATAGATGCAAAATAAATTGAGAGAGGTCACTTCACAATTATTTTACTCTGATGGATACAACCTTTGGATCACCTGAAGGGACCTGCAGATGGTAGCAACATCCCCGGGCTTGAATCTCACCAGCAAACTGAACTTCATTATTCCTATGGAAAAACCAAGGATAAATAATAACAAATTAACACCTCAAGGACGATCCAATTGGATAAGATCAAATTGAATTATGTACCTCATTAATTAAAATCCCAACATCCTATAAAGAATATATATATATATATATTTATTTATTTATTTACCTCTCACCACAATGTGGACACTCAAAGGCTGACAACAAGATCTGCAGGCAGAAAACATTAACTGCAAAGCTCAACAAACAACAGAAAATTAACAATAGGATGTAAATGGGAAAAAACAAGAGACATACCTTTCGAAAATGGGGAATAAAAGTCAACAAGAACTTTGTTATCCCCTGTTCAAAGTATAAAATTTTGCGTCAGAAAAGTTCACAGGGTTAACTCAAACACTAAACAAACAATAATCAAAGTTGTAATCCAATAATTGTTAGGCTCCTTCCCAGCCAAAGTAACACAAAAATTCTTCCTATGCATAGATAAAATATTTAAATTCCTCTTATAACTCACTCAGCTGCTTACTTAACTTGATGAATTCCAACCTACACAATCTGATACCAAACAAGTAACTTTATATTTATTTTATTTGTATTTCTCTCCAAATTTTCTTCCATTGTATGTCCCCTCTGAGGACAAAACTTTTCCATCCAAAAACAACCAAACCCACATTTGGGCTCAGACCAACTTTGTGAACCAAACCCAACAGTAAAGCATGTTACTACAAACCCAATATCCATTATCCAATACCCTCTCAAAAGCACAAAATTTGAAACATTCTTTTCTCTTCAATGACGAAATCCAAAGAAACATAAACACTTGAACATGCATTAACAAACATAAATACATGAAAAAAGAAAAGGAAAAGCATAGAGAGAAGGTGTCTGTGTGCGTACGTTTTCGCCGCAACGCATACAGAGGCTTTCGACTTTGTAAAGAGGGGCGTCGCCGTCGTCTGCGGAGACAGCTTCGACCACCGACCTCACATCCACGATTTGCTCTTTCTTGCTGTTAGCTTCCATCTTCGCTGTTTGTTTGTCTCTGTAAATCTCAACCTCTACGTTGCAGAAGAGCCAAATATGAGAGAAACTGAGAAAGGTCTACAAGTTTCTCAAAACAGAGGGGACTGGGTTGAGGGTTTTTTTACCCGTCAAATACCGGGTATTTCCGACCCGGACACGTCACTGTACACGCAAACAACCCCGTGTCAGCGTTAGGATTCTTTCCACGGAAATCAGGGATGTACGTTTTACGTGGGAATCGCAACTTCTGGAGAGGAGAAGCTTCACGATTTGGATCCGCCCAAAAACTTGCCGCGTCTTTGAGAAGTGATTGGCAAAGGACTTGGAGAAAAAAAAAAAAAAAAAAAAAATAGGATCGAAATTGTAGTAGATTTGATTGATGTAAAAAAAAAAAAGTAAAAATGTTTTTTATAAAAAAGTGAAAAATTTTGTTTCGTAGTAATTTTTTTATTTAAATAGTAATAAAAAGTTATTAATGTGATGTAAAAAGTAAAAATGTTATAGTTAATTTTGAAAAAAAAATTTTGGTCTTTGGGTCCGGTCCACTCCTTTGCCAAACACACCCTAAAAGATGGAAAAGTTAACACTGTTAACTACCTCAAGGATCGGGAGAAGTTGTCCATCAAGTTCTTTGAGTTTTAGTGCGTTTAGGATTGTGATTTCGAAAGAATAATTTGTATTTTTAAAAGATATCACAAAACTCCTAGATATACTGCACAAAGACACATTCTCTCTGTGTTTTCCTTTTTTTTTTTTTTCTCTCTGCATTTTTTAAACTCCTAGAGATAATGCAGAGGATGATAAGCATTAAGAAGAAGACTTATGAGAGGACTCTAGTACTCTCCTATAGTTTTTAAACTTGTATAATATTGTATTGTATTGTATTGTAGAGTTTAAGTGTTTTTTTTTTTTTTTTTTTGTGAGTATTGTAGAGTTTAAGTTAGTATTGACTTGTAACTCTTTCTTGACTATATATTAGCATTACACACAAATCCATATTCTTAGTTTTCTTTCAATGGAATAAAACAATAATTCATATTCTTAGTTTGCTTTCAATGGAATTGAATCAAAATTACTAAAATATCTCCGTGAGGCTAACTCAGCTACTACACTTTTTGACTCTCGGACTTGATTCTAAGAGCATGTTTGTGATTGCGGTAGAAAATAGAGCTTTTAGATATAGAACTTTTGCCTATATCATAACTGCATGTCGTAAGTGCTTTTTTGATGTTACTATGTTTGGTAACAAAACTACAAAAGTGCTTTTAGTTGCAAAAATGACAATAAATGACATGTAATGGTTTATGTAACAAAACGACAACATTTTCTTTCTTTTGTACTTATATGTAATAAAAAGTGATGTCCATCATTTTCTTTCTTTATTTTTTTGTACTTATTTTGAACAAAATGTCAAAACATGTATAGGTTCTAAGATATAAATAAATATTAAGTACAAAACCATAATAATAGTAAAAAAAAAAAAAAAAAAACCCATGAATGTGCAAATAATTAACACACTTACATCATTAAAATAAAAACATATAATTTGTCAAAAGCTGCACCACAATACTTCAAAGTATTTAACACATAAAAAAAGAATAACATTCAAGGAGATCCTTACAACATTTTAAATAGTTTATAACAAAACAATATAGAAAAAATTTTAAAAAATAAAAAAAACATTATCGGTTCATTAGTAGATTAGCAATATGATCACGTTCAATGTTTATAGAATTTTCATTGGATGTCTCTGATTGTTGTATGCCTGACTCATCTTGTACTTCGTCATGGCTTATACTGCCAGTAGGTAGTAAATCATCATCATCATCATATGGTTGAAAGTCAGCATCCTTTATTGCATGCTTCCTAAGGAAATTATGAAGAGTCATAGACACTACCACGATTTTCACTTGTTTATCATAAGGAAAATTCGGCATGCAATGCAATAACTTCTACTTATTTTTTCAAACTCCAAATGTTCTTTCAATAGTGCATCTAAGTGATGAATGTGCATGATTAAAAATTTCATGCATACCCCTCGGTTGGCTTCCGCGACGAAAGTCTAGTAGATGATACATCTCCCCTTTGTATAGCCCCATGTATCCCTTCATGTGAGGATATCCTACATCTACCAAGTAATACTTTCCTGCAAAAAATATACGAATAACAGGTATAAAAAAATATGGAAAAGTATATTTTTTTCATGAATAATTCATAATTGTTATTTAATTTTATTAAATACAAACCTCTAGGTGGGTGTGGAAATCACAATTCTTCCTTTCGAATAGCTTCCAAAAAAATACGTGTGTCATGTGTAGTACCTTCCCATCCAGCCTAAATAAAGGTGAAACACATACGAAAATCATAAACAACCATAACATTCTGAGTAGGAGTCCCTTTTCGACCAATATATGGTATTTGTTTTGATGGAGAAATGTTAACTGTCACATGGGTTCCATCAATGGCTCCAATACAATCTTTGAAGTATGGCCAATACCATTCATCATCACGAATTTTACTTGGAACATCCCTAAACTCCTTATCGATAGGATTAATAATGGCAATTGCCATTCTTAAAACAGCCATTAAAACATGAGTCAAATGTCTACTAATTGTTTCTCTTGAATGTTGAAATCTTTCTTGCACTATTCTATTCTCAAACCCATGGCCTAAAGTAATCAAAAACATAGCCACCAACTCTTCAACAGTTATTTCCCTAGTACCTCTTAAATGATATTTTTCTTTCAACTCTTTACACAAGTAAAGAAATACGTGTATTTCCATTCTGAAATTTTGTTTGCACCTATCAGGATTACCTTATAGAATCTCTATAACCCACTTATAACATGTTTGAGAATAGGTCCTAGAAGGTTCCTTTGCAATATATGACTCTCAACAAATTCTACTGCTACAACTGCTACAATAAAAATATCATTTTCATTTTCGTTTTCCTCTTCACCATAATCACTATCACTTGTATCATCTTGAGTGCTATAATCACTATTGTCCATGCCTGTAAGAAAGAAAACAAGGAAATAAAGAAATAAACACAAAAAAGGGAAATAAATAAATAAACACAAATCAACACATAAAAAAATAACATTCAAATAAATGCTTACAGCTTTTCAAATAGTTCATAACAAAACAACATTAAAAAATAACAACATTATTCCATGCTACGACAGTTAATTTCTCTATTTCTCATTCACTTGATAAAGTCAATTTGCAACCATGGCTCTTTAATAGTCACAAACATCTCTCTATGTGATCTCTTAAGAAATACCTCTGTTGCAAACTTAATTAAGGATGTTAATGTCATTTTCTCTTTCAGCAATCTCCCGAACAACATCCATAACATCTTCAATACTACATCCAGGTTTATCGTAGCTCTTAGATGTCAGTGTATTCTTACTTTCTATTACATCACAAATATGACTCAAATATTTCTTTCTTCTCTTACATTGAACCGTAAGACCAACCTTCTTGTTTCCTTTATCCCGCGTATCTAAATCAGCAGGAATATCATCAATGTCATGTGCATTGAGATTTGGTTCATCATCCAAAACATCTAAACCTTTTAGAACATTGTCATCTTCATCAAGCATTGCGTCTACACCATCTATGAGACCAGTATCATTAGGAATCAACCTTACGGATGGTGCCCAAGATCCCTCCCTGGTCGCAGTTATATCTCTAAACAATATTTCCACCTTTATAGCATAAGCCAAACCAGCCGCGCGAAACTTAGTTGCTTCTAGAACTTCCTGTAGTTAGGTATATGTAAAAATCAATAATAGACATTTTATAAATCATTTAAACAAAAACAAATAAGTAAAAATATAATGCCTGCAATTTTTTTTTCCCACTAATCATCGGGCGTATCAATTGTCTTTTTCACTGGATCCCATCTAATGCCAGTTTTCTTGCCTATAAATCTCTTCCAAATGTTCCACTCTTTTTTCAAACTATCCTACTTGTTCATTAGTTGTTTATAACAATATTGTTTTCCAGTTTTTTCATTAAATTTATTTATCACATTTTTCCATTATGTCTTATTAAAATGTGTTCCTGGGCAATTACCAGCATGAATCTCAGTAATACATATGTCAAGATAATCTTTTAGCATTTTTTCAGTCCAAACTACTTTCTCTATCTGAATATTTGCGGTAGCAGCAGCAACGTTGCTTTGACATTTTTTACTCATGTTTGTCACACAATAAATAAGCTGATAAAATTATAAATAAAAAAAGGGAAAATTACACTTTACCCCCCTAAAGTTGTCAGCGATTTGCAATTCCGCCTCCAAAGTTTCAATTTTTGCAATCCACCCCCCTAAAGTTTCAATTTTTTGCAATTCAGGCAATCCGTCAGTCAAAGCCGCTTTGACTGACGGAACAGTAATCATGTGCGCCACACGTGATCACTGTTGGCCTTTTTGTACCCAAAATGCCCTCACCCACACCTTACCCACAGCAAACGGCGTCGTTTGATGCTGCTCCTTCGCCAGAGTTCGTTGATGGGTCATTGCTCGAAAATTTGCCTTTACCTGCAACAAGATGGAGAGCCCAAATGACGGAATCTCCTGCAACAGATCGAAATCTCCTCCTTTGCCCCCTTTGGCGTTCAAAGACAAAGTCCCCTTTAACACTAAATTAATTCAAACTTTGAATGTCATTTTCTACAAAATTAATTCAAATTTTAATTATTCATTTTGTTGACAGTCTTCCTAAAGGGATCGCACAAGTCAATTTGTTGCTTGTGTGTTTTGTTTGTTGGTGGCATACAGATCTTCAGGAAAACCATGTGCTGCATTTGGATTGGTTAATTAAGTCTAAGCTCAAAGAAAGATGTTGGGAGATGAGAGCATCCCAGAAAGCTAACGCGTTGCCCCACGCCTTGTCCTCTTCCATGTGCTTGCCCCACACCTTGTTCTCCTCCCACAGACAAGCCAGATCTAAGCAAAGCCAACCAAGTTCGAAGCCAGGTTTTAAGGATTCAACGAACTCCAGCATGGGGGTATTTTGGGCGTGAGTTGGGTTGGGCGTGGGTCACATGGGTTGGGCGTGCGTGCTTGATGGAAAAGCATGGGGGTATTTTGGGTACAAAAAGGCCAACAGTGATCACGTGTGGCGCACATGATCACTGTTCCGTCAGTCAAAGCGGCTTTGATTGACGGATTGCCTGAATTGCAAAAAATTGAAACTTTAGGGGGGTGGATTGCAAAAATTGAAACTTTGGAGGCGGAATTGAAAATCGCTGACAACTTTGGGGGGGTAAACTGTAATTTTCCCATAAAAAAAAGAATGTTAAACACTATTAAAAATTAGGGGAAAATCCACTTTACCCCCCTGAAGTTTTAGGGGTTTTTCAATTTGAACCTCAAAGTTTAAAAAGTGGCAATGTACCCCCCCAATGTTTCAAAAAATTTCAATTTAAACCTTCCGTTACAATTTCCGTTAATTTGGACGGAAATTTTTTTAAAAATAGCCTGAGGGTAGTTATGTAATTTTAGAGATTTCCATCCAATTTAATGGAAATTATTAACGGAAGGTTTAAATTGAAAATTTTTGAAACATTGGAGGGGTACATTGCCACTTTTTAAACTTTGTGGTTCAAATTGAAAAACCCCTGAAACTTCAGGGGGGTAAAGTGGATTTTTCCCTAAAAATTAATAATTTGTTTAAAGTGCTGGCTTTGATAAAATGCAAAAAATCATATTGACATGGAAAACATGCATGTCCACAAACAAAAGGGCAACAATAAACAATATTATCTCAAAACAATTAACTAGTATTATTAACTAATGTTACTTTTTGGAGAACTTAAGTAAAAAAATATAGATCAGAAAGAGTCAATAACGGTAATAGAAAAGTAATAAATTTAATAAATTTAATTTCTCTTTCCAACTCTCCCTTCCTCTCTCCCATCACGCTTCACTCTCTCTCCACCACAAACATGGTCTAAAATTTTCACTTTGGTCAATAAAATTCTCTAAGCTACAAACAAAAACTGTGAAGACCCACCCTTTCAGTTAATGCTTTTAATAAAATCTCTACTGGGTACATGTTATGCGAGGGAATCCATTAAAAATAATTCAAAAAAAAAAGGTTTTTACATCACATCGTAAACTGATATACTGATAAAGTTGTACATTCTCTTTTTGTGTGAGTGACCAAATGGTCAATAGAGTAGAGTGTCTCCCAGCTACATCACGTGGGCTACTGCCAAGGCTGTCATCTCTCTATGTGGGTTACTACAATGTCATGTGTATTGTAAAATCGCATTGCTTTTTTCAATTACCATCTCAGTGACACAATCTTTATTAGTTGATTTTTTTTTTTTTTTGACTGCACACAACACAAATCTCAACACATTACATTGAATCATCTCACACGCAATTACAATTGGTTTCAATACAAACATAAAGCTTGCTTCTTTGTCTCTCACTTCACACTTCAGTACCCCTCTCTCTCTCTCTCTCTCACACACACACTCTCTCTCTTTCATTTCATTCTAAATCCTCTTCTTACATTGAATCATCTCACACGTAATTACAGTTGGTTTCAACCCAAACATAAAGCATCTTTCTCTCTCACTTCACACTTCAGTACCTCTCACTCTCTCTCTCTCTCTCTCTCTCTTTCATTTCATTTTAATTCTTTCATCATCAACCCTATACGTACATAGTGAGCAACAAAAAAGAAAGACCTTCAAACCCAGATTCAACTCCAGGTATCTATGTGAAAGTAAGGCCCTCAAACCCATATTTTATCTTTTTTCTTTTCTTATTTTTCGTGTATTTCTTTTTATTGTAAAGTTTTTTATTTTTTATTTTTTTTTTCTGTTATAGCACTACAAAAAAAAACATTTTTTTCTTGACCAAATGTTTCTGACGTGTCAAGTATAGTGACACGTCAAAAACCTTTTCTGACGTATGTCAAAGGTTAAAAAGGCGGATGTCAAAACTTCAAATTTTTTGACGTGCCAATTTTGACGCATCAGGAATTACTGACATGTTAGAAATTGGCATGTCAAAAACATTTTTTTGACGTGGCAGTTTCACCACGTCAATATTTATTGACGTGGCACACGGTTTAACACTTCAATAAGTAGTGACGTGTTAGAAACCTGTCACGTCAGTAAAATAGGTAATTTTTTTAAATTTTTTTTTGCTCCCTCATATATATTTTCTGAATTATTCAGGTTTATACCTGGATTTACGTGTTAACCTGATAGACAAGTTGCAGGGTCCAACACAACACAAATATACAAAGGAACTATCCATCATCCATATCTACAATTTACATATTTACTACATTGATACATCCAAAAAAAAGTTTCAACACAACACAAATATAGAAAAGAACTATCCATTTGCCACAAGACAAACAAATCAGTCTCAACAAACAATCAAATTATCTCTGTTATCACAAATACATATAGTTTTATCTAACTATATACATCAACAAAACATGAACAAAATATATATACAAGTTAACAAACTACGATGGAAAACAACTTGCTCAATCCAACTCAACATCATCATCACCCAACATCTTATCTGCACTACCTGCAAATAAGTTGTGAACCAAGAGTTGCAATATCATTCCGAAATCTAATGATAATCAATACAAAAATTCAAACACAAATATACAGTGGTGCAAATATATGTTAGTTCTAAAATGAACCACGGAAACAATGTGTTACTAATTGAGACTTTTGTGCAGACATAATTCTAACCATTAAAGTGATCGATATATAAGAAAAACAAAAACAACACAAATATTGCATTACCTCTGTCTGGAGGAGTCCTATGTTGAGTCACCTCGGGTATGGACCCGGGGGTCGACCCGAACTTGGCCTCAAGCTGGCAAAAATGGGCCTCAATCATTGCATCTTTTGCTGCCATCTGAGCATTTTATTCTTCAATTTGTTTAGCCATCTCATCCATCTGTGCTCTTTGTTGTGCCCTCTCCACTTCAAGTTCTCTAATCCTCTCGGTTATCTATGAGACCGTATAGTTCTCGGGGTTCTGTGACCGTGCTTGGGACGGTATATAGTACGAGTGTATGCTGCCCCGCACAGGTAGAACATTTGCACCAACCTGTCGAACCCTGCCAGCGTACTTAGGCTTATTTTCGAGTGCCTGGGCAGACGCGTCGTTCGGTGCCCACCGTACCGTCCCTCCAATCATGCTTGACGTCAATGCTGGGTCACTGGATATCAATTCCTTCATCCTCTCCTATATATTAAATTAAAAGTTAGTGCATCATATAAGATAGCTTAATCATAAATAAGTTATCACAAGATATATCGGTGAGTAGCATATGCATCTCTCCCTGACCACATCATTTGGATAGTCACCATTCTTCTTATTGTGTATCGAGATGTAAGACTATGCTCGCGTAGGAGGAGTGCCCAAAGTTACGGTCTGCATAACAAAAAAAAAAAAAACATATGGTTAGATACGTATCGCCATATACTTGTGGCGTTCTCTCCCGGTGGTATCTTACCACTCCCATTTCAGCTTTGGTTAGGGTTCCTAGATGGAATATTAATCACTTTTTATCATATGGGTATGGTGCGAGACATGCTTGTGTCTTCGTGTTCTCCGAATTGGGATCATGTGGAGCACTTTGCCACTGATCTCGATTTGAAGCTCGATGAGGACACCAGCTTGTTGACATAAAAGCTTTTTCTCACAGTTAACATTCTTAATGTGTCAACCCTAACACAATTAGAATTAATGAAACTACACAAAATAGTAATACAACTCATGACCTACCTGATTCTTCGGGTCACACAATTTATCCAACAACACGTCCAAGTCATCGGGGTTGTAGTTGTCAACCCAATTTTACCCCATTCTCACCTTCACAATGTCAGGAGTATCGCCAGGCTGAATTTTAAGATCATCTTTCACTAAGTGTCTCCATATTCAGCTTCCCGCCCATATCTCGGAACACGTCTCGTTTTACGGCATCGAGATTGCACTCAGGTGGGATGTAGAAGTCCATCTACACAAGTTAAAAAATAAGGTGTATATATATTTCATTTTTGATATATATATTAGCATTAAGGCGTATATATATATCCTACGGGCTGCCACGCATTATTGTAGTCTACCACGACCCTATGCCCCTAGGAATTTCCTACGTCTTGTTCGAGGCTTTAATGGTCAACACTCGAATATGGGTGCTTCCATCTCGATTGATTCCTAACACATTAATAATTACCGATATTAATTATTTGGAATTCAATACTAACTACAAAACATATATACGTATTCAATATTGGTATTTCTAGCTGATATACTTACTTATCGTCCGGACTTGGTCACTGCCCAACACTTGTGGAGTGGGGTTTTCAGGCTACGAGTCATGAGTGACACCTATCCCACCATCCATGTTCTCTGGTTCCTGTGTCTCACTGTTGTCCGGTTCTTGTGTCTTACTGTCGTCCACACCTGTCTTCCGACTGGGGGGAGGCGGGGGGGAAGAGGTGCTCTACATGGCAATGAGAACACAACCCTAACTCGCTCATTGTCGGCACCAGACAGGGGCAGACCCAGGATTTATACTATGGGGGGGCGAATTTACCTGAAAATATAACCATATAGATACGTATAGTATCTCTCTATGTGTATTTGTTTATGTTTATCTAAAATAAATATAGATAAGTCCTAAATTTAATTTCATAGTAAATTGTAAGTTATTGTTGCATACAAAAGTTATGTCATAGAATTAAAAAAAAAAAAAAAAAAAAAGTACATTTAGTGGGAACTTTTTCTCATAACGATATCACTCGAAGCTCCCATAAACACTAGAGTCAAGCTAAAATAATGTTGCAAATTGAAAGTCACTAATTAAATGGGGGAATTTTCAATTTTTTAAAGCTGAAAGAGAGGACAAAACTAAAAGAAAATTTTAAAAGGGGGTAAAAATATAATTTTGGAGGGACAAAACTAAAAGAAATTTTTTATAAAATGGCAAAAGTATAATTTTGTGGGGATAAATTTATAAAAAATTATATTTTAATAACATTTTCAAAATGTGTTGGGGGGATTCATCCCCCCAACCATATGCCTGCTTCCATCCCTTGCACCAGAGTAGGCGTATGATACGTAACATCTATCGTACGGAGATAGTTAATACTGATACCCCAGTTGGGTCAGTCCTGTCAGAATGTATGTACTAGGTACAAGGGTTTGCCATTCCACATAATCTGGAATTATTAGTCTATACCCAGGTTGCTGCCTTATAAGCATAGCAACGTTGACCTGTGGCTCGCTGTCATCATGGTCACACGATGTCGACCGATGCGCCGGAGATGATGGCATTGCAAGTTCGGACCTCCGTGCTCTACTCTTCCCCTTAGTACTCCTCATGTCAACCTGCAAAATACATCACGTACCCAATTAATTATGTATACAATAAATGAAATATACACCGCCATATATCAATGACTCACATATTTAAAAATGAGATATATACCATTTACCTAATGCACAAATTAATTAATTGTGTTGACGTAATAATTACTAAACAATTACCAATCACGATAGACAGAAATAACAGGAAACCAATCAATTAATGTGAACTACATATATAATTTTATTTTTTTTGAATCACATACGCTTGGATTGGATCTAAGTCTAGTCGAACGTATTCAACGTCATCCTGCGGATCCACTTTATTATTATTGGTCAATAGGAACGGCTTACACTCGTGGTAGTTGGCACATTCATCATGAGGACCTTCATCCTGACTAATGTCGTATACGTTTCTAGGATTAGTTCTTACAGCGCAAGCCCAATCTGAGTTCTTTTTATCTTCGACGTAAAATACTTGGTAAACTTGTGACGTTAGCACATATAGCTCATCAGTAATTTGCTTTCCCCAATGGACATGGTTTTGAAAGTTGACAAGAATTATGCCATACTTGTCTACCTTGTACACCCTGTCCCTCGTGTTGTCCGCCCAATCACACTTGAATACAGGGGCGGAACTAGGATTTTGAATGTGGGGGGACGATTTTTTTTTTTTTTTTTTTTTTTCTAATTAAAAGGGTAGGCCCGAGATATCAGTTGTAACTATCTTACCTAGGCGTGAACATAGTAACATGTACCGAACTTATATAATTTCATAGTAAATCACAAGTCATTTTTGTTAGAATTTTATTATAATTTTTATTAAAGTGAAAGAATGACAAATAAATTAATGAATTAAAACCCATCAAATTAACCAACAATGAAAGCTAAAAACAAAACTTGTATAACATCAAAATACAGTAAATACTTATTCAAAATCTTAATCTTATGCCATTACAAACACACATTAGCATAAATTATTAGCAATATAAACTAAGTACAATCTATATGATTCAAGAAAAATTGTACCTTTGAGCATAAACTATTTCTCCTAACAAAATGCCATGAGGCTCCCAACTACAATAATGCTGAGCATGAGAGTATGAGACAAGCGAAAACAATGCTACAGCCAGCACTAATTAAGATAACCCAAATTTTAATCATATGAAATCTCAAATTAGATAAGTCAAAATGTTAATTTTAATCTTTAACAATTAAGCCGTGAAAATTATTAAAAAAAAATAATAATAAAAGCCGTGAAAATTATCTAGAAGAAAAAAGAAAATATGAGAGTTTGAGACAAGCCAAATCCACTCTGGCAAGGGCTCTCTCTCTCTCTCCATGCGTGAATTTGGAAGTACCCAAATCCAGTAAATACCCTAAACAAATACCCAGTAATTGCCGTTTCTTCGTATTTTCCCACCATGTGCTGCTGTCTCTCTCTCTTTATTACCCATTCTTCCTCTTCTTTCTTTATT
Source organism: Corylus avellana (assembly GCF_901000735.1). Lineage (NCBI taxonomy): Eukaryota > Viridiplantae > Streptophyta > Magnoliopsida > Fagales > Betulaceae > Corylus > Corylus avellana. Next base: position 21,271,429 of record NC_081545.1, on the reverse strand, counting down.
ATTTCTAAGCCTATTTTTCTTTTGAGTAATCTTGGACTTGGCAGGGACTTTGCCAGTGAAGCAAATCTGAGTCTTCTCTCTCTCTTGCTCATATTCAAGTGCGGGCTTCAAAAACCAGATACCCAGAACAAGTTGATGTGCTGAGAAGCTGATTTTGAAGCATTTGGGTGATGGGTGCTTGACTTCACCTTCAGTGATTTGAGATAGACTTTCCTTCTTGTTTTGGTGAAAATGGGGATTCAGCCAAAGCTGCTCAAAAGGAATAAAAAATTATTTTGGGTACAATGTAAGAATTTTTCGGTGAGAGAGAGAGAGAGTGCTGAAGATAAAAAGAATAAAAAAAATTTGACGGGACAATTTGTTGAAGAATTTTTTGGTGAAAGAGTTTTGGGGGGACATCTTCAGTAATTTGAGGGGACAAATTTTGAAATTCGGGGATATATATAAAATTTCACATACTAATATAAAATTTCTGAAAACTTTTGGGGGGACATTCGTCCCCCCACTCATCAATGTACGTCCGCCCCTGCTTGAATATAACGTACTTGGTCTTGTCAAAGTACTCCATCTCAATTACTTTCACTAACTTCTCGTAGTACGTTTTGCCATCAATAGTTGGCACTGTTCCGAGTCCTCTTTCCGACATCAAATGCAAGTGTGCGAAACAGCTTCCCATTAACCACATAGTTGTTATATCTGATAGCTGCCTCCCTCGGCCTTTTACAATGCATTACCAGTTTGTCACCAATTTCCTTTCTACATCAATCGTCCAATCGATCGACCTGCGAGTATATTACGTACAATAGACCATAAAGAAGTTAATTTGGTTAGTTGTTATTAAGGGTGTTAAGTGAGCAAGCCACTCGAGTGAGCTCGGGATTGGCTCGTATAAGCTCGTGTGTGTGTATATATATAAACTAAGTAACACATAATTAATTATAAATCTCAGAATTATTAAAATCTTAAAATCATATTTATATTTAAAAGTTAGAAAATGAAAAATTCTAGACCCTTTGTAATCAAAGAGAGAGAGAGAGAGAGAGAGCAATCATTAAAAAGACCCTGATTCAATTAGAGCAGACTCAAACGAAAGGAAGAAGAATCAAGCAGAAACTATTAACGGAGATCGTGAAAGGTAGAAACTATTGAAGAATCAAACAGACCCAAACACTATCACTACCTGTCTAGTGAGCGAGAGTGAGAGAGTGGAAAATGAGAGTTCAGGTAGAAGATGCGCTATGACTGGTGAGGGAGATTGAGAGAGAGACATTGAAAAAATATTTTTTTGTAGGGGGCATTGTCCCAATGCAGTCTAAATACAACCTGTTAACTTGTTACACATTGCTAAGAAAACACCAATCCCCAAGTTTGTTTATCTGTAAAAGGATGTATATCCTCTCTTTGAAACTAAGTGCCTTACTGTATTGACTTAGGCTCCATATTCGACTAGCCAGGCTAAGCAAATGCTCATATGCAAGCTGGTTTCTTAAGTCGTTTAAGAGTACTTGAAGTTTGATATTTTTTTTTTTTAAAAAAAAAACATTAAATATAAGAGTCAAATCGCAAGCTGACTCGGCTCGACTTATTATAAGCTCGAACTCGATTTTTTGGCTCACCCTTGAGCTCGAGCTCGAGCACGAGCCAAGCCTGAACAAAGGAAGCTCGCTCAAGCTCGGCTTGTTTACACTCATAGTTGTTATGAACCAGAAGTAAATATAATTGGACTGTAATAGTTAAACATCACATTAGTTTTATGTAGTCATGGTACCAATCGCAGAACTGCTCATGATGTTGGGTTTTCAACTGATCGTCTGCTATTCGCCCCCAATTGCATGATTGTCTAAGTGTATCCATGTGTATTCTACAATTCGAAATTAGTTTCATTATAATTCACAACTAAGGGTGGAAGGTGATATTGAACATGCATATGCTACTAACACGATTTACTTCCGCAATTGAAAGAACTCGTCCGAGTTAAACATAATGTATCGGTGAATCTGTGTTAATGTGATACAGTTGAGGATGACTCGTGTTCCCGCTCCCTTTGAACCTGGGTTTCTTTGAGTCCTATTGTGAAATGTTGGTGTGTTATCTAAATACTTCGAGCAGAGTGCTATCAACTCAGTTGCTATGTAGCCCTTCGTAATGCAACCCTCAGGAGCTACTTTATTGCGCACATTAGATTTGAACCCCTCAAGGTTCCTACGTATGAATATAATTAATTCATTACAGTAATTCATTATCTTACAATGGAGGGAAAATAAAATCATGAATAAGCGTAAACAAATTTTACTTCTCTCCCGGATACATCCACCTATACTGTATTGGTCCACCGAGTCAGCATTCACAGACAAGATGTATGACCAAATGAACCACGATGGTAAAAAAACTGGGGGGGAAGACCTGCTCTATCTTGCACAAATTGATACAAACGTTACCCTCGAGTCGGTCCATATCGTCTTATGTCAATGACGTAGAACATAGGCTCCTAAAAAATGCAAACATCCCAACAAGTGGTCTAACCACGTTACCTAGTAATGATCTACGCAATGCAATAGGAAGAAGTAGGGCTGTAAATAAACCAGTCTGTCCGACAACCCGCCCGACACCCGCTCGGCTAAGCTCAGCCCGAACCCGAGCTTGGTAAACCCGCTCGATTAATAAGTGATACATACCCGACTCGCTCGACAAAACTTGATAGGGGCTCGTCAGACTTGTTAGATTATATATATAATTGGTTATAGTTATATTATATGCATATTGAATAATATAAATGTATAAGATAAATATTTAACCATATGATCAAATTACAATTCCAATACTTAGTTAATTATTTATGTACAATGACAATGACAATGTGATTCATATAATATCAAATTAAGTAATTGACCTTAGATTAAACAATGTGTTACTTATAACCACAATTGAAGTATTTTTGTTTGTTTGTAAGTTTATAAGATCAACACTTAATCATATGATCTAATGACAATTCAAATATTTAATCATAATATTTATATACAATGACAATGTGATTTATATTATGTCAAATCAAGTAATTGGCATTAGATTCAACAATGTATTACTTATAATAACAATTTAAGTATTAATGTATTTTTCATTTTTTTGAACATTGTTTTGACAAATTTTAAACCATTTTATGAAAAAAAAAATTGAACCATTTTTTGAACAAATTTTTGACCAATTTTTTAAACCATTTGTTGAACAATATTTTAAAATTGAACAATAAATTTGAGGGCCAAAACTACGTCGTTTTAATACCCATATTTATTTATCTCTTCCTAACGCTAAACTAAACATAAAGCAAAATCAATCCCTTTCTCTCATTCCCCCACGGCGTCGCGCAGAAGCTCCAAAGATCCAAAGCTTCCCCTTCTCCTCCTTCTCTCCCTCCATCTCGACTGTCACTCTCTCTGTCAGCCACTGGGTTCGTCTTCTACCAGCCACCAGGTATGATTTTCCTTCGAATCTAGGTTCTCTTCCAATTGTTATTTTCCTTCTCTACTTCTCAATCTCGACTCTCACTGTCTCTTTCCGTCTCTGTCTCAGTGTTTCTCAGTTCTCACTCATCTCACACCGTATTCTACCAGCCAGCAAGTACTAATTAATTGTATGGGTTTTTTGGTTCAATAAGATGAAAATCAAAGAGGATAAATATTTTAGATTGCCTCTTGCTGGGTTGTGTTTCTAAATTTTTAGATAGTTGAAAATCAAAGAGGATAAATATTTTAGATTGCCTATCGCTGTGTTGTGTTTCTAAATTTTTTCTGCTGTTCAGGAATTTGTGGATATGATAAACAATTTCTGCCTGGGTTGTGTTTCTAAATAACACAATGTATTGGAAGATGGGATACCATCTATAGCAATCATCAATCACACGAAAGACGTAACAGACATAAATTTATTACTGGAAGATGAATGTACTAGACGTTTTTCATTCATGTTATTACTTATTAGTTATTACTGACCCTTGTTGATTGGAATCTTGCAGCGAAGGAATGGACACGTTTATATGCAAGTGGTGCATGATGATGGGAGTTTTATACTCATATAGTCATATGAATTTTCTAAATTTATGTTAAACTTAATTGTTTTCTTTTGGTCTAAGAATATTAATGGAGAAATGATTTGTGAATCTTCTGGACTTCAATTAACTGAAAGTCATCTTTAGGATGAACAAATGATTTCTGAATGTATCAATGAAAGATGAATCTTGTGAAGAAATTCAATCATTTGATAGTCATCTTAATATTAGCCTTTGAATGCTGCTTCTTCTACTTCTTTTTATGTTAAGAGCCAGATCTAAGATTTGCATGATTATATTGAAGTTTGACGATATCAATTATTTTGTGTCCACTTCAACCTGACTTTCTTAAGCGTTTAATGTCTAACCATGGGAATTTTAAAATGTTTATGGCTGTTGCAACAAATGATTGTCAACAATCTTGCCACTAACTTTTTATTGTTTGGAGTTGTATTGATTGGGTTTGGATTTGAGATTTGATTTTGGTTGGAGTTACATATGGCTGTTGATTTTGATTTTGATTATTGCTGATTTTGGTATTCTGATTTTATAAATAACGGGTTCTTAGATTGATTTGTTTGGAGTTGTATTGATTGGGTTGTTTATGAATGTGAAGAAATTTTACTGAATGTGGGCCATTAAAATGTATAACAGTTAACTTATGGAGTGATAAGCGTCGAATGTTGCACATTCAAGCCCCTTAATTTACATATGTTAATTCCTTAGCATTGTTATTTGTTTGATTTTGTTTTGTTTTTGTGTTTTCAAGATATAAATCAAGATGCAATTAATTCCATTGATTTTGGGCTTAAAAGCACACTTTGAGAAGACCTAGAAGATATGGTTAAACTTAACCAATCATGGTTAAGTTTAAATCAAATAAAGAAAAGGATTAATTCGGAATTTCTCAAATTGGAGTCAAAATCGGATTGGATTCAATTTTGGATTCTGCATACGTCTCAGTATTTTGGCCATAACTTTCAGCTCAAATATTCGATTGAGGTGATTCAAGCGGAACTGGAAAGATAAATCAAATTTCTACAAATCATTGTGAAATAGAATTTTCCTAATTCGGAGCGGCGCATTGCCAAAATTGCCCCACAAGATAGGAACGCAATTTTGGGCGAATCCTATTCCGATTTGGACTTAGGTTTTCTTTATCATAATTGGACTTGGACTTAAATCTCCGAAATTTATAGGATTCCTAGGGCTTCTAGGACTCTCCTAAACCTTATAAATAGGACTCTAAGCATTGAGAAAAGAGACACCGCTTCTAGAGCAAAATTCAGTAAATTGTCTTTGGAGCTTAGGAGATCATGAGCGGCTAAACCCCTTCGTGGGGTGTTGATGTAACCCTATCCAAGCATAATGGTTTGATTGTATTTAATTTCTAGATTTTTAATTTATGCATGTTGATTGTATAACTATGAGGATTGCTACAATTGATTTATGTTCTTCATATTAAATGCAATTGTTCTTCAATTTCAATATCAATATTTGTGAAATTCTTCTCTTGTCTTAGAAAGTATTTTACTTTTATTGAAATCAAATCATTCTTATTTTCTGTGATTATGAGGATGATGGTTATACAATGGGTTTAATTGACATATGATCAATAGGATTTGATAGGCCATGCCTAGGGAAGACGGATTGTACTACACCCTAGTTTAGTGTAATTTAGGTAGACAGTCCATGCCAACCGAAAATGGGTTACACTTATTCATTGATTGTATGTATCCTATTAAAGAATTTGATAATTTATACCTAGGAAAGACGGGTCGTACCGCATCTTAGTGGTTAGGTGGACGATCCGTGCCAACCGAAGATAGATTATGCTTATTCTTTAATAAGGTAGTTTCTTATTTATTTATAACATGCATAAAATGAATTTCTGGGATTAATTATGATTAGCCATTGTTGTGCGGATAGAGGTGAAGTTAATACCCTACTCTCTCTCTCTTATTTTAAATCTCTTTTATTTTCATGCACTTTAGTTTTTAAGCAAATCAAATCAAAACCCCTTTTAATTAAGTTAACTTTGATCTTTTAATTTTGATAATTAAACCCTTGCAGTCCTTGAGGTTCGACACCCTCTCTATAGCCGTATCCTACAAAGATTCGTCCTATTGCGAGTGGTTATTTTTATAATTGATATTTTTGGTCACAAAAATACCACATCAATTTTTGGCGCCGTTGCCGGGGACTGCTTAACGGTTTTATTGTCACAATTTAAGGATTGATTTTAGCTTAATAATTCATTTTTCTGCTAATTTTAATTCTGTTTGTGTTTTGTTTTTGTTTTATTTTAGAATTTGCAAACAGGTCGCGTGCGATCGAGCGCATGTATGCACTCCACCTTTTGCGCTCGATCCCTCCACTCCTGTGCTCACACCTATCTGCGGCAGTAGGCTCGAGCGTACTCTGCCATGCGATCGAGCGCATTAGCAGTAGTCGGCTTCCAAATTTCCAGGGCACCTAAAGGTCGTTTGTGAGTTTTTATTTTTATTTTTCTGTTGTTATTTTATGTTAATTATATTAGTTTAGTTCATGTGGGGAGGCATTCCAACACCCCATGGACCATGTTCATATTGCTATAGTCCTTATCATCATATTAGAGATTGTCCTACAGCGGGACAATTTTCTAATTATTCTTATGAGCATATGAACAGACCGTTCTCTAGACCGGGGAATGGTCATTATTCTGATTCCTATAGCCCGGCGTGGAGCAACCAGTCTAATCTTTCGTGGCAAACTCAAGCTCCTGGGAATTATGCTCCACAACGTCATGAACTGTACCATCAGGCATATCCTCAATTCAATGGTCAATCCTATTCTCCTCCATATCAAGCAACTCCACAACAGATATACCAAACCGAACCACCTCCTCCGATGGGTTCTGACTTTCAAGAATATCAAGAAGAGCCATCTCCCATCTACTGGCCTTCACAACAACAATACCAGGCCGCACCACCTCCCTCAGATTCTAATTTTGAGGCTCGGATACTAAAAATGATAAGTGAGCTAACGGGTGAGATAAAGCAGACGGTGAAATCTCAACAGGAACTTTATACTCCTCAATTCTTCGCCGAGATAGACGCCAGGATGGAAGCTCATGTTGAACAAATCATCAACCACCTCAATAGGATGGAAGAAGAAGAGCTTCAAAGTCACCCGGTGGCCATTCCTGATGAAAACTACATGGAGGAAGAGATTACTTTGTGTCATGAGCAAGCTATCACCACATTGAGGAGTGGAGAGGTGGTCGGAAACCACGTGGAAGAAAGGAAGGAGGAGCCAAAGGAGGAGCAAATTGAGGTCCCACAGGATCTACATCGGGAAAAAAGCAAGGAAGCGAGCACTGAGGCTTCTTCACCATCACCTCCTATTCCTGAGATGCCATATGAGCCTCGAGCCCCTATTCAAGGTAATCTGAAATCTTCATTTTTAGGGACAGATGACACTATCCCGGTCATTATTTCTTATGACTTACCAAGAGGCCAGGTGGGTAGTCTGTTAGGGCAGTTAGACGAGGAAAAAGAGACCATCGAGGTAGAAAAACTCCCCAAGTATTCTCCCCATTTTATTCCAATTCATGATTCCTTTTCGGATGAGAAATTGTTTGGAAATACTCAGAAGGATCTACCTCGATATGCTGACGTTTGGAATTACCCATTTGTGGGTAAAATTTATTCTCTTTGGTCCAAGAGAAGAAAAGATTGGTGCTTCAAATTTAAACTTAAGGGTTCGAGAATACTGTGCGAATCAAGGATGTGGATTCCGTTGACTTGGCGGATTCCATATATTTTGACTAGATGAGTCAGTTTCATAAGATCGAGTGCAGGCCCTGTGCGCTCGACTCCTCATTCCACTAGGGCATATGATCTCCATCCAGGTTTATTTTATCCATTGTTGCTTCATTCTCTGTTTATCTTTTTACAACAATGTGTGCACTTGATTGGTATTTGGTTGGAGTATCACTTTGTTTTTCAGGACATGTGTTTTTGCATACAAGTTTGGGGGTATGATATGCCCACATCTGCTCATTCAGGTATTTCTGTACTCTTGATCTTATTCTTTAGTTCTATACATACATTGGGGACAATGTATGATTCAAGTTTGGGGGTATGGAAAAACAAAACACGGTCCATTTTTGTTGTTATGTCATTCTTAAGCATATGGTTGAGCTTTGATTTTGGTTTAAATTTCATTGATAGGCTTAAAGTTATGAACACATGATCATATGACTTAGGGATTTTAAGTCTTGTTACTTACTTTTGGCAACATGAGATGCTTCTTGTTTCAATTTAAATCTATCTTGAGCACACTAGCACATGTCTGTGAGGTATGAATTTTGAGACCAATTATGTTTGTTTTCAATGTCTTGAATTCTGTTGGGTGACATATTGGATGAATAACTTTGGCATGATATATATGTATAAAATAAAAGAAAAATAAAAAATAAAAATAAAAATTCAAGTTTGAATTTTTCACTGAGTAACCGGACCTCTTGCCTCATTAAGCAGTGAGTGTTTGCGTCAAAAAGTGAAATTTTTTGGGTTGATTAATAAAATGGCTAGCTTAGCTTCGTAGCCTTTTTGACTCGAGTTAGTAAGTCCTTAGGGGTGTCTTTACACCTAGTGCCCTAAAGCCATTTGGTTTGGGAGACATTGGCCTAACACTCGATACATGGGTCAACTAGAAAGCTTAAGGGAGCTAAGCATTGCAAAGCCTACAACAAGAAAAAAAAAAATGTATGCCTTGGTTGTTTCATTTGATATGAAGTCCAATAGATTCTGAGATGTTGATTCATTCATACTGGAATTATTTTGAAGCCTCATGATTATGTGTTAGTTCACTTTGCACTAATTGAAATTTATGTATCTCAATCTGCCATTTGTAAGTGATTTGACTTGTAAATTCCTTGGAATTTTGAAGATGAAGTTTATAATTTTAAGCTTGTTAATGAATGAGAACCATTATTTTTGTGATGCTTTATCCTTTTGAATGACATAATGATGACAATGTTTGTGGGTATCATTCCTGGAAAACCCTCACGAGACTTCACTCGTCCTCTAGGGAATGCCTAGGGGTTTAAAAGACTTGTTGCATATGCTAAATGCAATCGTACATCCCACGAAAGATGGACTTATCTTTTTGTTTTTCAGTTTATTTTCTGTTTTGTATTGCTAAGGGACTAGCAATATGTAAGTTTGGGGGTGTGATAAGCGTCGAATGTTGCACATTCAACCCCCTTAATTTACATATGTTAATTCCTTAGCATTGTTATTTGTTTGATTTTGTTTTGTTTTTGTGTTTTCAGGATATAAATCAAGATGCAATTAATTCCATTGATTTTGGGCTTAAAAGCACACTTTGAGAAGACCTAGAAGATATGGTTAAACTTAACCAATCATGGTTAAGTTTAAATCAAATAAAGAAAAGGATTAATTCGGAATTTCTCAAATTGGAGTCAAAATCGGATTGGATTCAATTTTGGATTCTGCATACGTCTCAGTATTTTGGCCATAACTTTCAGCTCAAATATTCGATTGAGGTGATTCAAGCGGCACTGGAAAGCTAAATCAAATTTCTACAAATCATTGTGAAATAGCATTTTCCTAATTCGGAGCGGCGCATTGCCAAAATTGCCCCACAAGATAGGAACGCAATTTTGGGCGAATCCTATTCCGATTTGGACTTAGGTTTTCTTTATCATAATTGGACTTGGACTTAAATCTCCGAAATTTATAGGATTCCTAGGGCTTCTAGGACTCTCCTAAACCTTATAAATAGGACTCTAAGCATTGAGAAAAGAGACACCGCTTCTAGAGCAAAATTCAGTAAATTGTCTTTGGAGCTTAGGAGATCATGAGCGGCTAAACCCCTTCGTGGGGTGTTGATGTAACCCTATCCAAGCATAATGGTTTGATTGTATTTAATTTCTAGATTTTTAATTTATGCATGTTGATTGTATAACTATGAGGATTGCTACAATTGATTTATGTTCTTCATATTAAATGCAATTGTTCTTCAATTTCAATATCAATATTTGTGAAATTCTTCTCTTGTCTTAGAAAGTATTTTACTTTTATTGAAATCAAATCATTCTTGTTTTCTGTGATTATGAGGATGATGGTTATACAATGGGTTTAATTGACATATGATCAATAGGATTTGATAGGCCATGCCTAGGGAAGACGGATTGTACTACACCCTAGTTTAGTGTAATTTAGGTAGACAGTCCGTGCCAACCGAAGATGGGTTACACTTATTCATTGATTGTATGTATCCTATTAAAGAATTTGATAATTTATACCTAGGAAAGACGGGTCGTACCGCATCTTAGTGGTTAGGTGGACGATCCGTGCCAACCGAAGATAGATTATGCTTATTCTTTAATAAGGTAGTTTCTTGTTTATTTATAACATGCATAAAATGAATTTCTGGGATTAATTATGATTAGCCATTGTTGTGCGGATAGAGGTGAAGTCAATACCCTACTCTCTCTCTCTTATTTTAAATCTCTTTTATTTTCATGCACTTTAGTTTTTAAGCAAATCAAATCAAAACCCCTTTTAATTAAGTTAACTTTGATCTTTTAATTTTGATAATTAAACCCTTGCAGTCCTTGAGGTTCGACACCCTCTCTATAGCCGTATCCTACAAAGATTCGTCCTATTGCGAGTGGTTATTTTTATAATTGATATTTTTGGTCACAAAAATACCACATCAGAGAATACAAACCAACCTACGGAAGTCACTGGATCGACTAATGTTATGGATAGTTTGAATAGATCTGAAGCTAGTAGTACTAAAGTTTCAGGAGATAGGAATGCATATGAAAAGAGACACATGCAAAAGACTTCCAAAGTTTGGAATGACTTTGTTCGTGTTGATGTTGGTGGTGTCCAAAAATCTCAGTGCAAATGGTGTAAAAGATTATTTGCTGTTTCTAGTTCAAGTTTTACCTCAACACTTGGTAGACATTTGGTAGCATGTTTAAAATATGTGAATGCTAACAAGAAGCAAAAGACTCTTACCCTAGATCTTAGTGAGTCTAGTGATTTAGGCACTTTGTCGAATTATACGTATAATGAAAAGAGGGTTAGAGAACTTGCTGCCCACATGGTTCTCTACCATGAATATCCTTTTAATATCATGGAGCATAAACTCTTTAACAAGTTCTGCAAGGCATTATCGCTCCACTGGAAAAAGATTAGTCGTGCAACTGTTAAGAATGACTACATTTCTATGTATAATATTGAAAAGAAGAAGCTAAAAACACTGCTAAGTGGGGTTAACAAGGTAAACATTACAACTAATATGTAGACCTCTTCACAAAAATTGTCATATATAGTAGTCACTTGCCACTTTGTGGACTCTGATTTGGTTCATGCAAAAGAGAATTCTAAATTTTTATAATGTGTCTCCTCCATTTAGTGGTGATGTTATTGCTGATGCACTGTGGAAGTGTTTTGTAGATTGGGGTATTGAAGATAAGGTATTCACAATAACAGTTGATAATGCGAGAGCAAATGATGTTGCCATTAGAAATCTTAAAGATGATTTTCTGTTAAGGGGTGTCTTGCCTATTGGGGGTAAATTATTTCATGTGCGGTGTTGTGCACATATTGCTAACTTGTTGGTGCAAGCAGGACTTGGTGAAATTGAGGAAATTGTTGATTTTGTATGGCAAGGTATCAAGTATATGGTGGTATCTGAGAGCCGGTTTCGGGACTTTAGTGAAATAGCAAGACGGTTGAATTTACCTTCTAAGAAATTGATTTTGGATGTCCCCACTCGCTGGAACAACACTTACTTGATGTTGGCAAATGCCATAGAGTACAAAGAAGTGTTCCCAAGGTTTCAACAAACAAATGAAGGTTTTCGGTGGGTGGTAAGTCCTGAAGAATGGGAGAAGGTTGCTAATGTGAATCAAGTTTTGGAAATTTTGAATGAAGTGAGGAACATAGTGAGTGAAAGTGATTACCCAACCTCAAATTTGTTTCTACCTGAGGTATGGAGGATGAAACAGGTATTGGCCATTAAGTGTATGGATAGTAATGTATACATCAAAGCAATGACAACTAAAATGGCTGAGAAATTTGACAAGTATTGGGGTGAATGCAATTTATTGATGGCCATAGGTGCTATTTTAGATCCAAGATACAAAATGAAGTTGATAGAATATTGTTTTCCATTGATTTATTTTCCAATGGATGAAGCTAAGAAGCACATTAAATATGTGTTGTCCGTTCTTCATGAGATGTATGAGGTCTATGTGTTGGAGCATAATTCATCTATTATGCAGCAAAGTGCTCAAGAACATGTTGGTTCTTCTAATGAATCTAATCCTTGTACTCCTAGAGTTGTTGTACCTCCAAAGCCAAAAGTTTCCACAGGCCAATCAATGTTTCTTCAACACTATATAACTAATGACATTGTTCGACCCCTTAAAAAAATTGATTTAGATGTGTATCTTGAAGAAGATGTTTACATTTGTGAGAATGATGACAATGGAGTTTTAAAGATTCAAAAGTTTGAAAGTTTCTAACTATATTGGTGCAATATCAATTATATTTAACTACAACTACAACTTCATAGAATTCTAAACATTCTACAAAAATACAAAGCAGGTTTGGAGGACAGTGAGACAGAGGCCCAGGAAGACATGCTTGGTGGGGCACGGGCCACGGGCCACGGATGACCCGCAGCCCACCGACCCTGCTCTCGACAACTGGTTAGGCCCTCGGCAGGTCCGGACCATAAGTAAGTGTATATGCTCGATTGTCGTGCATATTAGGTCTTAATTTACTTGTTAGTTAGTATTGAATTCGAAATAACTTACATTGGTAATTTTTAATTTGTTAGGTACCGATTCAGAAGGAAACACCATTATTGAGGTGTTTACCATTCTTGACTCGCACAGTCTGCCGGGAGTCCCCCCCGGCAAACGGATCATAATGGAGTACAATGCATCATTGCAGCCCGTTGGATTTAGCGCCGTGAGGTTTAGATGGATGACCAGAGACATAGTAAGGAGCGAAAATTATGTCCGAATACCGGATGATTGGACGAAGGTACCGAAGCGTACCAAGGAGGATATTTGGGACGCCTTGATGGTATGTTTTTTAATAATATGTCAAACACTCGTAATGTATATATGTATATGTACGCTCTAAGTTGCACATATATATGTGTGTTTATATCTATATACATATACACATATTTTAGGTTTTTTTAATTTCTCAATGTTGAACTTGTGCAGGCATACTTTTCGTCCCGCCCGAGTACAACTTGAAAGCTGTCAGGAATGAAGTATTTCGGGATATGGGCTCCAAGCTGCGGACTTGGAGGCACGACCTTAAAAAAATTTGTGCCATTAAGGAGGAAGATACTCCAGACACTGTACGGGCAAGACTGGGGGGAGAGACGCTAGGCGAGTACAATGCCGTCGACTTGGATATCTTATTGGAGAGATGGTGTAGCTAGGAGAATAGGGTAGGTCATGAGTTAAACTCTTTGTGTTGTGTAGTGTCATTAATTGTAATTGTGTTAGTATTAACATATTAAAAATGTTAACTGTGTAGGAGTATGTGGCGAAAATGAAGAGCTTGCGAGCATTAAATGATACACCACATTGCACCGGATCAAAGAGCTATGCTAGGTTGACACATGAGGAGGTAAGTGTGTAATTTATCCTATAATTATAGATGTAAACATGTTATCATTTGATATATTTAAAAATATATGTATGTCCTATTTTATCTGTAGGCCGAATGTTTGGGCCATCATCCTACTCGTGCACAAAATTATGTCCGCACACACACGAAGAAGGACGGTACATATCCGAATGATATTGTGAAGGAGAGATGTGTATGCTACTCACCTTTCATATGTTGTTTTGCTTATATATTTGATAAATTATTTGCGATTAACAATTGTATGACCTACTGACTCAATAATTAATGTGACATACAGGAAAGGATGAAGGAGCTTATACCCACCGACCCTGCAGCATCATCTAGCATGACAGAAGGAACGGTCAGGTGGGCGCCAAACGACGCATTCGCACAGGCAATTGGAAATAAGCCTGAGTATGCCGGTAGGGTTCAGATGGCTGGACCAAATATTCTGCCTGTGCGGGGGACCATACACTCATACTATACACCGTCACAGGCACGGTCAGAAAACGCCAGGCACTCCACGATATCACAAGAAGCACTTGATAGAGCGCTTGAGGCGGAGAGGGCAAAGCACAAGGAAGAGATAGATGCCTTGTTGGCCGAGAACAATGCGCGGGTAGCTTAGCAAGTGGCGGAGCAGATGGCTGAGAACAATGCGCGGGTAGCTCAACAGGAGGCTCAACGTCAGGCAATGTTTGACGCCCGTTTACGCGAAATCGAGGAAATGTTGCGGTTTAACACCGCACCAGACAGAGCTTCCTCACCCTTTGCGATGGTGCTATCGTCGGTCGACAGTTGATCAAGTAATGACTTTTTTTAATGGTCAATTTAGGTTTAGAACTGTCCCTATATATATATATGTGTGTGTGTGTGTGTGTGAACTTCTATATTTAGAGTTTGGATATGTTGTAGTCATTCTCAATAATTAATAATGTTGTAAATCCTGTTGAATTTGGTTTATATATCATGGTTGGTTTGGTGATGGATGTGGGTTAGAGCTTTGCATTTGAAGTGGTTATTGGTATTATGAGATGGACCACTATGGTCCTTGTAGAATATTAAGAATCTAGTGTATATGATTGTGTGAGAGTATGAAATGATCAAGTCCATAGTATATGAATATCAATATCATAATTTTAAGTAGTTAATATAACATGATTTGAATATATATAAACTCCTATGTGTTAATCTCCTCAACAAATTAAAATATTATGGGAAGATTATCAAAATGCTACATGCATTATATTTATATTTCAAATTGTTGGCTTTAATTTGGTCTAATATGAAATAGTGTTGGTTGAGATAATTATTTAGAGTTATTCATAGGCGTATAAATGGATATAACTGCATGGCACAAAGCAATACATGCATATCAATATCATCAAGAACAGTTGTTCAGAAACTTAATTTTGTAACTCTAAATATAAATAGATATAAATGCACTCAATTCTAGATAGGGTGCTTTTCCTTTTTGTTTATCATCTCTTCCATTGAACCCCCAACATTAATAACCTATATGGAAGCTCTATAATTGTAATGAAAAAAATAAAAAGTTCCTATGTCTCACATAATTGCCATGGCAAAAACGAAGTTCATCTTCTCATGTCTATATATTATTAATTGCTCTATGACCATGCATATATATATATATATATATATATATATATATATATTGACTTAATTTTTTTTCTTTCTTTTTTATATGAATTTTCTGCTAACTTCAACGTTTTACCTATTTTAGTTATATCATTTACTGTGGAAGAGTTAACAACTGAGTTGGGTGAATATTCGGGCATTTTTCTTTCACGTTACCGACGTGATTGTTTGTATTCGGGCTCAATGATTGTTTGTATTATCATCTGCAGTTAGTGGATTTTATTTGTTTGGTGATTGTTTTATTGGTGAATATTGTTTGTTTTATCATTTGCAAGTAATGGACATCGTGGAGAGGATGTTATCGACGTCAATGATCAACATTGAACGTCTGGTTGGCTATTCACACTTGTATATAAGCTACTTTGTTGATGTAATTGTATTTGTGATAGTTTTATTGATGATAACAGAGATAATTAAATTGGTGTATATTATGTTATTTGTGGTTGGCCATTTGACATTTAAGCCATTTTTTTTTGTGTTGAAGTTAGTTTTGGTGGATAGTTTGTGATTGATGTTAATGGATATGATGTATGTTATTTGATGGAAAAATTGTATATTAATTGCATGGAATTGATGGATAGATTGAATATCAGGTTAATCGTAATACAAAATTCGGGTATAGTCCTGAAAAAATTCACAAAAAATATAGGGGGGGAGGAAAAAAAAAATTAAAAACTAAACAAATTTTCTGATGTGCCAAAAAATGACACGTTAGAAATTCTTGACGTGTCATTTTTTGACACGTCAGGAAGATTTTTTGACGTGTTAAATCCAACATGTCAGAATTTTCTGACGTGTTGGATCTAACACGTCAGGAATTTCTAACGTGCCATATTTGGCACGTAAAAAATTTCCAATTCCTGACACCCACAATCTTGACGCCTGAAACACATCAAAATTGCCCCGTCAGGAGGGTTTATTAATGTCTCAGACCACCTGACATGTCAAAAAATTTATGTCAATAAAAAATCGTTTTTTTGTAGGGTTAGGAGCCAAAAACAACAGAGAAGAAGAAAATTGTGCCAATGAGAAAGAAAAATAGAGACTAACCGTCATCTATTCTAGCAAAATAAGAGTTTGTATTTCTGTTTTTTGTATTTTCCTTTGAAAATAACCTCACTTGTGTGATAGTGAGATTTGGATGTATTGGGGATTTGAGTTCTGAGTAATTTTTTTTTTTTCTACTATTTTTGTACTGCATCTTTTGATACGAGATTTTCTCCGAGTCGTCTCCACCAGTGAATGACATTGCAGAGATTTAAAAGATGGTATCCTGATATTGCAACATTTTAAAGTTTGAGAGTATAATTACAAAAGTAATAAAACGTTAGGGGTTAAGTGAAATTTCTCCTAAATTCAAACATCAATAGATAAAGTTTTCCATACCGGTGGGCACAAAAATAAACTATTTTATGTGCCAATTTTTCCATCCTATTCTAATCAAGTCATAAATATAATAACTTCTCTGTGGGTCAAAGTTATTAGAATTACTAAATAATTACAACATAATGTCAATTATCTGTACGAAGTTTCTATAAATTATCTACACGTACACCTTAAACCTTCGTATTCCCTTTTTTTTTTTTTTCTTTTTTTTTCTTTTTTTAATTATTTGTTTTTTGTAACCGGATGGGCCATTGTATTGGGCAGGTAAGGCCACTTTCTTTCTTGGGTCTGATCATTGTCTGTTGAGGATTCGTTAAGGCACATGCACACCTTGAACCTTCATATTCCTTTTCTTTTTTATTTGTTTTTTGTAACCAGATGGGCCATTGTATTGGGAGGGTCAGGCCACTTTCTCGGGTCGGATCACTTTCTGTCAAGCATTCTTGAGGGCACATATGCACACCTTAAACCTTCTTATTCCCTTCTTTTTTTTTTTTTTTTTTGGTACTGGGTGGGTCAAGCCACTTTCTTGGTTTGGATCACTATCCGTCGAGGATTTATCAAATCACGCACATGGACACAATGGTTGCACGTACATAGTTTTCTTTCAAATTAGGATAGAGAAAATTCCTCTAATCTAATTTATAAAAATAAAATGTGTCAACTTTTTTAATAGCATGTGAAATGTACATGATTTTTTAATAAAATTTAGGGTTAATAACTTTTTTGGTATCTCGGTTTTAACGTTTTTTATTTTTTTCAAACTAGACAAATTTGGGGCCTCACTTATGGAAAATGACAAAATCAATACCTCCATTAGTTTCTGTCAGTCCCAATTAACGGAATTCCATGTCGTCTCCATTAATATCTCGACACGTGTCCTAAAAATTAAAAAAAAAAAAATAAATAATAATAATAATAACTAAACATTAAAAAAAAAAAAAATGAAAAAAATGAAAATTTTATGGGGTGGCCGGCCACCCGTAGGAATAGGATCCTCTCCATTTCATTTGAAATGGAGAGGAGTCATTTAGGCAAAATGGTGGGATTAAAGTTGACGACAATTTTGTCCTAATTTTATCAACCTTTTGCCTAAATGGATACTATCCATTTCAAATGAGATGGAGATGATCCATTTTCTAAGGCCTCTGGGGGTGGCTGAGCCACCCCTAGAGGGGCCGCAAGGGGTGGTCAAAGCCACCCCCAAGGCCAAAGTGTGGTTTCGACCACCCCCATTGGCCAAAATGGGGTGGTCGACCACCTCATATAATTTTCATTTTTTTTTAGGTTTTTGTTTTTTTTTTAGGACACGTGGCGTATTATGGGAGTGATATGAGGAATTCTGTTAATTGGGATTGACGAAAACTAATAGAGATATTGATTTTGTCTTTCCCATAAGTGAGGTACCAGATTTGTTTGGTTTTAAAACCTAGGGGAAAAAAAATAAAAACGTTAAAACTGAGGTACCAAAAAAGTTATTAACCCTAAAATTTATCTTAACTTTGTCCCTACTATTAAAAAAGCATGGGCTTTTCACTTACTCAAAGGACACATGTCATTTATATAGACTAAGTTAAAAGAAGTTGTAACCCAGTTTGGAAAAAAACTTGCGTAGCCTAGATGACCGTACAATGCACCAAAGCATTCAAACAGGCATGTAGAGGGGTTTTGTTTTTAGTAAAGGGAAAAAATGTAAAATTGGTTATTGTGGTTTACTTGATTTATAATTAGCTTCATGTGGTATCAAAATGAACTCAAAAGTCCATGAGATATGCAAAAAATAAAAAATAGTTCCTACAGTCAAATTAAGTCAACTAATTTAACAGATTCTGTTAGTGTGACACTGACTTAAGTACGATAAGTATCATAATTTTATCGGCTTTAACATTTCACGTTATCATAATCTGTTAAGTTAATGAATGAAATTTGGCTCTAGGGACTAAATTATTTTTTTGGCATACTCTAAGGACCTTTCGGTTTATTTTGATACCACATGAAGTTAATTGCAAAAGTAAACCACAAGGATTGATTTTATATTTTTTCCTTTAATAAAATGTATAAGCCCTAGATATTCTGAATCAAAGTTTAATGTTGGGAAAAAAAAAAAGAAGCTTGAAGATGGTTCTAATACCATGTACGAGCAAATAAAATAATAAAATAAACTAATATATGTAGCGGAAAAACTTACAAATACTTCCGAGCATATTTGTTCAAGCAAAATAAAAATACATTAGTAGCAGAAACCTATAGAAATTTTTTAGGAGAGACCTATGCCCAATAATGCTTTATAGATTATGGAATACACCATGCTCTTCGTTTATAGGCTAATTAAGCTAGGGACTCTCAATTATATTTTTACTTTAATTACTCCTCTCATCAAAGAGTAATGTTAGGTACCATTTTTTTATCCTCCAAAAATCTTCCTAAAGCTAATGTGATTTTCAAAATCACCATTAAATTTTAGATAAATCATACTTGAATTTTGATCTAATGGTAATTTTGAAAGCCACATTAGCTTTAGGAGGATAAAAAGATGGTACTTAGTATTACTCCTCATCAAAAAATAAGAATTTGATTTTAATTAAGATTCATACGAATAATTTCTTATTTGGAATAAATTACTAAACACCCTTTTAGCTTATATTTAATTAAACTACTCTAAGTAACATGTGGCATATGAGGCATACTTTATTCGAAATTTTCTTACAAAGACCACCCTCCTCCTTTGGAACGCACAAATTAATTCTAGCTCCAGGCTACTTTGACCTTTTATAATTCAAGTTGTTGCTGAAGAAATATGTCCCGTCATTTACTTCTCATTTCGATTAAAATATTTTATATAGAATACAAATAATTTCCATCGACCTACTTTAATATGTGACAAGTGTCATTCAACATATTTAGATTTCTCAAAAATTAATGTTTAGGTTCATAGATTAGTGGAATGACAATAAATAACTCTTAAATTATTATTATTTTTTTTAAAAGTGAGTGATAACACTTGTCATTTATTACAGTAGGTTGTAGGAAATTTTCTCCAAACTGGTTAGCCTCACCAATTAAGAGAGATTTACTTTTAATTAAAATATTTTACGTATTGAACCTCACTAAATAAGGACAAGTTTAAGCTCACATATGAGGAAAAATGCATATCATAATATAAATTAGATGATTAAATTAATTATTCTATATCAGTTTAACCTTTTGAGACAAGTAGTGATTTAAAACTAATATTAGATTCCATAAGTAAACAAGATATTTTGTTGGGGAAGTGCACAACTTGGGCAACCGTACTAACTTCTCCCTTTTCTCTTTCTCGCACTTCCAGACTCCAGTGGTACATGAAGCTTATCTCAATCATCCAGCAATCCATTAATTAAGCCTGAAAAAGCCTTTAGTTTATTTTCCTTTTGGATCACTACTTCATTTTTATCCGATTGTATTGAAATGGGCATGTTCCTTGATCAGTGGTACATGAAGCTTATCTCAATCATCCAGCAATCCATTAATTAAGCCTGAAAAAGCCTTTAGTTTATTTTCCTTTTGGATCACTACTTCATTTTTATCCGATTGTATTGAAATGGGCATGTTCCTTGATCATATGAGAATCGAATATTGCACAGGAAAAGTGACATTTTCCTCATAAACATGTGCACATTGCATTTGTTTTTTGTTTTGTTTTTTTCTTCTTCTTTAAGAAAAGTAAATGTCGTTATGGCTTGTACGTTTGTTCCCATTTACTCATTTCTTTTTGCTTCAATATTCTACACCTCTTGTTGACAAACCTTCTAGATGCACGAGCCCTTTAGATTTTGGTCCAGCCTGGATCCCAAGTGATAATCAAAAGATGGTTGAAATCCATTTCGTCAAAAGGATTCATTAATTTCAACAAATTATGTCAACATTTGGAATAACTACATGATTGGAACAAGATCGTCTCTAGTTCAAATGAACTGGATAATATTGAATTAATTATAATAAACGAAGATATTCTCCCGTTGATAAGAAATGAAGAGAGAGATAAAGAGTCTTATAATTCAAATATATGATTCTCTCTATGTGAAGAAGATGACATTAATTCTCATAAATCATCATCATGAGGCAGAAAAAAAATCTTAAAATTAACATATTTTCCAGGAAAGAAATGAGGATTCAATCCTTGAAGATAGAAGTTGGGTGCACGCATTAATTCTTTCAAGAACAAGACACATTCTCCTCAATCATCAATTATCATGATCATCATGAGGCAGCAGAAAAAGACAACATGGTTCTCATGACCAGAACTGTTGTAGTTTGTAAAAGGTTAGGTAATATGGAAGGTTGAGTTGGGTAGGATATACTTTACGGCGTGAGAAAAGTCCAAGCATGTGGGATCATATTAATTATATTACGAAGAAAAACATTGGTCTCTGTCGTGCATCATTACTTTATTACTTTTTTCATGGTAAAATATGACTAGAAAGTTATTTCCCTCCTGCAAGTTTCTTCTGTTTGGCTGCCGGATTTCCATGGAAAACATTTCACCCAGACGAGTGTTCTCATTAACTTTCCCCTTTTAAGACCATATTCTTCCAAATTTTGCAAGTATATCCTGTTTAGATCCAAAATAAATTCTTTTTTTTGAGGAATGTTTATGCCTGGCCCCTCTCGCTTTTTAGGCTAACTTCACGATGGATATTTTAAAATCATTTTACAGCCGTTTTTTTTTTTATTAAATTAAAAGATGACCGACCATATATGCTGAGAAGAGGAGGAAGTTCAAGTGCTCTAAATACACATGAGTAACATGTGGAAGAGAATTTGGAGGATTAGATCTAGAGTTAGAGTTTGAGGGGTACTAATTAATTAAGAGGCTTTTATGGAAGGTTTGCAATAATTTACTATCGACTAATGAAAATTATTGCAAAGCCATATTTTTATTGTACGATGCCCGTCTTCCATATATATATATACTTGGACGTAAAGTAAAAAGATTCAAAAGTACACTAATGAAGAAGATGATTTTTATGCATTTTAGAAGGACTTATAGAGAGATTAGATGAAGAGGATTTTGAAATGATGGCATTATGGTTGCGAAGAAATACAATAGTTTTTGGAAGTGAATTTTCCCACCATAGCAAAGCAGTCGATTTATGCGAAGATTGTACTCAATACTCTCCGTTTATACATGGTTTGTAGAGGAGCACCAACATGGAAGCTGATCATTAGAGATATTGTAATAGCTGAGCAATTTGTTTCTTCGTAATTTTGAATAAACTACCATTCGGATTCTACCACATTATCACTTCAATATTTTTAATTTTTCTTTAATTAATTGCATCTCATATGTAGTATAATGGTGTTATATTTTAAGAACTTTGACCACCATGCAGCAGCCTGGAAATCCTCTTATGACCCGGTGATAGAATCTTGGTCTCCTCTTATATATTAAAGGTTATTTCAAGATAAATTTTGACACAGCTATCATAGACCAATTCTCAGCACAAGCTGCAGCTTGCAGAGATCACACATGGATTATCATCAAAGCTTGTTCCTAGATCAGCCCTCCATGCATGTGATCTCAATTTCGGTGAAGCTCTAGCAGTCCTCCTAGTTGCCTCTCTAGCAGTATCTTTGCAGCTCAAAAACTTCACCATTGAAGGGGACTCTTTAATTGTCATCACAGCTTTACAAGTTCCATCAATCACACAAGATTGGCACATTGAAAAAGTCATAGCAGATTCTTTGTCCATTATTCCAACCTCCTATTCTTGGAAGGCCAGGAAAATTAACAAAAGTGTTAACTTCTGCGTCTATTATATGATATATTGAATTGCAGCAAGAGTTCACTAAGACTGTATTTTCACCTATTTTTCCCTCTTCTTTTCACCCCAATTTGTAATGACAAAGATCCACTTTTTATTTCCTCCCAGTCCTCTTGAGGGGTTATACTGTAGACACTTTGTTCTTAATGCAATGAATGTTAAAAAAAAAAAAAAAAATACCCCTCGGACCACCATGAAATGACCTTAAGATTCTAGAGGATTCTTATTCAAAATACATATCTTGGCTTAGTTAATGAAAGTGGGACCCATGGATGAAAATTTTCCTCCATATTTTTTTCTTCTTTTTCTTGAAGAAAAGTCCCCCAAGAACAAGAATATTAATATATGGGCACGAACAAGAAGGATCGCAGACATTTCCTGTCAATAATTGCAGGAATACGAGTAAGATAGAATGATCAAGAGATTCAAAAATTCCATTTGACTGAGATAATTATTAGCTAGTAGCCTTGTCGTATAGTACAAGATAATACCCAATTAATCAGTGGCATCCGCATCAGCATGATCATCAATGTCGTTTAGCGTAAATATTGAACATTATCTTTGTCGCTTTCACAAGGAACGAGGATCACGAAATATTCTTTTTCCTCACCTACGTGCATGGAAGTGGGACCCTCAGAGCTGATCGAGCCATGCCATTGGATGAGAGCCATGGCCCCATTAACTTACCGTGCACGCGGATGCACTGGAAAGTGCCCGGCTACCTATATGTGTAGCTAGTGGTACTACACACATGCATCGTTTGAAGAAATTTGCTAGGGTTTCATATTGGTTTTCTCGCACGTTGAATTTGGAGGGAGTTGGAGTGTTGAACACGGCAGCATAAAAGAGGGGTCCAAAAGTAGGCACCGTCTTTTATTGACATGGAAGTATTGATTGGGATTCTTTTTTTTTTTTTTTAAAAAAAAAAAATTCTCAGCTTGACTTGCTTGTTCTTTGCTTTTGCCATTTTCTGCCTCTTTCTTCCCAATTAATTAATTAATTAAACATCAATGCAAAGATGCATTTCCTAGGTTTTCTGCACCTGGCTTGCCTTCTACTTGTTTTTAATCATTCTCATCATCAATATATCAAATTCCAATGTATATATTTTTATTTTTTATTTTTCGATAGTGATTTATATTTATATACTATAATATTTGTATCTCAAATGCTAACTGACGTGGAAGTTTTAATCAACTCTTGATTTTTTTTTTATTATTATTATTTTAGTAATGGTAGAAGTTACTCATTTTTATTCTACAATATTAATTATCTCAATGTGGCAATTCCAAGCAACCGTTGATTTTTTTAACAATGAGTAATCCAATAGTTGATTGAGACTATTATGTACGTCAGTATTTGTGGGATAATTGCAAGATAAAATGCAGTTTCTAGCACTATTCTCTCTCTCTCTCTCTCTCTCTCTCTCTCTCTTATATTTTTTTTAGTAATGCTAAAAACTACGCATTTTTATCCTACAATTGTATCACAATGTTAATATGGTAATTCCAACCAACCATTAAATTTTTTAAGAATGATTAATCAAATAATTGGTTGGGACTATTACGTTAATATTTGTGGGATAATTGTGGGATCAAATCTAATTTCTAGCATTAGTCTCTCTCTTTATATATATAATGGTAAATAATAAGGTCGGCTTCTAGTTTTATCACAAAGTTTTTTCTAATGAATAATATGTTTTTTTTTTTTTTTTTGAACAAATTCTAACGAATAATTAGTATGAAAGCACAAGGTACACATATAATAATATTATTCATGAATTAATGAACATTTAAAAAAAAAAAAATTCTCATACAAAATAATATATTTGTTGCCAAATGTTTAAAAAGATGCATAATTGCGTCAGTGTTCTTGACTTTGTTGAACTCCTTCCACCAATTAGATTCATAATTGAGCAGTTTCTTATCTTGACTTTCTCAATATGCCGAAAAATTACCCTTAATTTCTTTATATATATAAATATAAAAGAAATAGCTAATAGGTACGGTATTATTAAGGGTTTTCTTGAGTTGATTTCGTCATTAGGAGATGATTACATCATCTAACCTATTTCTTAAAGTTGATAGCACATTAATTAATAACGCCGGTTGGTCATACAAATAATAATAATAAAAAAAATCAAATAATTAATTTCTGCTAATTAATTACAAGGAAAACGTCTTACCAAGAAATATTCAAAAGTAATAATAAAGATATCTATTTTTCTTGTGCAATAGGATATTACAGAATTAATGTTTGGCCTGACCATCAAATATTTAATATAATTATAATTATAATAAAAAAAATAATAAAAAAATGTATGTATATATATATATATATATATATATATATATGTACTTGTGAAAGTCAAGGGTCATAGACTCAATACAAATCCTGTGGGTGCTGCTCTTATAGTATTAGAGCTAGAGAGATCTATCCCCATTATCTTGCAATGAGCTTCTTAATTTCTCATGAGCAGAAAAGTATGAAAAATTCAGAGAGAATCGGAGTAAGGCAATACAACAAATCTCAACTTCCACGTTTGCGGTGGACGCCGGAGCTTCATGAACTCTTTGTTCAAGCAGTTGAAAGCCTTGGTGGAAAACAGAGTATGTTTTGCTTTTTTTTTTTAGAATTTCTTCAGAGCTAGCTAGCATGATGATGATGATGATGATGAAAAAATTAAGGTTTCTGAAACATTAATACCAATTAAGGAGGAGCTAGCTAGAACATGTTTTCTCATGACATATATGCATGGATGCTTTGCATTAATTCTTGGTGTTTTGTATAGAAGCAACTCCAAAGCGCATTCTGCAGACGATGAGTATTAAAGAACTCAAGATTTCTCACATCAAAAGCCATCTTCAGGTATATATACATATACTTCAATTCTCAAATTCATTCACCAGAAAAACTTACAAAAATCACCAAGAGTTTCTTGTTTATTATTAATATATACTGAGAAGCTAGCTTGAATGGATTATGTATAAAACTCTCAATTGGGAAGACAAGATATATATTATAGCACAGGTTTAGGGCCTGACTGCAAATTTTATGTCTAATAATAATAATCCTTGAAGAGGTTGACCACAGTAATGACTTTGATTATAAAAAAATTCTCTCATTTTAACAGAAACCCAAAAATAAAAAAGATTAATCTATGATCTTAAATGTAACCAAAATATATATAGCTAGTGATATGTTACCTTTGTTATATATATATATATATATATATTGATGAACTTCAATTACAAAGAGAAATAGTCATCTTTCCCAATCTTTGAATGGACAATGATTATCTCTATTTCATTTTAAATATTTTTGGGTTAAGATTTAAAAGACTTGTCGTTAATGTTGACATTATATACATCTTTAAATGCACGAATTTTAAATTTTAACCATAAAATGGAGATGATTTTATCAATTCCATCCTATTATCTGATAAATAATTCCAGAAAAAGAAAAAGACTAGCCATTTTTTAGGGTAGACTATTTATATAAATATATTTATCAGGCAGCATTTAATTAAATATAGAGTGGCTTAAAAGTTATGGCACTACCTTGGAAACAAACTGGACCTGCAGCTAGCTAGCTATAGCTAGTTAAGCTGCAAATTACCCAAGAGGCCACACACTTCCAATTGGTCCCTATTAATTAATCAAGTTCTAATTACTATAACCAGTATTACTTATTTAGTATTATTGTTATTTTTATTATTGCAAGCATCAAGATTATTTATATCTGTTATATATATATGACCGCATACTGGTTGATTGCTGAATTAATCCAACCAGGTTATCATATTGTGTGGTTATGAATTCAGAAATAAGTAAAAGAAAATAAATAATTAGAAAATCCAAGGTCAACTTTATCTTATACACAAATTAATAACTAAGAGCATGATTTTCTCTCAATAATCAAAATTTATATAGTTTTCTATACGACACAGTTTTAGAAATCTTACTTATTTTAATGCTCTCTCTCATGAGGTGTCTTGCGTGCAATATTGATCGAGTACTTGACTATGGTTTCAGTCTTAATTAAGTATTACTTTGCGAGGAGTTGGCTTTTAAACTTTATAAATTAGTATTAATTTTATGGGTTGACTTCTTTAACTAATAATAGATATATGGACTGAATTCCTCCAACTTAGCCTCTACAAAAGTTACACATGTCATTTAAGCATGTAAGAAATACATGCTTTCTTATTAATACTATTAAAAAAACATGTACTTTTCACTTTTTAAGGAACACACGCAACTGTTTTGTAGCTGGTTATAAGAGTTCCTATATACAACCTGTTTTGTAGGAAATTTATGTCATATATATAGTCTAGAAATACATTCACCTCCCTCACATGAATGGTGAATCCCACCATCATATTCACTCATAGGATCTAATGTGGCGTCGGAGGAGAGTTATTTCGAAAATAATGAATATTATGTTATGTGCCTACGTAACGTGTGATGAAAAATTAACAAAAGAATAGAATTTCGGTAGGTATTAATCGAGATATCCTAGACCTCCTTACTTTAGAGTATGTAGTTTGAGGGATTCTAACTCTACCAACAACAAACGTAAATATTTGATAAATTAACTCATTAATTATTTTATTAACATTTAATTTTTCACTACCCATATGACATGCCTACTCTTATGACAAATCTTTTTTAATTTTAAACTTGGGAAGCGTGTCAAACACGCTCTTGGTTTGGAAGCAAAACACCCATAAACTTGACTTTTAAAGAAACGTAAGTAAAGTATAATTTAATATAAAATTAAATTTAAGACTTCTTTGTTTAATTTTATTTTACATAAATGCATGCACACACATAAATAGATTATATATATCTATGTGCTTATTTATTTTCCTAGGTTGAGACCTCCCACACAAACATAGAAAGATTATATGCATCTATAATCTTATTTATTTACGTCCTTCAAGTAAAAAATCCTTGTTTTGCCCCTAGTAGAACCGTTCATCATGCAAGGGTGTACGTTGCTAAACTGTGTAATGTATATTATTAGACCATATACATGAATCCTTATGTTTTGGTATTTTGTTTTTTTCTTTCTTAATACTTCTTGTTTTTTTAACAATAATCTTTCCTCAATGAATTGTGGTACCATTTAGATGTATAGAAGCATGAGGGATGGTAGCAACATGAGTACTATACTCATGCAAATGAAGAATTTTCGTCCAAAAAGAGCACATTTTAAAGACAGCTCCTTCTCCGTTCACCCTCCTCATGAGAGGTACGTAAATGACGACGTTCATCACGCATGCATCTCTTTTAACATTAAATATCTCAGTAACATCTTTTGAAACTGCTGTGTCATATTTGGAGATCATGATGGTCTAGTTTTTATTACTGTCCATATATATAGTGTAAAACTTGCCTCATCACAACGTTAATTGCATGGTTTTTCTCGCACATATATAACTTAGTTAATTTTTTATTGTTTAGCTTTGAAATTCTACCTGCAGGTTTTTCAACTCACAATTAAAATGGATTCTTTTATTATTTTGGAGTCAATGTGCATTTCGTATATTATAATTTGTAGCCAATTAATAGAATATAATACAAAAAATAAAAGGAATTTAATTGTTCTGTTAAATGTGTTTACCATTTCTGTCCCACGAAAGGATAAAGAACATAAATGTTTCTGGAGAATAGATTTGGTCTATTCCAGGGGCCGCAAAAGATAGTGACATACTACCAATTATTGATTGGGAAGTTTAATAAACTTATTTTAATGGAGATATTATTTTTTGTCCCATTAATGCTTGATCAATTACCTTGATCTATGAGAATCCCAACGGACAGTTTACATAAAATGTACCAATTAGGAAAATCCTAGTCTTGTGTCTGAATTATATATGATGTTTCATTACTCATGATCTACTGACACTAGAGAAAATGGGAATATGACAGGGAGGATTTTGGACGTGAAGATGGCGATGGGCTTCCACGACCAATATTAGAAGAAACTTATAAGCATCAGGTACCGTACGCTAGTTAGCTCTATTTTTTGTCCTTTAAATCATGACATAATGCATTGCATGCGTGTGCACAAATACATGCAGAAAGAGAGAGAGAGAGAGAGAGGAATGAATACGATTGAGATAATGAGTATATAGAGAATCATTTCATTTTTAATGGATCAGAAAATATCATTCAACACAGCTAGCTCTTAAATCCTCAAGAATGGCCATGGTTTTTGTTTTTAATTCCACAAGTTTATAGTGCTTAATAATTCAAGAACTTGGAAGACAATATCATGGAAAGGAGTGAAGAATAAAAAAGCTGTGCATGCATCAATTAAGGAGTTCTAATAATCTAAAACTCATAAACAAAACACAAGATATCAATGCGAGTATCCAACCTATTAATTTTAGGGTTAAATGCCAATATTAGTAAATGTAGTAAGGGCTTAAATCAAATGGCTACGACTTCAATTTTAAAAAGTATCACATGTGGTACTTAATCATTGTAAGCCTAAATACTGACTTGCACATTGTTCCATCCAAATTTTGTTCATTTTTTTAACCGAGATCCAATATATATATGAGAAATGCTAGGTATTCTTCTAGTGTTCTCCTGGTGTCCTCCCAACTGTGATGTGGCTTTTAAAATCATCGTTAAATTTAAGATTATCATTATTGACTTTTAATCTATTGGTGATTTTAAAAGCCACATCACAATTGGGAGGATACCAGGAAAACATTAGAAGAACACATAGCATTTTCCTATGTGTATATATATATTCAATTGGTCAAAATGGAAGTAGTCGAATCAAAGGACAATTAGGCCTTGGGAGTGGTTTGGTCAACCCAACTTACAAAATGGGGTGGCCGAAACCACCCCCTATGCTCGGTCTGGGGTTCGTCAACCACCCCCATGATCCTTGGTGTGGTTCAACCACCCTCAACTTGTAAACTGGGGGTGGCCAAAACCACCCTATATCACCGGTCTCAAGGTGGCCGAGCAACCCTCATAACCCTTGCAAATAGTCCAAGGTTTATTACGTTCACACTAGACTATGATTTTTTGGCACTAATAAACACATTTTTAATTATTCAAAAAAACATGGGACAACTAGTTAAATTTCTAAATTAGAATGGGAGAAAAGATAAGTGACATCTTATAACATGTTCATCAGATATAATTTATTTCTCTTTCCCTTTTCAAAAATAAAATGGGAAAAAGACTTATGTGGAGAAACTTATGAAAATTATGAAATCAGAGCTGCCCTATTTATAGGGAAAATTTTTGGCTCATTCAAACAAGAATGTGTTACTACTTCGCTAGTAAGTAGTTTCGACACATGGTGTTGACGAGGCAAATTTTTGACGAGTGGCATTGAGTTGTCAAAGTGGTACATGTCTGACACGTTAGCTCGTTCAAATGAGTTGCAATCTCGTTTGAACATTTGAATGAGATTATTTATTAATTACTAATAAATCTTCTAGCTAGCGTATATATATGACATGTGGCACCCAACGCAATTCTGTTGTGATACGTGGCATTTGATGCTAATGCGGCATATGACGTGGCATCTCGCTTGACATGTGGCATTACGTCGCATCAAATTAACGTGGTTTGATGGTGGCGTGGCAAGCTCCTTAATTTGAATGAGTAGCATTGTCTTGTTCAAACGAAATCCTCATTGTTCGAATGAGGAATGTTAATTTTTCCTAAATTTTAAGTTTGTCTCAATTTTTTATTTTTCTTGCCTTTTGTTTTAATTATTTAGGGTATTAATTACAATTATAATGGCTATTTTATTTTTGAGTAATTTGATTCTACAATCAATAAATTAAGTAGAACAAAGTATTTCCTTGGAAAAACATTTTATAGAAGATGTTAGATTATTAAGGTAAGGTTAATAGTACTAATGGCAGTATTATATACACTTAAAATGTGTCAAAATTTTACTTGATTAAAATGAATAGACTCAAAGAGAACATAACTTTCTTTGTTGGGAGGCAGGTCGTAGTCGGAATAGGATTCTCTCAATTACACTGAAAATAGAGATTTAATTTCACAGATCTAGCAGTGCACATAGTGCTAGATGATGAATTTGTCACTACGTCACTAAAAATTTTAAATAACATGGTATCATGTAGACCGTTAAATGGTTTATCTCAATTTCACTTGAAATGGAAAAAAGATCCTTGTCTTGTCCGACCCCGCCCTTATATGTTATGAACTTCATAACTTGCTTTTTTTTCGTATTGAGTAATTAATCAAGATTTTTCATGCAGAACACAAGCACATGCTGGCTTAGTAGGACCTCCGATGAAGAAGAAGAAGACACAAATGAAGTTCATGAGCTCTCACTATCCTCTGCACGTCCAATGGTGCATAGTGTAGAGAGAGAGTTGTGGCCTTCAGTTGACGATGATGTTCCTGAGTCATGTTCCTTTGATGAATTCGTAAACATTCCCAATTTCCACTCTCCTGGGACCAATAACATAAACTTGGACCTAACCATATGAATTCGATCTCTACAAGGATTAAATATGTCACACTTGTTTATTATTATATTTATCCTCTTAATATGTTAATAAGAATTAGACTGTTAATATATACAAATTAAAATATGGCTTTTTTTAAGGTATTAAAGTTTTTTTGTTGCTACTATATCTAAAATATAAGTGAAGATCGCTAATTTGAGAAAGAGAAATGCTACCGTTTCTTCTGATGTTCTCCTGATCTTACGTGAATATTGTTTTTTTTTTAAAACAATGTTTTTTTCAAAAACAATTTTTTTTTTCTCGAAAACATTAAAAAGAACACCTAGAGAGATCGTAGCACTCCTCTTTGAGAAAATATTGTCTAAAATGTTTGAATTTCAACATGATTAGGAAGCTTAATAAGAGAGCAGGTGGCTGGCTTGAATGGACAGCTTGGAGATTGCCATCTGCTAAGTAGATTTGAGATGATGTGAGACATGGGAGAGAATTCACTTGGCACAACTGCAGAGAGGAGGACTCTATTCAAAAAAGTTTGATTGAGGATATGACTGGTCTCTTCTACAAACAGTATTGGCACATAGTCAAAGAGGATGTCATCAACTTTGTGCAAGACTTTTTCAGAGATGAGCACCTCATAAAAAATATGGATAATCAACCCCGCTAACTGTTAACTGTTTTTGAAGACAGTCAGGAAAAATTGTTAGCCGTTTAAGCGGTTACAGTTAGTGATTTTAGATTTTTTTAAAATCACTAACTGCTAACCATTGACCGATATATATATATATATACCAAGAGGGGACTCGCAGAACGAGTTGACATAAGCGGAAGGATTGAAGACATAATGATAAATTTAAACAGAGACTGCAGATAAGATTCTAAGCTGAATATGAACAGAATATCTAGAAGGATATACAAAGATATAAACATAAATATGAATATGAAATGTTGAATCTACTTCAATTGGAAGCATATATTCAAGAATATACATAATGAAAATAAGATATATGAAAAGAAAGACTTACGAAAATATGATGCTGTAAAATTAGCTTGAAGAAGCTTTCATTGAATGAAACATTCTGTAATACATAGATGAAACTCTGACATACATATTGTGAGATTTCACAGATGATCAGAGAGGGAGAAAAGAAAAGAGAATTAAGTTCGGAAGAACCCGAGCCCCGTTTACAAGAGCTGAAGGGGCTTTAAATAAAAATTAAAAGCTGAATACTGTAGATGAACAGTGATCTGTCGGGTGAATAGTGCTATGAACAGTAGCTGCCGACATGAACAGTATGTGAACAGCGGTATGAATAGTGTTGAACAGTAATGGCCGCCAAAACAGTGACATGAACAGTGCTATATTTGGGAACAGTGTTTGCTGTATTTTGGAACAATGATTGCTGTATTTGGACTTCTTTAAGTCTTAATCTTCACCAAGATCATAGGGGTCTTGGGCTTCCTGGTAAATGGGCTGTACTTGGTTTGTTGAAGAGGAGGACGAAGCTGGGCTTTGTTCTCCTTGTTCTTCAATGCCTTCAGCTTTAAGGAGAAGGCTTCTGCAAAGGTCTTTGAGGTCTTCTTTACATTGGACCTGGGCCATGGCTGCTGCAATTTCTGTTTGTAGATGTGATTTGCTTGCCAAGAATTGGCTTTGAGTGGTGAATGAAGGAAATTCTCTCTGTATTGATGAAAGTATTTTTTTGATTGTTATATTTGTCCCACCAACGGACATATCTGTTTCTTCTGCAAATTCCTTGATCAATAACATAATCCCATTTGAAAAGCCATGGGATTTTATATTTCTTTGTCATATGGAGCAAGGAAGGAAATTGACTTTCTGCTTCATTAACTCTGTAGGCTGTAGAGAACTGTTGTAATGCATCTGCAAGTTCTGGGGGTAAAATCTCGGGAATCATCCCATGACTTTGCCACCATCTATTGAACCAAATAGGGAGCTGACTGTTGAAATTGTTATCAAAACAAAGATACCAGGAATGACTGTTATTATTGTTTTGATAAAGAAGTACTTTTGACCATGCTTCAATGTAATCATAGTAGCTGTATTGAACTTGGTGGCCCTGCAGGACTTTGAGATTAGCTGGGTGACCCCATTCTTTTGCTGAAATGATCTTTGTGATATACATTTTATCAAAGATTATTCTTTTCTGTTCTGGATCATATTTGTCTGGGACAGAATCTTTGGTAATTGATGCTCTTTGGAGTAAAATGTCTCTGTAAAAATTGATGGATTTAGATGGGTGAAATGGAATGAAATTCCATTTATGAGGGAAATAATTCTTTACAAGATCCGAAGGATTCTTGAGATGACGCTAGTCATGTTCTACAAAAAACAGGTTTTCTATATAGGTTTTTTGGACAAACTTAGATCTATTGGTATAGGTAATGGGCTGGTTGGTATAGAATTTTTGCTGCTGTATAAGTTTTGAAGAGTTCTGTTGGGTAGGGATAATGGTTGCTGTAGGACATTCTACCAACTGGTAAGGGTCCGGATGACTTGGGGATGCTAAAGTGAATGAAAAAGTAGGTCTTGGGGAACCAAGAACCTGAAACTTGTTTAACATGTTAATGGGTGAACATGTGTCATAAGGGTTTACATTTCCTGGGCTCAGGACTATATGGTGACTTGGTTGTGACTTGATGGAATATGTTTTATTTTTGTTTTTACTGGATTGTGGCTTTTCAGCCATATTTTCCCTGCAAAAATTCACGAGTGAGGAAATCAGGTATAGAATTTTGATCTCCTTTGATATATTCAATATGAAAATCAAAGATACTAAAAATTGATTGCCATCTGGCAAAATTCTGTTTGCTTGCTATATTTTGAACATCTTTTTCTAAAACATGTTTTGCACTTTTGCAATCAACTCGAATTAAAAATTTTTGGTTTAACAAATCACTTTGAAACTTTGAGATGCATAATACTATAGATAAAATCTCTTTTTTAATAGTACTATAATTACTTTGTGCTGAATTTCAAATTCTTGAATGGAAACAAACAATTTGTTCAGGAGAATCTGGAGAGATTTTCTGTTTGAGAATACCCCAATATCCAATGTTGGAGGCGTCTGTTTCTACAATTTTGAAAGCTTTTACTTCAGGAATGCCAAGACAGGGCAAAGTCTTGACATATTTTTTGACTTCTCGGACAATTGAAGTATGAAGATCTGTCTAAGGTGGAGGGTTGCTTTTAAGACGATCATACAATGGTTACAATGTTTTCTAAGATTTTGATAAAATTCAACAACATAATTTAAAGATCCTAGGAACCTCTGAAGTTGATTTTTATTAAGGATGATATCAGGAAATTTGTCTGCAATTGAATGGCCCGATCAATGGGTTTAACCATTCCTTGACTCATGTTGAATCCTAGAAATCTGATTTTTGTTTGAAACAAGTTGATTTTTGTAGCTGAAACAACTAAACCACTAACTTTGATGATACTAAGAAACGAATGAAGATGTTTCCAGTGTTCATCAATTGACTTTGAAAATATGAGGACATCATTTATATAAACAATTGAGAAATGTGCTATAGGGTCAAAGATTTCATTCATGATGTTTTGAAATTCACTTGGGGCATTTTTTAACCCAAAGGGCATGACATTCCATTCATAGTGGCCAAATGATGTAGCAAATGTTGTTTTGTATCTATCTTGTTCATGGATTTGGATATGCCAGAATCCACTCTTCATATCAAATTTTGAAAAAATATTGGCTTGACCTATTCTGTTTATCAAGTCCTTTT
The DNA here is from genome assembly GCF_901000735.1 of Corylus avellana. Taxonomy (NCBI): domain Eukaryota; kingdom Viridiplantae; phylum Streptophyta; class Magnoliopsida; order Fagales; family Betulaceae; genus Corylus; species Corylus avellana. The sequence goes on along the minus strand of NC_081545.1, from coordinate 21,236,608 downwards.
TGTTTGGAATTGGATATCTATCCACTGTAAAACTTTATTAAAAGGTTTGTAGTTTATTACTAATCTTGGAGCTACTCTTTCTAATTATGCATTTTTCTGTATGTAAAAGGCCGAACATGACCAAGGGGACTTGCTTTTTCTAATTATTGCTAAGCAATTCTTTGATTTCAATTTTATAAAGTTCCATTAAATCTTGATTCATTTAGATGTGTCTAGCTTTAGTAGGAATATTTCTTTCGCTGAAATCTTTTACATAAGGGAGTTTTACAATATGTTTTTTCCTATGCCAAAAGGCATTGGGGAGATCATAACAAACTTTATTTTGTATTTTTTTTCTTTGAATCTTTTAATTTTCTGTAAAAGAATATCACTTAATAGTTGTTCTTCTATTCTTTTATGTTTAATTTCTTCTTTTAGGGAGTTCAAATGCTTGATCTTATTCTGTAAAATGTTAATTGTTTTAGAAATTGAAACTTCTTTTAATATATTGAGATCTTTAGTATGTGGTCTTTTGAAGAATTTAAATTTTATTTTCTTTCCTAAGACTTCTGTGGTAATTCCTTTGTGATCTGTAGTAAAGGGATACAAAAGACATAAAAAGGGATTCCCTAATATGATCTTTGATTCAGGCATGTTTTTTATTAAGACAAATGAAGTTTTGAAACAAACATGATCTTGACAGACATGTGCTTTAGGTAATTTGTAATCTATCTGCATTTCACTGCCATTGGCTGATGATAAATGTTCTGTAGTTTTTGAATAATATTTGGTAGGTATCATACCTTCCTGAATACAGTTTAAATATGCACCTGAATCTATTAAAGCTATAACTTCAAATTCGAATTCACCATTACTAATTATTGTTACTCTAGAGTGCCATTTTTGGAAAATGATTCTATCAATTATGTTTAAGTATTTTTCATCTGTAGTGTCTTTGAAGATTAAACTTTTGGTTGAAGATTTTGTAGATTTTTCGTCTTTTGATTCTTGTTCAGTCTCAAATTGACTCTGTTCAAAATTTTTTTTATTAATCTTTAAAATCATTACTTCTTGTTCCAATTCTTTGTTTTTGGCTTTTAATTCTTTTATTTCTATTTTAATTTGATTGACTTCATGCTGTAAGTCTTGGAGGGTTACTTCCCTTTGTTTTGATTTAAATTTGTTGAGGATTTTATCAATACTAATTTGTGGTTCTGTAATTTTTGTTGGTCAATTTTTTGTTTCATTTTTTATTAAATTACTCTTGAATTTTTTAAGGTATTTGGCTTTTGTTTCTAGGTCTTCTATTCCTTCTATCAAATCAATTAGCATTTCTTCATGTTTAGTTAATACATTTATCTTAAGTTTTGTTTTACAACGTGAATCTTTGCAACCTAGTTTTTATCTCTGAATTACTAGAATTTTGACTTGATTCATAATCTGTTGAGGTATTAAAAATTTCATCTTCATTGTCACTAGAATATGAATTTCTGAGTTCTAAAATTTTATACAAATCTTCCTTTTCTTTGTTGGAAATTTTTAATTGGTTGATTTTATCTTTTACTTTGCACTCATTTTTGTAATGGCATGTTTTTCCAGATTTGAAGTATTTTACTTGCTTTTTATCATATTTTTTGTTTTGTGGCTTTTTGTAATATTTTCTTGCTGTTTTATTTTTCTTGTAATATTCGTTTGGTTCAAAGTTTTTTTTTTTTTTTGTAACCTTTTTTTGTAGGGTTTTCTAATTTTTGCGTATTTATGCTTATGTTTTCTTCTAGAGGGTGGTATAGGGGGTAAGCCATATTGTTCACAAAAATTTCTCATTTCATATTTGGCTTCTCTTTTTTCTTTGTTTAAGTTTTTATTTATCTTCATGTCTATACACATTTTTAATCCTATTTTACTTATTGTACTTATCATGTCTCCGTAGGTGAGATTATCATATTCTAAAATTCCAGTTTTATTACTTAATTCTTCACGGATTTTATGGGCAAATTGGTTGGGTAAACCATTGATAAATTTCTCTTTCCAGAAGGCATTTTAACAGTCATCTCTTAACATTACTCTTGACATAAAAACATCTTTATACCATGTAAAATCACTGAAGGTTGGACACCTAAGGTTACTTAGTTGGTCATGAATTTTAGATGTAACATTACAAGGGATTCCTATAAAATGTTTCGTTATGGTGTAAATTAAAACATTAATTTCATCGGGGATTCCTCTGTTATGTGCTTCATCATAAATTGGGATTCCTTCTTCATCTTTTTGAACTGCATATTTTATTTCAGTACGATTTACGTCAGTTAGGTATTTTTCCCACCAAACTTTTAATGTTCCTGTAAATCCTAATGTTAAAATGTCTACAATTTTTGCATTAGTTTTTTTTCTGAATTTGTAAGGTAATTATTAGTGACCATTGACATGTGCTATAGTTTATTTAAAATTTCTTTTTCAAACAAACCATCAATATTCCATTCATAAATTTTGTCAGTAGAGACTGAGAATTGGTTAAAAACATTTCGTTCTTTATATTAAATGTCTGGTGGTGTAGGTCTAAAGTACCAAGTGAGGGTGTTAGGCGTTGGTCTAATCATTCTATTAACTTGGAATTCACTAAATTGTTGTTCAATTTGTTGTATTTCTTGATCTATAGTTTGTTTAGATTCTGAATTTTGTGTTTTACTTGTTGTTTCATATGTGATTATTTGTTTGTCTTTTCTAATGACTTGGACCGTTTTAGAGGGCGATGTTTTACTTTTGACATTTTCAAGTTGTTTTAGCGCGTCATGTTTTACATTTTCAAGTTGTTTTAGCATATTATTGACCTTTTCAATACAGGTTTCGTCTTTATCTTTTAAGTATAACATTTTGGGTTGTGAAATTTTTAAGAGGGGTTGTTCGTAATGGGGTTTTTTCTTTTCAGTTTGAGTTTTAGTTGGAGGTGTAATTTTGTTTTCTATTCGGTCTAATTGTTTTCCTATGGTTATGAGGCTTTGGTTTGTGTAATTGTTTTGTTCCATTAGCTTTTTTATTTCGTCATCTTTGGAAGTTTTAAAAGGGGAGGTTAAAATTTTTGATCCTTTAAAGTTTACAGAGATCGGTTATTTTGGAGGGTGACTTGCTTCTATTATTGTTTTATCTTCTTTTTCCCACTGGGTTATCATGTTTAATTTTTTTATTTTCATAAATTTTTATAAAGTCAAAGAATTTTATATGTAACTTATGTTCATTCATAAATTTTTCCCATTCTGTAAAGATTTTTATTTTTTGTTCTTTCGTATATTTTAACTTATATTTTTCTCTTTTTTCTGTATTCTTGGTAGAATTATAGTTTTTTATTAAGGGTTGGAGGTCTAAAGTTAACGGTTTACTTATAGTCATTAATTGTGGGTGTAAAAGAGGTTCTTCTATATCTGTTTGTGTTGGGAAATTTGGTCCTTCTTCTTCAAAATTTTCTTGATTAGCTGTATAACATGAGGAGCTTATTACAGATTCTACTTTTATACCTTTTAACTTTAAATTTTTATCACTTCTTAAAGGTTCAATATTAACGGAGGAAGAGGCAGAATTTCTACGGCTTGTATCTTGTGGATTTCTATGGCTTGTTGGTGTATATTGGAAAACTGTTTCTTTTATCAAGAAGGGTGGTTTGCTGAGTCTTGGTCTATCAAAACTTAATGTAATAGTACCATCTAAGTATTGTTGTAAACAATTTAGATCAAATGCTGTATTTTCTGTTTTTGTTGAAATGTTTTCATTTTCTAATAACCATTCTGATGGGAGTTCTACTTCGGACCAGACTACTGATTTTGGTACTCTAACGTTTGCATCACAAGAATGTGTCTGTATAAGTAAAGTTTTATCTTTGGGACTTTTAACAAGAGCATGCACATTAAGATTTGTTTTCATTGACTTATAATAAAATCTGTAAATTAATGCTAAATGTTGGCTTCCTTCTAACATATCGTAACATGTTATTTTAATGTTCAAAGTTAAGGCTTTTAAAATCTGTGGATTGCTTAAACTTAAAGTGAAGTCAGGGAAACAGTCGAAATGAATTGGTCCTTTATGTAGACTAGATTCAACGACTCCTAACATGTTAGTCCTGTAATCTTTATGTCTTGCATCTCTTAAACACAAAAGTACAGAGGCATTAATTCCTAGACGGACTAGGGGTTTTACCGCAACTTGGATTAATCCTACGTGAAGGAAATTCATTTTCTTTTCTTTAAGTTTTTTAATTACTTTTTTATAAAGTAATTGACACGTATCATGATGTTTATTTAAAGCATAGACTTGTTCAACTGTTTTTACACTGTAATCATTGCTAAAAGACAAGGGTGATATATATATATATATATACACGCACATGAAACAATGTCGTTTTTGTGTTTAGAATTTTAAATATATATAAAAATGTAGAAACGATGTCATATGTAATATGATATTATCGTATTACCATAAAAACGACAACGTTTTTGTTTTTGATTTTTTGTTTTTTGTTTTTTTTTTTTTTTAAAAAAAAATTATTTAATAGCAGTTAGCGGTTATTAGAGTTACTAACCGCTAACCACCTAGGAGGCCGTTAGTAAATTTTACCGCTAACCGTAATCGTCTTTTTACTCTTAATAATAAAAAAAAAAAAGATAAAACACACCTTTATTGAGCTCATCTCAA
>NC_081545.1:21227811-21231849 GCF_901000735.1 Corylus avellana | reverse complement strand
ATGGTTCAATTTCTTTTTTCATAAAATGGTTTAAAATTTGTCAAAACAGTGTTCAAAAAAATGAAAAATACATTAATACTTAAATTGTTGTTATAAGTAATACATTGTTGAATCTAATGCCAATTACTTGATTTGACATTATATGAATCACATTGTCATTGTATATAAATATTATGATTAAATATTTGAATTGTCATTGGATCATATGATTAAGTGTTGATCTTATAAACTTACAAACAAACAAAAATACTTCAATTGTGGTTATAAGTAACACATTGTTTAATCCAAGGTCAATTACTTAATTTGATATTATATGAATCACATTGTCATTGTCATTGTACATAAATAATTGACTAAGTATTGGAATTGTACTTGGATCATATGGTTAAGTATTTATCTTATGCATTTATATTATTCAATATGCATATAATATAACTATAACCAATTATATATATAATCTAACGAGTCTGACGAGCCCCTATCGAGTTTTGTCGAGCGAGTCGGGTATGTATCACTTATTAATCGAGCGGGTTTTTCGAGCTTGGGTTCGGGCCGAGCTTAGCCGAGCGGGTGTCGGGCGGGTTGTCGGACAGACTGGTTTACTTACAGCCCTACTTCTTCCTATTGTATTGCGTAGATCATTGCTAGGTAACGTGGTTAGACTACTTGTTAGCATGTTGGCATTCTTCAGGGGCCTATGTTCTACGTCATTGACATAAGACGATATGGACTGACTAGAGGGTAACGTTTGTATCAATTTGTGCAAGATAGAGCAAGTCTTCCCCCCCAGTTTTTTTACCATCGTGGTTCATTTGGTAATACATCTTGTCTATGAATGCTGACTCGGTGGACCAGTACAGTATAGGTGGATGTATCCGGGAGAGAGATAAAATTTGTTTATGCTTATTCATGATTTTATTTTTCCTTCATTGTAAGATAATGAATTACTGTAATAAATGAATTATATTCATATGTAGAAACCTTGAGGGGTTCAAATCTAATGTACGCAATAAAGTAGCTCGTGAGGGTTGCATTGCGAAGGGCTACATAGCAACTGAGTTGATGGCACTCTGCTCGAAGTATTTAGATAACACACCAACATTTCACAATAGGACTCAAAGAAACCCAGGTTCAAAGGGGGCAAGAACACGAGTCATCCTCGACTGTATCACATTGACACAGATTCACCGATACATTATGTTTAACTCAGACGAGTTCCTTCAACTGCGGAAGTAAATCGTGTTAGTAGCATATGCATGTTCAATATCACTTACATCCTTAGTTGTGAATTATAATGAAATTAATTTCGAATTGTAGGATGCACATTGATACACTTAGGCAATCATGCAATTGGGGGCGAATAGCGGACGATTAGTTGGAAACCCAACATCATGAGCAGTTCTGCGATTGGTACCATGACTACATAAAACTAATGTGATGTTTAACTATTGCAGTCCAATTATATTTACTTCTGGTTCATAACAACTATGAGTGTAAACGAGCCGAGCTTGAGCAAGCTTCCCTTGTTCAGGCTTAGCTCATTTAAATTTTACTCGAGCTCGAGCTCAAGGGTGAGCCAAAAAAATCGAGTTCGAGCTTATAATAAATCGAGCCGAGCCAGCTTGCGATTTGACTCTTATATTTAATGTTTTTTTTTAAAAAAAAAAAAAAAAAAAATTAAACTTCAAGTACTCTTAAACGGCTTAAGAAACCAACTTGCATATGAGTATTTGCTTAGCCTGGCTAGTCGAATATGGAGCCTAAGTCAATACAGTAAGGCACTTAGTTTCAAAGAGAGGATATACATCCTTTTACAGATAAGCAAACTTGGGGATTGATGTTTTCTTAGCAATGTGAGACAAGTTAACATGTTCTATTTAGACTGCATTGGGACAATGCCCCCTACAAAAAAAAATATTTTTTCAATGTCTCTCTCTCAATCTCCCTCACCAGTCATAGCGCATCTTCCACCTGAACTCTTATTTTCCACTCTCTCACTCTCGCTCACTAGACAGGTAGTGATAGTGTTTGGGTCTGTTTGATTCTTCAATAGTTTCTACCTTTCACGATCTCCATTAATAGTTTTTGCTTGATTCTTCTTCCTTTCGTTTGGGTCTGCTCTAATTGAATCGGGGTCTTTTTAATGATTGCTCTCTCTCTCTCTCTCTCTCTCTTCGATTACAAAGGGTCAAAAAATTTTCATTTTCTAACTTTTAAATATAAATATGATTTTAAGATTTTAATAATTCTGAGATTTATAATTAATTATGTGTTACTTAGTTTATATATATATATACACACACACGAGCTTATACGAGCCAATCCCGAGCTCACTCGAGTGGCTTGCTCACTTAACACCCTTAATAACAATTAACCAAATTAACTTCTTTATGGTCTATTGTACGTAATATACTCGCAGGTCGATCGATTGGACGATTGATGTAGAAAGAAAATGGGTGACAAACTGGTAATGCATTGTAGAAGGCCGAGGGAGGCAGCTATCAGATATAACAACTATGTGGTTAACGGGAAGCTGTTTCGCACTCTTGCATTTGATGTCGGAAAGAAGACTCGGAACAGCGGCATGTGTGTGCCAACTATTGATGGCAAAGCGTACTACGAGAAGTTATTGAAAGTAATTGAGGTAGAGTACTTTGACAAGACCAAGTACGTTATATTCAAGTGTGATTGGGCGGACAACACGAGGAACAGGGTGTACAAGGTAGATGAATATGGCATAATGCTTGTCAACTTCCAAAACCATGTCCACCGGGAAAAGCAAATTACTGATGAGCCATATGTGCTAACGTCACAAGTTTACCAAGTATTTTACGTCGAAGATGAAAGGGACCCAGATTGGGCTTGCACTGTAAGGACTAAACTTAGAAACGTATACGGCATTAGTCAGGATGAAGGTCCTCATGATGAATGTGCTAACTACCACGAGTGTAAGTCATTCCTATTGACCAATAATAATAAAGTGGATCCGCAGGATGACGTTGAATACGTTCGACTAGACTTAGATCCAATCCAAGTGTATGTGATTCAAAAAAAAAAAAAATTATATATGTAGTTCACATTAATTGACTGGTTTCCTGTTATTTCTTCTATCGTGATTGATAATTGTTCAGTAATTATTACGTCAACACAATTAATTAATTTGTGCATTGGGTAAATGGTATATATCTCATTTTTAAATATGTGAGTCATTGATATATGGCGGTGCATATTTCATTTATTGTATACATAATTAATTGGGTACGTGATGTATCTTGCAGGTTGACATGAAGAGTACTAGGGGGAAGAGTAGAGCACGGAGGTCCGAACTTGCAATGCCATCATCACCGGCGCATCGGTCGACATCGTGTGACCATGATGACAGCGATCCACAGGTCAACGTTGCTATGTTTATGAGGCAGCAACCGGGATATAGACTAATAATTCCAGATTATGTGGAATGGCACACACTTGTACCTAGTACATACATTCTGACAGGACTGACCCAACTGGGGTATCAGTATCAACTATCTCCGTATGACAGATGCTACGTATCATACACCTACTCTGGTGCAAGGGGTGGAAGCAGGCATATGGTTGGGGGGACAAATCCCCCCAACACATTTTGAAAATGTTATTAAAATATAATTTTTTATAAATGTATCCCCACAAAATTAGTTTTTTGCCCTTTTATAAAAAATTTCTTTTAGATTTGTCCCTCCAAAATTATATTTTTACCCCATTTTAAAATTTTCTTTTAGTTTTGTCCCCTCTTTCAGCTTTAAAAAATTGAAAATTCCCCAATTTTATTAGTGACTTTCAGTTTGCAACATTATTTTAGCTTGACTCTAGTGTTTATGGGAGCTCCGAGTGATATCGTTATGAGAAAAAGTTCACACTAAATGTACTTTTTTTTTTTAATCCTATAACATAACTTTTGTATGCAACAATAACTTACAATTTACTATGAAATTAAATTTAGGACTTATCTATATTTATTTTAGATAAACATACACAAATACACATATAGAGAGATACTAT
>NC_081545.1:21224150-21227711 GCF_901000735.1 Corylus avellana | reverse complement strand
ATGACTCTTCAAACCTGATATCGTACGGTCCTTAAGTCGTACACTTCGGGAAATGTTTAAGGCATATCCGTCAGGCACCCTTACATTACGAAGCACTTTCAAAAAATGTGTTTTATCGTCCTTAGACATCGTGTGGCAAGCTGGGGGCATATAGGTTTTACCATCCTCGCCCGTGTCAGGATGAAGTGTATGTCTCAAACCCATTTCTTGCAAGTCTGTGCGGACTTGGAATTTTTCCTTCATTTTCCCTGGAATGTCGAGTATTGTGTCAGGTATGTTGTTCATCACATTTTTCTCTATATGCATGACATCAAGGCTGTGCCACAATAAATTATCTTTCCAGTACGGCAACCTAAAGAAAATATTTTCTTTCTTCCACACTACATTATCAGTACTTTTCTTCTGCTTCTTTCCTTTATCATCCAACTTTGCCTTATCGGCCTTCTCATCTCCAAATACCATCCCTTTTAATTGTCTCAAAATTTTGTCTCCACTTGGCACATCGTGGGCACATTCTAGCTCTTGGTTGCCATCAAATGTTCTTTTGTTCCGCCTTCACGGATGATCCATGGGCAAGTATCGCTTGTGCCCCATATAACAAGATTTCTTGCCGTGTTTTAACCTTCTAGACCTTGTCGAGTACATACAGCAAGGACATGCCTTCTTACCCCTGTTAGGCCACCCTCTCCGCTTTTCTAGAGTAAGACACGCCCCAAATCCCTATATAAAGCCTGATGTGGTATTTTTGTGACCAAAAATATCAATTATAAAAATTATCACTCGTACTAGGACGAATCCCGTATGATAGAGCTATATTGAGGGTGTCGAACTTCAATAACTGCTGGGGTTTTGTTATCAAATTTGAAAGATCAAAATTAATTTAATTAAAAAGAGATTGTCTTTGATTGCGAAATTGAAGTGTATGAAATTAAAAGAGATTTAAAATAAGAGAGAGAGTGTAGGGTATTGACTTCACCTCTATCTGCACAACAATGGCTAATCATATTTAATCATAGAAATTCATTCTATGCATGTTATAAATAAACAAGAAACTACGTTATTAAAGAATAAGCATAATCTATCTTTGGTTGGCATGGATCGTCCACCTAACTACTAAGATGCGGTACGACCCATTCTCCCTAGGTGTAAATTATCAAATTCTTTAACAAGATACATACAATTAATGAATAAGTGTAACCCATCTTTGGTTGGCACAGACTGTCTACCTAAATTACACTAAACTAGGGTGTAGTACAATCCATCTTCCCTAGGCATGACTTATCAAATCCTATTGATTATATGTCAACTATACCCATTGTATAACCATCATCCTCATAATCACAGAAAACAAGAATGACTTAAGATCAACAAAAGTAAAATACTTTCTAAGACAAGAGAAGAATTTCACAAATATTGATTTTGGAATTTAAGAACAATTGTATTTAATCATTAAGAACGTAATCAAAATGTAGCAATTCTCATAGTTATACAATCAACATGCATAAATTGAAAATCTAGAAATTAAATATAATCGAACTATTGTGCTTGGACAAAGTTACATCAACACCCCACGAAAGGTTTTAGCCGCTCATGATCTTCTAAGCTCCAAAGATGAATTTCTGATTTCTAGCTCTAGAAAGTGGTGTGTCCATTTACAATGTTTAGACGCCTATTTATAGGGATCAAGAGAACCCTAAAAACCCTAGAAACCCAAGGAAAACTGGAGGTCAGTCTCCCAGTCCAATTGGGAGACTGAAAACCAATTTCAAGCTGTAAAAGGACTCTTGTCGTGTACTGTATGCCCGTGTGCGCTCGAGCTTAGGAAGGTATGCTCGATCCTAGACTGAATGCGCTCGAGCACATGCACGCTCGATCGTGGTACCAGAATGTGTCCAGTTTTGCCTTTTAAGCCCAATTTTCAATGGTTTGCCAATTAAAACCTGAAACGCAAAAACAAAACAAAAATTAAACAAATAACAATGCTAAGGAATTAACATATGCAAGTTAAGGGGCTTGCATGTGCAACATTAAGTGCTTATCAAGGCCCCATTTGACTTTCAACCTCCCTTGCTCCCAAGAAAACCTAAAGCTTAGTGTAAGGAGTGATTTTGTGAAGGAAGGAGGAGATTGGAGGAGTTGGCCATCTTCTAAGGCAACTCCATGCCCTTTTGTATAACTTTAATGTCGTTCTTACTGCTTTCCTAATGTTATAAAGGTTTAAAGATGCTATGACAAGCCCCTGTACCCGTTTTCTTACAAAACCAAGAAATGTTTTCAAAAGACTTTAAAGTGCCTCTTTGATTCGTTGAGTTGCATGATATGTACTTTGCATATATTTGTTAAGCAGCCTAGAATGAGGCTTATCAACCCTTAGATTAGATAGAAGCCTCAAAACATAGTTTGGAGCTTTTGGCCTAGATATATAACTCACTGGCCGAACATACGCCCTCGAGGCCAAACGTTCGACTAGAAAGCATGGCATCCGTCCCTTGCCTTCAAATGTGCAATAGTAGGGTACAACCACCCTCTTGTTAGATAGGACTTAGTACCATACTTATAGGAGTTCTTTAAGTTCTGCATATAACGATATGTCGTATTTCGTTATAGCAGGGGATTTATGATGTCGAAGAACTCAAGCGAGTGCGCGAGGTAAGTAAACACTTACGAACACTTTCCTTAAAAACGTGGGATATGTTAGCTGGTTGACCACACGTATAATATGAGCATGTCTACATTTTTGTAATAACTTGTTGATAAAATGCATCGTATGACATGATACACCAGTACGTGCAGTATAATGACCATGAGCTTACTATATAGACTTGATTCTATAGTCAAATGTGTGTGTTACTATATGAGCCTTGGATCCAACAGCCATTCGTGACCGGCGTAGCCATTGCGTAATAGTTGGTTACTATAGGATATACATCATTAGTAGCGTAGGCCACCCGATGTAGGACTCGGTCAGGCTGCTAGTGTTATGAATAGTAGCATACAATGGTCGGGGCACCAACATCGTATTATAGGTTCCTCGGGACAACGCCAACCCTATTAAGAAGGGGTAATATCTCGGGTAAACCATATATAATAGTTACAACCTATAAGCATTAGCTTGTTACATTAAAAATACTTAGGCAATTGTCGCCCGTAGTACACTACTCTTTTATTAACTAGACCACACTTTTATGGTGTATTAACAAAGACAACATCCTTTCCAATATTTACCGAAAACTACACGTTTATTTATGCTTAATAACAATGAGCTCATGTCATACCCAATTGTAAGGTTTACTTATTAAGTCGTTAGACTTACGCGGTTATTATTCTTATAGAAAGCTTGTTCCTAGAACCCAAGAGTGGTGTGGTTGCCACTATAGATTTTGCTTTAAGATCTTTATGTTGTTATCAGGTTTGCCTTATATGATTGTTAGTGCTCCATGTCTTTAAATTCGATGATTATACTTGTACTTGTAAATATTATTAACTTCTCGATTTATTTCACGTTTCTATGTATTAACTCTAATAATGCTTAGAGGGACAATTCCTCGTTTAGCCACTAGT
>NC_081545.1:21222717-21224050 GCF_901000735.1 Corylus avellana | reverse complement strand
TATATTATGTTATTTGTGTCATTATGGTGTGTTGAAGTTAGTTTTGGTGGATAGTTTGTGATTGATGTTAATGGATATGATGTATGTTATTTGATGGAAAAATTGTATATTAATTGCATGGAATTGATGGATAGATTGAATATCAGGTTAATCGTAATACAAAATTCGGGTATAGTCCTGAAAAAATTCACAAAAAATGTAGGGGGGGGGGGGAGAGGAAAAAAAAAATTAAAAACTAACAAAATTTTCTGACGTGTCATTTTTTGACACGTTAAGAAGATTTTTTGACGTGTTAAATCCAACACGTCAGAATTTTCTGACGTGTTGGATCTAACACGTCAGGAATTTCTGACGTGCCATATTTGGCACGTCAAAAATTCCCAATTCCTGACACCCATAATCTTGACGCCTGAAACATGTCAAAATTGCCCCGTCAGGAGGGTTTACTGATGTGTCAGACCACCTGACACGTCAGAAAATCTATGTCAATAAAAAATCATTTTTTTTGTAGTGTTAGGAGCCAAAAACAACAAAGAAGAAGAAAATTGTGCCAATGAGAAAGAAAAATGGAGACTAACCGTCATCTATTCTAGCAAAATAAGAGTTTGTATTTCTGTTTTTTATATTTTCCTTTGAAAATAACCTCACTTGTGTGATAGTGAGATTTGGATGTGTTGGGGATTTGGGTTCTGAGTAATTTTTTTTTTTTTTCTACTATTTTTGTACTCCATCTTTTGATACGAGATTTTCTCTGAGTCGTCTCCGCCAGTGAATAACATTGCAGAGATTTAAAAGATGGTATCGTGATGTTGCAACATTTTAAAGTTTGAGAGTACAATTACAAAAGTAATGAAACGTTAGGGGTTAAGTGAAATTTCTCCTAAATTTAAACATCAATAAATAAAGTTTTCCATACCTGTTGGCACAAAAATAAATTATTTTATGTGCCAATTTTTCCATCCTATTCTAATCAAGTCATAAAAATAATAACTTCTCTGTGGGTCAAAGTTATTAGAATTACTAAAAAATTACAACACAATGTCAATTATCTTTACGAAGTTTCTATAAATTATCTACACACCTTAAACCTTCGTACTCCCTTTTTTTTTTTTTTTTGGTGTAACGATGGGCCATTGTATTGGGCAGGTAAGGCCACTTTCTTTCTTGGGTCTGATCATTGTCTGTTGAGGATTCGTTAAGGCACATGCACACCTTGAACCTTCATATTCCTTTTCTTTTTTATTTGTTTTTTGTAACCAGATGGGCCATTGTATTGGGAGGGTCAGGCCACTTTCTCGGGTCGGATCACTTTCTGTCAAGCATTCTTGAGGGC
>NC_081545.1:21208238-21222697 GCF_901000735.1 Corylus avellana | reverse complement strand
TTTTTTTTAAAAAAAAAAAAAAAATTTATTATTTATTTATTATTATTATTTTATTTTATTTTATTTTATTTTAAATTTTTTTTTTTGTATTGGGTGGGTCAAGCCACTTTGTTGGGTTGGATCACTATCCGTCGAGGATTCATCAAAGTGCGCACATGGACACAATGGTTGCACGTACATAATTTTCTTTCAAATTAGGATAGAGGAAATTCCTCTATCTAATCTATAGAAATAAAATGTGTCAACTTTTTTAATAGCATGTAAAATGTATATGATTTTTTAATAAAATTTAGGGTTAATAACTTTTTTGGTATCTCGGTTTTAACGTTTTTTATTTTTTTCACTCTAGGTTTTAAAACTAGACAAATTTGGAACCTCACTTATGGAAAATGACAAAATCAATACCTCCATTAGTTTCTGTTAGTCCCAATTAACTGAATTCCATGTCATCTCCATTAATATCGCGACACGTGTCCTAAAAATTAATAATAATAATAATAATAATAATAATAATAATAATAATAACTAAACATTAAAAAAAGAAAATGAAAAAAATGAAAATTTTATGGGGTGGCCGGCCACCCGCAGGAATAGGGTCCTCTCCATTTCATTTGAAATGGAGAGGAGTCATTTAGGCAAAATGGTGGGATTAAAGTTGACGACAATTTTGTCCTAATTTTATCAACCTTTTGCCTAAATGGATACTATCCATTTCAAATGAAATGGAGATGATCCATTTTCTAAGGCCGATCTGGGAGTGGCCGAAACCATCCCTTTTGACCTTGGGGGTGACTTGACCACACCCAGAGGCCATGGGGGTGGCTTCGGTTACCCCATGCCGGCCGTAGGGGGTGGTCGAAGCCACCCCAAGGCCTCTGGGGGTGGCTGAGCCACCCCTAGAGGGGCCGCAAGGGGTGGTCAAAGCCACCCCCAAGGCCAAAGTGTGGTTTCGACCACCCCCATTGGCCAAAATGGGGTCGTCGACCACCCCATATAATTTTTTTTTTTTTTTTTAAAAAAAAAAAACACGTGGCATATTATGGGAGTGACATGAGGAATTCTGTTAATTGGGATTGACGAAAACTAATAGAGATATTGATTTTGTCTTTCCCATAAGTGAGGTATTAGATTTATCTAGTTTTAAAACCTAGGGGAAAAAAATAAAAACGTTAAAATTGAGGTACCAAAAAAGTTATTAACCCTAAAATTTATCTTAACTTTGTCCCTACTATTAAAAAAGCATGCGCTTTTCACTTACTCAAATGACACATGTCATTTTTATAGACTAAGTTAAAAGAAGTTGTAACCCAGTTTGAAAAGAAACTTGCATAGCCTAGATGACCGTACAATGCACCAAAGCATTCAAACATGCATGTAGAGGGGTTTTGTTTTTAGTAAAGGGAAAAAAATGTAAAATTAGTTATTGTGGTTTACTTGATTTATAATTAGCTCCATATGGTATCAAAATGAACTCAAAAGTCCATGAGATATGCAAAAAATAAAAAATAGTTCTTACAGTCAAATTAAGTCAACTAATTTAACAGATTTTATTAGTGTGACATTGACTTAAGTACGATAAGTATCATAATTTTATCGGCTTTAACATTTCACGTTATCATAATCTGTTAAGTTAATTAATGAAATTTGGCTCTAGGGACTAAATTATTTTTTTGGCATACTCCAAGGACCTTTCAGTTTATTTTGATACCACATGAAGTTAATTGCAAAAGTAAACCACAAGGATTGATTTTATATTTTTTCCTTTAATAAAATGTATAAGCCCTAGATATTCTGAATCAAAGTTTAATGTTGGGAAAAAAAAAAAAAAAAAAAGAAGAAGCTTGAAGATGGTTCTAATACCATGTACGAGCAAATAAAATAATAAAATAAACTAATATATGTAGCGGAAAAACTTACAAATTACTTCCGATCATATTTGTTCAAGCAAAATAAAAATACATTAGTAGCAGAAACCTATAGAAATTTTTTAGGAGAGACCTATGCCCAATAATGCTTTATAGATTATGGAATACACCATGCTCTTCGTTTATAGGCTAATTAAGCTAGGGACTCTCAATTATATTTTTACTTTAACTACTCCTCTCATCAAAGAGTAATGCTATGTACCATTTTTTTATCTTCCTAAAATCTTCCTAAAGGTAATGTGATTTTCAAAATCACCATTAAATTTTAGATAAATCATACTTGAATTTTGATCTAATAGTAATTTTGAAAGTCACATCAGCTTTATGAGGATAAAAGATGATACTTAGCATTACTCCTCATAAAAAATAAGATTTTGATTTTAATTAAGATTCATACAAATAATTTCTTATTTGGAATAAATTACTAAACACTATTTTAGCTTATATTTAATTAAACTACTCTAAGTAACATGTGGCATATGAGGCATACTTTATTGGAAATTTTCTTACAAAGACCACCCTCCTCCTTTGGAACGCACAAATTAATTCTAGCTCCAGGCTACTTTGACCTTTTATAATTCAAGTTGTTGCTGAAGAAATATGTCCCGTCATTTGCTTCTCATTTCGATTAAAATATTTTATATAGAACATAAATAATTTCCATCAACCTACTTTAATATGTGACAAGTGTCATTCAACATATTTAGATCTCTCAAAAATTAATATTTAGGTTCATAGATTAGTGGAATGACAATAAATGACTCTTAAATTATTTAAAAAAAAAAAAAAAAATATGTGAGTGATAACACTTGTCACTTATTACAGTAGGTTGGATGAAATTTTCTCCAAACTGGTTAGCCTCACCAATTAAGAGAGATTTAATTTTAATTAAAATATTTTACGTATTGGACCTCACTAAATAAGGACAAGTTTAAGCCCACATGTGAGGAAAAATGCATGTCAAAATATAAATTAGATGATTAAATTAACTATTTCATATTAGTTTAACCTTTTGAGATAAGTAGTAATTTAAAACTAATATTAGATTCCATAAGTAAACAAGATATTTTGTTGGGGGAATTGCACAACTTGGGCAACCGTACTAACTTCTCCCTTTTCTCTTTCTCACACTTCCAGACTCCAGTGGTACATGAAGCTTATCTCAATCATCCAGCAATCCATTAATTAAGCCTGAAAAAGCCTTTAGTTTATTTTCCTTTTGGATCACTACTTCATTTTTATCCGATTGTATTGAAATGGGCATGTTCCTTGATCATATGAGAATCGAATATTGCACAGGAAAAGTGACATTTTCCTCATAAACATGTGCACATTGCATTTGTTTTTTGTTTTGTTTTTTTCTTCTTCTTTAAGAAAAGTAAATGTCGTTATGGCTTGTACGTTTGTTCCCATTTACTCATTTTTTTTTGCTTCAATATTCTACACCTCTTGTTGACAAACCTTCTAGATGCACGAGCCCTTTAGATTTTAGTCCAGCCTGGATCCCAAGTGATAATCAAAAGATGGTTGGAATCCATTTCGTCAAAAGGATTCATTAATTTCAACAAATTATGTCAACATTTGGAATAACTACATGATTGGAACAAGATCGTCTCTAGTTCAAATGAACTGGATAATATTGAATTAATTATAGTAAACGAAGATATTCTCCCGTTGAAAAGAAATGAAGAGAGAGATAAAGAGTCTTATAATTCAAATATATGATTCTCTCTATGTGAAGAAGATGACATTAATTCTCATAAATCATCATCATGAGGCAGAAAAAAAATCTTAAAATTAACATATTTTCCAGGAAAGAAATGAGGATTCAATCCTTGAAGATAGAAGTTGGGTGCACGCATTAATTCTTTCAAGAACAAGACACATTCTCCTCAATCATCAATTATCATGATCATCATGAGGCAGCAGAAAAAGACAACATGGTTCTCATGACCAGAACTGTTGTAGTTTGTAAAAGGTTAGGTAATATGGAAGGTTGAGTTGGGTAGGATATACTTTACGGCGTGAGAAAAGTCCAAGCATGTGGGATCATATTAATAATATTACGAAGAAAAACATTGGTCTCTGTCGTGCATCATTACTTTATTACTTTTTTCATGGTAAAATATGACTAGAAAGTTATTTCCCTCCTGCAAGTTTCTTCTGTTTGGCTGCCGGATTTCCATGGAAAACTTTTCACCCAGACGAGTGTTCTCATTAACTTTCCCCTTTTAAGACCATATTCTTCCAAATTTTGCAAGTATATCCTGTTTAGATCCAAAATAAAATTCTTTTTTTTTGAGGAATGTTTATGCCTGGCCCCTCTCGCTTTTTAGGCTAACTTCACGATGGATATTTTAAAATCATTTTACAGCCGTTTTTTTTTTTTTATTAAATTAAAAGATGACCGACCATATATGCTGAGAAGAGGAGGAAGTTCAAGTGCTCTAAATACACGAGTAACATGTGGAAGAGAATTTGGAGGATTAGATCTAGAGTTAGAGTTTGAGGGGTACTAATTAATTTTTTTTTTTTTTGAAACTGAACTGTTGAATTTCATTGATAATAAATCGTAAGATGGAGTAGAAAACTCCAACAACAATCATCGAGATAGAGCTAATTGCTCCATCAAAATAATATCACTAATACAATTAGGAGTGGTATCCCTCCAAATCCTATCACTGACATCAGTGGTGGCCGCTCTTGCCATCCTATGAGCCGCCTCATTGACTTCGCGATGAACAAATACACAATTCCATCTTGGTATAGAGAGTAGTACATGTCTAGTATCTTCAATTAGATGTCCAAAACTGCTCCCTGTGCCCGTATTTGAATTAATCGCATCCACAATTTGTTTCGCATCTCCTTCCAAAATTAGATTTTGGACTCCCACTTCCCGGCATAAACACGCTGCATGGAAGTGGGTACTAATTAATTAAGAGGCTTTTATGGAAGGTTTGCAATAATTTACTATCGACTAATGAAAATTATTGCAAAGCCATATTTTTATTGTACGATGCCCGTCTTCCATATATATATATACTTGGACGTAAAGTAAAAAGATTCAAAAGTACACTAATGAAGAAGATGATTTTTATGCATTTTAGAAGGACTTATAGAGAGATTAGATGAAGAGGATTTTGAAATGATGGCATTATGGTTGCGAAGAAATACAATAGTTTTTGGAAGTGAATTTTCCCACCATAGCAAAGCAGTCGATTTATGCGAAGATTGTACTCAATACTCTCCGTTTATACATGGTTTGTAGAGGAGCACCAACATGGAAGCTGATCATTAGAGATATTGTAATAGCTGAGCAATTTGTTTCTTCGTAATTTTGAATAAACTACCATTCGGATTCTACCACATTATCACTTCAATATTTTTAATTTTTCTTTAATTAATTGCATCTCATATGTAGTATAATGGTGTTATATTTTAAGAACTTTGACCACCATGCAGCAGCCTGGAAATCCTCTTATGACCCGGTGATAGAGTCTTGGTCTCCTCTTATACATTAAAGGTTATTTCAAGATAAATTTTGACGCAGCTATCAGAGACCAATTCTCAGCACAAGCTGCAGCTTGCAGAGATCACACATGGATTATCATCAAAGCTTGTTCCTAGATCAGCCCTCCATGCATGTGATCTCAATTTTGGTGAAGCTCTAGCAGTCCTCCTAGTTGCCTCTCTAGCAGTATCTTTGCAGCTCAAAAACTTCACCATTGAAGGGGACTCTTTAATTGTCATCACAGCTTTACAAGTTCCATCAATCACACAAGATTGGCACATTGAAAAAGTCATAGCAGATTCTTTGTCCATTATTCCAACCTCCTATTCTTGGAAGGCCAGGAAAATTAACAAAAGTGTTAACTTCTGCGTCTATTATATGATATATTGAATTGCAGCAAGAGTTCACTAAGACTGTATTTTCACCTATTTTTCCCTCTTCTTTTCACCCCAATTTGTAATGACAAAGATCCACTTTTTATTTCCTCCCAGTCCTCTTGAGGGGTTATACTGTAGACACTTTGTTCTTAATGCAATGAATGTTAAAAAAAAAAAAAAAAATACCCCTCGGACCACCATGAAATGACCTTAAGATTCTAGAGGATTCTTATTCAAAATACATATCTTGGCTTAGTTAATGAAAGTGGGACCCATGGATGAAAATTTTCCTCCATATTTTTTTCTTCTTTTTCTTGAAGAAAAGTCCCCCAAGAACAAGAATATTAATATATGGGCACGAACAAGAAGGATCGCAGACATTTCCTGTCAATAATTGCAGGAATACGAGTAAGATAGAATGATCAAGAGATTCAAAAATTCCATTTGACTGAGATAATTATTAGCTAGTAGCCTTGTCGTATAGTACAAGATAATACCCAATTAATCAGTGGCATCCGCATCAGCATGATCATCAATGTCGTTTAGCGTAAATATTGAAGATTATCTTTGTCGCTTTCACAAGGAACGAGGATCACGAAATATTCTTTTTCCTCACCTACGTGCATGGAAGTGGGACCCTCAGAGCTGATCGAGCCATGCCATTGGATGCGAGCCATGGCCCCATGAACTTACCGTGTACGCAGATGCACTGGAAAGTGCCCGGCTACCTATATGTGTAGCTAGTGGTACTACACACATGCATGGTTTGAAGAAATTTGCTAGGGTTTCATATTGGTTTTCTCGCACGTTGAATTTGGAGGGAGTTGGAGTGTTGAACACGGCAGCATAAAAGAGGGGTCCAAAAGTAGGCACCGTCTTTTATTGACATGGAAGTATTGATTGGGATTCTTTTTTTTTTCTTAAAAAAAAAAAATTCTCAGCTTGACTTACTTGTTCTTTGCTTTTGCCATTTTCTGCCTCTTTCTTCCCAATTAATTAATTAATTAAACATCAATGCAAAGATGCATTTCCTAGGTTTTCTGCACATGGCTTGCCTTCTACTTGTTTTTAATCATTCTCATCATCAATATATCAAATTCTAATGTATATATTTTTATTTTTTATTTTTCGATAGTGATTTATATTTATATACTATAATATTTGATCTCGAATGCTAGCTGATGTGAAAGTTTTAATCAACTCTTGATTTTTTTTTTTATTATTATTTTAGTAATGGTAGAAGTTACTCATTTTTATTCTACAATATTAATTATCTCAATGTGGCAATTCCAAGCAACCGTTGATTTTTTTAACAATGAGTAATCCAATAGTTGATTGAGACTATTATGTACGTCAGTATTTATGGGATAATTGCAAGATAAAATGCAGTTTCTAGCACTATTCTCTCTCTCTCTCTCTCTCTCTCTCTCTTATATTTTTTTTAGTAATGCTAAAAACTACGCATTTTTATCCTACAATTGTATCACAATGTTAATATGGTAATTCCAACCAACCATTAAATTTTTTAAGAATGATTAATCAAATAATTGGTTGGGACTATTACGTTAATATTTGTGGGATAATTGTGGGATCAAATCTAATTTCTAGCATTAGTCTCTCTCTTTATATATATAATGGTAAATAATAAGGTCGGCTTCTAGTTTTATCACAAAGTTTTTTCTAATGAATAATATGTTTTTTTTTTTTTTTTTGAACAAATTCTAACGAATAATTAGTATGAAAGCACAAGGTACACATATAATAATATTATTCATGAATTAATGAACATTTAAAAAAAAAAAAATTCTCATACAAAATAATATATTTGTTGCCAAATGTTTAAAAAGATGCATAATTGCGTCAGTGTTCTTGACTTTGTTGAACTCCTTCCACCAATTAGATTCATAATTGAGCAGTTTCTTATCTTGACTTTCTCGATATGCCGAAAAATTACCCTTAATTTCTTTATATATATAAATATAAATATAAATATAAAAGAAATAGCTAATAGGTACGGTATTATTAAGGGTTTTCTTGAGTTGATTTCGTCATTAGGAGATGATTACATCATCTAACCTATTTCTTAAAGTTGATAGCACATTAATTAATAACGCCGGTTGGTCATACAAATAATAATAATAAAAAAAATCAAATAATTAATTTCTGCTAATTAATTACAAGGAAAACGTCTTACCAAGAAATATTCAAAAGTAATAATAAAGATATCTATTTTTCTTGTGCAATAGGATATTACAGAATTAATGTTTGGCCTGACCATCAAATATTTAATATAATTATAATTATAATAAAAAAAATAATAAAAAAATGTATGTATATATATATATATATATATATATATATATGTACTTGTGAAAGTCAAGGGTCATAGACTCAATACAAATCCTGTGGGTGCTGCTCTTATAGTATTAGAGCTAGAGAGATCTATCCCCATTATCTTGCAATGAGCTTCTTAATTTCTCATGAGCAGAAAAGTATGAAAAATTCAGAGAGAATCGGAGTAAGGCAATACAACAAATCTCAACTTCCACGTTTGCGGTGGACGCCGGAGCTTCATGAACTCTTTGTTCAAGCAGTTGAAAGCCTTGGTGGAAAACAGAGTATGTTTTGCTTTTTTTTTTTAGAATTTCTTCAGAGCTAGCTAGCATGATGATGATGATGATGATGAAAAAATTAAGGTTTCTGAAACATTAATACCAATTAAGGAGGAGCTAGCTAGAACATGTTTTCTCATGACATATATGCATGGATGCTTTGCATTAATTCTTGGTGTTTTGTATAGAAGCAACTCCAAAGCGCATTCTGCAGACGATGAGTATTAAAGAACTCAAGATTTCTCACATCAAAAGCCATCTTCAGGTATATATACATATACTTCAATTCTCAAATTCATTCACCAGAAAAACTTACAAAAATCACCAAGAGTTTCTTGTTTATTATTAATATATACTGAGAAGCTAGCTTGAATGGATTATGTATAAAACTCTCAATTGGGAAGACAAGATATATATTATAGCACAGGTTTAGGGCCTGACTGCAAATTTTATGTCTAATAATAATAATCCTTGAAGAGGTTGACCACAGTAATGACTTTGATTATAAAAAAATTCTCTCATTTTAACAGAAACCCAAAAATAAAAAAGATTAATCTATGATCTTAAATGTAACCAAAATATATATAGCTAGTGATATGTTACCTTTGTTATATATATATATATATATATATTGATGAACTTCAATTACAAAGAGAAATAGTCATCTTTCCCAATCTTTGAATGGACAATGATTATCTCTATTTCATTTTAAATATTTTTGGGTTAAGATTTAAAAGACTTGTCGTTAATGTTGACACTATATACATCTTTAAATGCACGAATTTTAAATTTTAACCATAAAATGGAGATGATTTTATCAATTCCATCCTATTATCTGATAAATAATTCCAGAAAAAGAAAAAGACTAGCCATTTTTTAGGGTAGACTATTTATATAAATATATTTATCAGGCAGCATTTAATTAAATATAGAGTGGCTTAAAAGTTATGGCACTACCTTGGAAACAAACTGGACCTGCAGCTAGCTAGATATAGCTAGTTAAGCTGCAAATTACCCAAGAGGCCACACACTTCCAATTGGTCCCTATTAATTAATCAAGTTCTAATTACTATAACTAGTATTACTTATTTAGTATTATTGTTATTTTTATTATTGCAAGCATCAAGATTATTTATATCTGTTATATATGACCGCATACTGGTTGATTGCTGAATTAATCCGACCAGGTTATCATATTGTGTGGTTATGAATTCAGAAATAAGTAAAAGAAAATAAAGAATTAGAAAATCCAAGGTCAACTTTATCTTATACACAAATTAATAACTAGGAGCATGATTTTCTCTCAATAATCAAAATTTATATAGTTTTCTATACGACACAGTTTTAGAAATCTTACTTATTTTAATGCTCTCTCTCATGAGGTGTCTTGCGTGCAATATTGATCGAGTACTTGACTATGGTTTCAGTCTTAATTAAGTATTACTTTGCGAGGAGTTGGCTTTTAAACTTTATAAATTAGTATTAATTTTATGGGTTGACTTCTTTAACTAATAATAGATATATGGACTGAATTCCTCCAACTTAGCCTCTACAAAAGTTACACATGTCATTTAAGCATGTAAGAAATACATGCTTTCTTATTAATACTATTAAAAAAACATGTACTTTTCACTTTTTAAGGAACACACGCAACTGTTTTGTAGCTGGTTATAAGAGTTCCTATATACAACCTGTTTTGTAGGAAATTTATGTCATATATATAGTCTAGAAATACATTCACCTCCCTCACATGAATGGTGAATCCCACCATCATATTCACTCATAGGATCTAATGTGGCGTCGGAGGAGAGTTATTTCGAAAATAATGAATATTATGTTATGTGCCTACGTAACGTGTGATGAAAAATTAACAAAAGAATAGAATTTCGGTAGGTATTAATCGAGATATCCTAGACCTCCTTACTTTAGAGTATGTAGTTTGAGGGATTCTAACTCTCCCAACAACAAACGTAAATATTTGATAAATTAACTCATTAATTATTTTATTAACATTTAATTTTTCACTACCCATATGACATGCCTACTCTTATGTCAAATCTTTTTTAATTTTAAACTTGGGAAGCATGTCAAACACGCTCTTGGTTTGGAAGCAAAACACCCATAAACTTGACTTTTAAAGAAACGTAAGTACAGTATAATTTAATATAAAATTAAATTTAAGACTTCTTTGTTTAATTTTATTTTACATAAATGCGTGCACACACATAAATAGATTATATATATCTATGTGCTTATTTATTTTCCTAGGTTGAGACCTCCCACACAAACATAGAAAGATTATATGCATCTATAATCTTATTTATTTACGTCCTTCAAGTAAAAAATCCTTGTTTTGCCCCTAGTAGAACCGTTCATCATGCAAGGGTGTACGTTGCTAAACTGTGTAATGTATATTATTAGACCATATACATGAATCCTTATGTTTTGGTATTTTGTTTTTTTCTTTCTTAATACTTCTTGTTTTTTTAACAATAATCTTTCCTCAATGAATTGTGGTACCATTTAGATGTATAGAAGCATGAGGGATGGTAGCAACATGAGTACTATACTCATGCAAATGAAGCATTTTCGTCCAAAAAGAGCACATTTTAACGACAGCTCCTTCTCCGTTCACCCTCCTCATCAGAGGTACGTAAATGACGACGTTCATCACGCATGCATCTCTTTTAACATTAAATATCTCAGTAACATCTTTTGAAACTGCTGTGTCATATTTGGAGATCATGATGGTCTAGTTTTTACTACTGTCCATATATATAGTGTAAAACTTGCCTCATCACAACGTTAATTGCATGGTTTTCTCGCACATATATAACTTAGTTAATTTCTTATTGTTTAGCTTTGAAATTCTACCTGCAGGTTTTTCAACCCACAATTAAAAAGGATTCTTTTATTATTTTGGAGTCAATGTGCATTTCGTATATTATAATTTGTTGCCAATTAATAGAATATAATACAAAAAATAAAAGGAATTTAATTGTTCTGTTAAATGTGTTTACCATTTCTGTCCCACGAAAGGATAAAGAACATAAATGTTTCTGGAGAATAGATTTGGTCTATTCCAGGGGCCGCAAAAGATAGTGACATACTACCTATTATTGATTGAGAAGTTTAATAAACTTATTTTAATGGAGATATTATTTTTTGTCCCATTAATGCTTGACCAATTACCTTGATCTATGAGAATCCCAACGGACAGTTTACATAAAATGTACCAATTAGGAAAATCCTTGTCTTGTGTCTGAATTATATATGATGTTTCATTACTCATGATCTACTGACACTTGAGAAAATGGGAATATGACAGGGAGGATTTTGGACGTGAAGATGGCGATGGGCTTCCACGACCAATATTAGAAGAAACTTATAAGCATCAGGTACCGTACGCTAGTTAGCTCTATTTTTTGTCCTTTAAATCATGACATAATGCATTGCATGCGTGTGCACAAATACATGCACAGAGAGAGAGAGAGAGAGAGAGAGAGAAGAATGAATACGATTGAGATAATGAGTATATATAGAATCATTTCATTTTTAATGGATCAGAAAATATCATTCAACACAGCTAGCTCTTAAATCCTCAAGAATGGCCATGGTTTTAGTTTTTAATTCCACAAGTTTATAGTGCTTAATAATTCAAGAGCTTGGAAGACAATATCATGGAAAGGAGTGAAGAATAAAAAAGCTGTGCATGCATCAAGGAGTTCTAATAATCTAAAACTCATAAACAAAACACAACAAGATATCAATGTGAGTATCCAACCTATTAATTTTAGGGTTAAATGCCAATATTAGTAAATGCAGTAAGGGCTTAAATCAAATGGCTACGACTTCAATTTTAAAAAAGTTTCAAATGTGGTACTTAATTATTGTAAACCTAAACACTGACTTGCACATTATTCCATCCAAGTTTCGTTCATTTTTTTAACCGAGATCCAACATATCCAATATATATATATATATATATATATATATATATATATATATATATATTCAATTGGTCAAAATGGAAGTAGTCGAATCAAAGGACAATTAGGCATTGGGAGTAGTTTGGTCAACCCGACTTACAAAATGGTGGTGGCCAAAACCACCCCCTATGCCCGGTTTGGGGGTCGTCAATCACCCCCATGACCCTTGGTGTGGTTTGGCCACCCTCAACTTGTAAACTGGGGGTGACCAAAACCACCCTATATCGCTAATCTCAGGGTTGCCGAGCAACTCTCATGACCCTTGGAGATGGTCGAATCACCTCTAAGATCGAGGCCAACCTTCTAAACATTTTTTTTTTCTTTTGGCCTTTTGGGGGTGGCTTGCCATTGAATGGTTTTGACCACCCTCATTTGGCTGTCCCTAAAACAAGTTTGTTTGGAGGATTGGCCCATTAGGGGTTGCCAAACCACCCTAAGGGCCATGAAGGTGGTCAAAATCACCCTTAAGGCCCTTGAGGGTCATTTGGGCTACTCCCATTTTACAAGTTGGGTAGCCGAACCACCCTCCAAGTTTCATGGGGTGATTCAACGCAGCTCATCTGATCACCTCCAAGCCAAACAAGGGTGGCCGAGCCATATATCTCTATGGGCCTCGGGGGTGGTTCAACTATAGAGAGTCAAAATGGGGATGGTTGGTCACCCCCTTTTTTTCTAACTAATTTTTATCTTTTGTTATTTTAAATTTTTTTTTTTAAAATTAAATAATATCTAAAACTCATCTAGAATAGGTGTCGCGTTTTTAGGCGCGTTGACGTGGATCTCTATTAAAAAAATATATGAAACCTAGAGGGAAGGTGCAAGTACTAGCTAGTGCATGTGATACTTTTTAAAATTGAGGTAGTCATTTGATTTAAGCCCTTACCACCTGTACTGATTTGGCATTTAACCCTTACTTTTAATATAATCACTCAACTTTAAGAAAAAAAGAAAAAAAAAAAAGAAGAAAATTGAGAGCTAAGATCCATTGTATTATATATGTAAATGTTAAGTGGGGAAACTTATAAAAATTATGAAATCAGAGCTGCCCTATTTATAGGGAAAAATTTTGGCTCATTCAAACAAGAAAGTGTTACTACTTCGCTAGTAAGCAGTTTCGACACATGGTGTTGACGAGGCAAATTTTTGACGAGTGGCATTGAGTTGTCGAAGTGGTACGTAGATGTCTGACACGTTAGCTCATTCAAATGAGTTGTAATCTCGTTTGAACATTTGAATGAGATTATTTCTTAATTACTAATAAATCTTCTAGCTAGCGTATATTATGTATATATATGACATGTGGCACCCAACGCAATTCTGTTGTGATACGTGGCATTTGATGCTAATGTGGCATATGACGTGGCATTTGGCTTGACATGTGGCATTACGTGGCGTCAAATTAACGTGGCTTGATGGTGGCATGGCAATTGGCAAGCTCATTAATTTGAATTAGTATTGTCTTGTTCAAACGAAATCCTCATTATTGTTCGAATGAGAATGCTAATTTTTCCTAAATTTTAAGTTTGTCTCAATTTTTCATTTTTCTTGCCTTTTGTTTTAATTATTTATGGTATTACAATTATAATGGCTATTTTATTTTTGAGTAATTTGATTCTACAATCAATAAATTAAGTAGAACAAAGTATTTCCTTGGAAAAACATTTTATAGAAGATGTTAGATTATTAAGGTAAGGTTAATAGTACTAATAGCAGTATTATATACACTTAAAATGTGTCAAAATTTTACTTGATTAAAATGAATAGACTCGAAGAGAACATAATTTTTTTTGTTGGGGGGCGGGTCATAGTTGGAATAGGATCCTCTCAATTACACTGAAAATAGAGATTTAATTTCACAGATCTAGCAGTGTACATAATGCCAGATGATGAATAATTTGTCACCACATCACTAAAAGTTTTAAATAACATGGTATCATGTAGACCGTTAAATGGTTTATTTCCATTTCACTTGAAATTGAAAAAACATCCTTGTCCGGTCTGACCCCGCCCTTATATGTTATGAACTTCATAACTTGCTTTTTTTT
>NC_081545.1:21105210-21208157 GCF_901000735.1 Corylus avellana | reverse complement strand
ACTTGAAATTGAAAAAACATCCTTGTCCGGTCTGACCCCGCCCTTATATGTTATGAACTTCATAACTTGCTTTTTTTTCGTATTGAGTAATTAATCAAGATTTTTCATGCAGGACACAAGCACATGTTGGCTTAGTAGGACCTCCGATGAAGAAGAAGAAGACACAAATGAAGTTCATGAGCTCTCACTATCCTCTGCACCTCCAATGGTGCATAGTGTAGAGAGAGAGTTGTGGCCTTCAGTTGACGATGATGTTCCTGAGTCATGTTCCTTTGATGAATTCGTAAACATTCCCAATTTCCACTCTCCTGGGACCAATAACATAAACTTGGACCTAACCATATGAATTCGATCTCTACAAGGATTAAATATGTCACACTTGTTTATTGTTATATTTATCCTCTTAATATGTTAATAAAAATTAGACTGTTAATATATACAAATTAAAATATGGCTTTTTTAAGGTATTAAAGTTTTTTTGTTGCTACTATATCTAAACTATAAGTGAAGATCGCTAATTTGAGAAGGAGAAATGCTACCGTTTCTTCTGATATTCTCATGATCTTACGTGGATATATTTTTTTAAAAAAACAATGTTTTTATTGTGTGTTTTTTTTCGAAAACAATAAAAAGAACACCAAGAGACATCGTAGCACTCCTCTTTGAGAAAATATTGTCTAAAATGTTTGAATTTCAACATGATTAGGAAGCTTAATAAGAGAGCAGGTGGCTGGCTTGAATGGACAGCTTGGAGATCGCCATCTGCTAAGTAGATTTGAGATGATGTGAGACATGGGAGAGAATTCACTTGGCCCAACTGCAAAGAAGAGAACTCTATCCAAAAAAGTTTGATTGAGGATATGACTGGTCTCTTCTACAAACAGTATTGGCACATAGTCAAAGAGGATGTCATCGACTTTGTGCAAGACTTTTCAGAGATGAGCACCTCATAAAAAATATGGATAATCAACCCCGCTAACTGTTACCCGTTTTTTAAGGCAGTAAGGAAAAATCGTTAGCCGTTTAGGCGGTTACAGTTAGTGATTTTATATTTTTTTTAAATCACTAACAGCTAACCATTAACCAATATATATATATATATACCAAGAGGGGACTCGCAGAACGAGTTGACATAAGCGGAAGGGTTGAAGACATAATGATAAATTTAAACAGAGACTGCAGATAAGATTCTAGGCTGAATATGAACAGAATATCTAGAAGGATACACAAAGATATAAACATAAATATGAATATGAAATGTTGAATCTACTTCAATTGGAAGCATATATTCAAGAATATACATAATGAAAATAAGATATATGAAAAGAAAGACTTACGAAAATATGATGCTGTAAAATTAGCTTGAAGAAGCTTTCATTGAATGAATCATTCTGTAATACATAGATGAAACTTTGACATACATATTGTGAGATTTCACAGATGATCAGAGAGGGAGAAAAGAAAAGAGAATTAAGTTCGGAAGAACCCGAGCCCCGTTTACAAGAGCTGAAGGGGCTTTAAATAAAAATTAAAAGCTGAATACTGTAGATGACCAGTGATCTGTCGGGTGAATAGTGCTATGAACAGTAGCTGCCGACATGAACAGTATGTGAACAGTGGTATGAACAGTGTTGAACAGTAATGGCCGCCAAACAGTAATTACCGCCAAAACAGTGACATGAACAGTGCTGTATTTGGGAACAGTGTTTGCTGTATTTTGGAACAGTGATTGTTGTATTTGGGCTTCTTTAAGTTTCAATCTTCACCAAGATCATAGGGGTCTTGGGCTTCTTGGTAAATGGGCTGTACTTGGTTTGTTGAAGAGGAGGACGAAGCTGGGCTTTGTTCTCCTTGTTCTTCAATGCCTTCAGCTTTAAGGAGAAGGCTTCTGCAAAGGTCTTTGAGGTCTTCTTTACATTGGACCTGGGCCATGGCTGCTGCAATTTCTGTTTGTAGATGTGATTTGCTTGCCAAGAATTGGCTTTGAGTGGTGAATGAAGGAAATTCTCTCTGTATTGATGAAAGTATTTTTTTGATTGTTATATTTGTCCCACCAACGGACATATCTGTTTCTTCTGCAAATTCCTTGATCAATAACATAATCCCATTTGAAAAGCCATGGGATTTTATATTTCTTTGTCATATGGAGCAAGGAAGGAAATTGACTTTCTGCTTCATTAACTCTGTAGGCTGTAGAGAACTGTTGTAATGCATCTGCAAGTTCTGGGGGTAAAATCTCGGGAATCATCCCATGACTTTGCCACCATCTATTGAACCAAATAGGGAGCTGACTGTTGAAATTGTTATCAAAACAAAGATACCAGGAATTACTGTTATTATTGTTTTGATAAAGAAGTACTTTTGACCATGCTTCAATGTAATCATAGTAGCTGTATTGAACTTGATGGCCCTGCAGGACTTTGAGATTAGCTGGGTGACCCCATTCTTTTGCTGAAATGATCTTTGTGATATACATTTTATCAAAGATTATTCTTTTCTGTTCTGGATCATATTTGTCTGGGACAGAGTCTTTGGTAATTGATGCTGTTTGGAGTAAAATGTCTCTGTGGAAATTGATAGATTTAGATGGGTGAAATTGAATGAAATTCCATTTAGGAGGGAAATAATTCTTTACAAGATCCAAAGGATTCTTGAGATGACGCTAGTCATGTTCTACAAAAAACAGGTTTTCTATATATGTTTTTTGGACAAACTTAGATCTATTGGTATAGGTAATGGGCTGGTTGGTATAGAATTTTTGCTGCTGTATGAGTTTTGAAGAGTTCTGTTGGGTAGGGATAACGGTTGCTGTAAGACATTCTACCAACTGGTAAGGGTCCCGATGACTTGGGATGCTAAAGTGGATGAAAAAGTAGGTCTTGGGGAACCAAGAACCTGAAACTTATTTAACATGTTAATGGGTGAACATATGTCATAAGGGTTTACATTTCCTGGGCTCAAGACTATATGGTGACTTGCTTGTGACTTGATGGAAGGTGTTTTATTTTTGTTTTTACTAGATTGTGGCTTTTCAGCCATCTTTTCCATGCAAAAATTCACGAGTGAAGAAATCAGGTATAGAATTTTGATCTCCTTTGATGTATTCAATATGAAAATCAAAGATACTTAAAATTGATTGCCATCTGTCAAAAATCTGTTTACTTGCTATATTTTGAACATATTTTTCTAAAACATGTTTTGCACTTTTGCAATCGACTCGAATTAAAAAATTTTGGTTTAACAAATTACTTTGAAACTTTGAGATGCATAATACTATAGATAAAATCTCTTTTTTAATAATACTATAATTACTTTGTGCTGAATTCCAAATTCCTGAATGGAAACAAACAATTTGTTCAGGAGAATCTGGAGAGATTTTCTGTTTGAGAATACCCCCATATCCAATGTTGGAGGTGTCTGTTTCTACAATTTTGAAAGCTTTTACTTCATGAATGCTAAGACAGGGCAAAGTCTTGACATATTTTTTGACTTCTTGGACAATTGAAGTATGAAGATCTGTCCAAGGTGGAGGGTTGCTTTTAAGACGATCATACAATGGTTTACAATGTTTTCTAAAATTTTGATAAAATTCAGCAACATAATTTAAAGATCCTAGGAACATCTAAAGTTGATTTTTATCAAGGATGATATCAGGAAATTTGTCTGCAATTGAATGGCCCGATCAATGGGTTTAACCATTCCTTGACTGATGTTGAATCCTAGAAATCTGATTTTTGTTTGAAACAAGTTAATTTTTGTAGCTGAAACAACTAAACTACTAACTTTGACGATACTAAGAAACGAATGAAGATGTTTCCAGTGTTCATCAATTGACTTTGAAAATATGAGGACATCTTCTATATAAACAATTGAGAAATGTGCTATAGGGTCCAAGATTCTATTCATGATGTTTTGAAATTCACTTGGGGCATTTTTTAACCCAAAGGGCATCACATTCCATTCATAGTGGCCAAATGATGTAACAAATGTTGTTTTGTATCTATCTTGTTCATGGATTTGGATCTGCCAGAATCCACTCTTCATATCAAATTTTGAAAAAACATTGGCTTGACCTATTCTATTTATCAAGTCCTTTTTGTTTGGAATTGGATATCTTATCCACTGTAAGACTTTATTAAGAGGTTTGTAGTTTATTACTAATCTTGGAGTTCCTCTTTCTAATTATGCATTTTTCTGTACGTAAAAGGCCGAACAAGACTAAGAGGACTTGCCTTTTCTAATTATTCCCTTGTTAAGCAATTCTTTAATTTCAATTTTACAAAGTTCCATTAAATCTTGATTCATTTGGATGAGTCTAGCTTTAGTAGGAATATTTCTTTCGCTGAAATCTTTTACATAAAGGAGTTTAACAATATGCTTTTTCCTATGCCAAAAGGCATTGGGGAGATCAGAACAAACTTTATTTTTTATTTTTTCTTTGAATCTTTCAATTTTCTGTAAACGAATATCACTTGGTAGTTGTTCTTCTATTCTCTTATGTTTAATTTCTTCTTTTAGGGAGTTCAAATGCTTGCTCTTATTCTGTAAAATGTTAATTGTTTTAGAAATTGAAACTTCTGTTAATATATTGAGATCTTTAGTATGTGGTCTTTTGAAGAATTTAAATTTTACTTTCTCTCCTAAGACTTATGTGGTAATTCCTTTATGATCTGTAGTAAAGGGATACAAAAGACATAAAAAGGGATTCCCTAATATGACCTTTGATTCAGGCATGTTTTTTATTAAGACAAATGAAGTTTTGAAACAAACATGATCTTGATAGACATGTGCTTTAGGTAATTTGTAATCTATATGCATTTCACTGCCATTGGCTGATGATAAATGTTCTGTAGTTTTTGAATAATATTTAGTAGGTATCATACCTTCCTGAATACAGTTTAAATCTGCACCTGAATCTATTAAAGCTATAACTTCAAATTCGAATTCACCATTAATAATTATTGTTACTCTAGAGTGCCATTTTTGGAAAATGATTCAATCAATTATGTTTTAAGTATTTTTCATTTGTAGTGTCTTTGAAGATTAAACTTTTGGTTGAAGATTTTGTAGATTTTTCGTCTTCTGATTCTTGTTCAGTCTTAGATTGACTCTGTTCAGAAATTTTTTTATTAATCTTTAAAATCATTACTTCTTGTTCCAATTCTTTATTTTTGGCTTTTAAATCTTTTATTTCTATTTTGATTTGATTGACTTCATGTTGTAAGTCTTGGAGGGTTACTTCCCTTTGTTTTGATTTAAATTTGTTGAGGATTTTATCAATACTAATTTGTGGTTCTGTAATTTTTGTTGGTCCATTTTTTGTTTCATTTTTTATTAAATTACTCTTGAATTTTTTAAGGTATTTGGCTTTAGTTTCTGGGTCTTCTATTCCTTATATCAAATCAATTAGAATTTCTTCATGTTTAGTTAATACATTTATCTTAAGTTTTGTTTTACAACATGAATCTTTGCAATCTAGTTCTATCTCTAAATTACTAGAATTTTGACTTGATTCATAATCTGTTGAGGTGTTAAAAATTTCACCTTCATTGTCACTAGAATATGAATTTCTGAGTTCTAAAATTTTATACAAATCTTCCTTTTCTTTGTTGGAAATTTTTAATTTGTTGATTTTATCTTTTACTTTGCATTCATTTTTGTAATAGCCTGTTTTTCCACATTTGAAGCATTTTACTTTCTTTTTATCATATTTTTTGTTTTGTGGCTTTTTGTAATATTTTCTTGCTGTTTTATTTTTCTTGTAATATTCGTTTGGTTCAAAGTTTTTGTTTTTTCTGTAACCTTTTTTGTAGGGTTTTCTAATTTTTGCGTATTTATCCTTATGTTTTCTTCTAGATGGTGGTATAGGGGGTAAGCCATATTGTTCACAAAAATTTCCCATTTCATATTTGGCTTCTCTTTTTTCTTTGTTTAAGTTTTTATTTATCTTCATGTCTATACACATTTTTTAATCATATTTTACTTATTGTACTTATGATGTCTCCGTAAGTGAGATTATCATATTCTATAATTCCAGTTTTATTACTTAATTCTTCACAGATTTTATGGGCAAATAGGTTGGGTAAACCATTGATAAATTTCTCTTTCCAAAATGCATTTTTACAGTCATCTCTTAACATTACTCTTGACATAAAAACATCTTTATACCATCTAAAATGACTTAAGATTGGACACCTAAGGTTACTTAGTTGGTCATGAATTCTAGATGTAACATTACTAGGGATTCTATAAAATGTTTCATTATGGTGTAAATTAAAACATTAATTCCATTAGGGATTCCTCTGTTATGTGCTTCATCATAAATTGGGATTCCTTCTTCATCTTTTTGAACTGCATATTTTATTTCAGTACGATCTGCTTCAGTTAGGTATTTTTCCCACCAAGCTTTTAATGTTCCTGTAAATCCTGATGTTAAAATGTCTACAATTTCTGCATTAGTTTTTTCTGAATTTGTAAGGTAATTATTAGTAACCATTGACATGTGCTGTAGTTTATTTAAAATTTCTTGTTCAAACAAACCATCAATATTCCATTCATAAATTTTGTCAGTAGAGACTGAGAATTGGTTAAAAACATTTCGTTCTTCATATTGAATGTCTGGTGGTGTAGGTCTATTAACTTGGAATTCACTGAATTGTTGTTCAATTTGTTGTATTTCTTGATCTGTAGTTTGTTAAGATTCTGAATTTTGTGTTTCACTTGTTGTTTCATATGTGATTATTTGTTTGTCTTTTCTAATGACTTGGACCATTTTAGAGGGCGAGGTTTCACTTTTGACATTTTCAAGTTGTTTTAGCGCGTCATTTTTGACATTTTCAATTTGTTTTAGCATATTATTGACCTTTTCAAGACAGTTTTCGTCTTTATCCTTTAAGTATAACATTTTGGGTTGTGAAGTTTTTAAGAGGGGTTGTTCGTAATGGGGTTTTTTCTTTTCATTTTGAGTTTTAGTTGGGGGTGTAATTCTGTTTTCTATTCGGTCTAATTGTTTTCCTATGGTTATGAGGCTTTGGTTTGTGTAATTGTTTTGTTCCATTAGCTTTTTTATTTCGTCATCTTTGGAAGTTTTAAAAGGGGAGACTAAATTTTTTGATCCTTTAAAGTTTACAAAGATCGGTTCTTTTGGAGGGTGACTTGCTTCTAATATTGTTTTATCTTCTTTTTCCCACTAGGTTAACATGTTTAATTTTTTATTTTCATAAATTTTTATAAGGTCAAAGAAATTTTATATGTAACTTATGTTCATTCATAAATTTTTCCCATTCTGCAAAGATTTTTATTTTTTGTTCTTTCGTATATTTTAACTTATATTTTTCTCTTTTTTCTGTATTCTTGGTAGAATTATAGTTTTTTATTAAGGGTTGGAGGTCTAAAGTTAATGGTTTACTTATAGTCATTAATTGTGGGTGTAAAAGAGGTTCTTCTATATCTGTTTGTGTTGGGGAATTTGATCCTTCTTCTTCAAAATTTTCTTAATTAGCTGTATAACATGGGGAGCTTATTACAGATTCTACTTTTATACCTTTTAACTTTAAATTTTTATCTCTTCTTAAAGGTTCAATATTAACAGAGGAAGAGGTAGAATTTCTACGGCTTGTATCTTGTGGATTTCTATGGCTTGTTGGTGTATCTTGGAAAGCTGTTTCTTTTATCCTAAAGGGTGGTTTGTTGAGTCTTGGTCTATCAAAACTTAACCTAACAGTACCATCTAAGTATTGTTGCAAACAATTTAGATCAAATGCTGTATTTTCTATTTTTGTTGGAATGTTTTCATTTTTTAATAACCATTCTGATGGGAGTTCTACTTCGGACCAAAGTATTGATTTTGGTACTCTAACGTTTGCATCACAAGAATGTGTCTGTATAAGTAAAGTTTTATCTTTGGAACTTTTAACAAGAGCATGCACATTAGGATTTGTTTTCATTGACTTATAATAAAATCTGTAAATTAATACTAAAGGTTGGCTTCCTTCTAACATATCGTAACCTGTTGTTTTAATGTTCAAAGTTAAGGCTTTTAAAATCTGTGGATCGCTTAAACTTAAAGTGAAGTCAGGGAAACAGTCGAAATGAATTGGTCCTTTATGTAGACTAGATTCAACGACTCCTAATATGTTAGTGCTGTAATCTTTATGTCTTACATCTCTTAAACACAAAAGTACATAGGCATTAATTCCTAGACGGACTAGGGGTTTTACCGCAACTTGGATTAATCGTACGTGAATGACATTCATTTTCTTTTCTTTAAGTTTTTTAATTACTTCTTTAGAAAGTAATTGACATGTATCATGATGTTTATTTAAAGCATAGACTTGTTAAACTGTTTTTACGCTGTAATCATTGCTAAAAGACAAGGGATATATATATATATATATATATATATATATATACATGAAACAATGTCGTTTTTGTGTTTAAAATTTTAAATATATATAAAAATGTATAAAAATGTAGAAATGATGTCATATGTAGTATGATATTATCGTATTACCATAAAAACGACAACGTTTTTGTTTTTGATTTTTTTTTTTTTTTTTTAAAAAAAAAAAATTATTTAATAGCAGTTAGCGGTTATTAGAGTTGCTAACCGCTAACCACCTAAGAGGCCGTTAGTGAATTTTACCGCTAACTGTAATCGTCTTTTTACTCTTAATAATAATAATAATAAAAAAAAAAGATAAAACACACCTTTATTGCCCTCATCTCATAAAAAAAAATTTTTAAAAAAAAAAAAAATCTCTTCATGTACAATAACAATTCAGACCGATCAATCTCTGTAACATCCTCTACAAAATCCTCACCAAAAGACTTGCAAACATAATCAAACACCTCCTTCCCTAACTTGTGTCTCCTACCCAAGCTGGTAGGAAGATTGAGGATAGCTCCATTCTTGTCGGAGGAACTTTTCCACAATGTGAAACAAAAACAAGGTAGAAAAGGTCTTATAGCTTTAAAATTAGACATGGAAAAAACTTTTGACAAGATGTAGTGACCTTTTCTCCTACACATTCTCAAGAACTTGGGTTTTCCACGTTTCTTTCATTGACCTCATTGATCAATGCATTTCCATTCTCCTCAATAGCACCCCTGTTGGTAAATTCTCTTCCATCAAGGATCTGAGCTAAGGAGACCCATTATCCCCATTTCTTTTCATTCTTGGGGCTGAAGCTTTCTCTAGATTCCTATTGCTGGAGGAATCTATAGGCAATCTTAAAGGCATAAAAATCTCAAGCTCAGCCCCACCGCTCTTTGAAGGCTCTTCTATCAAAAAATGCTTAGATCTTTATGCAAGTTGGCAGGACAGAAAATTAATGTGAACAAATCATCCATCCTCTTTAGTAAAAACGCTATCCCACACTCCTCACAAGTTGTCCAAAACATCCTAAACCTCAACCGATCCTCCTCCATAACCAACATTTTGGCCTTCCTTTTCTTTTCCATAAATCAATAAATATATGTTTGATGAACTGCTCACTACTGTTCATAATAGGATTGCTAATTGGAAAGCAAAACTCCTTTCAAAACAAAAAAACTCAACCAGCCTGAAAAGTCCTTATATCAAACCCATTCATTAGTCACCCCCTCCTCTGGTCGCCTGAAAGTAAACTTTGAGGCAGCCATCTGCACAAACTCTGCCTTTGCCGCCATTGGCACAAACTCTGATAGGCCCTCCTTGGTAGCTTTTTGTGGCTCCCCTTTTGACTGGCCTTGTATTTTACAGTTTGTATTTGTATTGTGTTGTTGGCCTATCTCATCAACCATGAAAAGTACATTTGTCTCCAGTTGGAAACAAGAAAGCTGTCAATGACACAAGTTTACAAACTATATTTCTTTTCTCAATATACAGATTAGTCCTTAGTATCAAACAGGTTTGTTCTTTTTCGAATACCTAAATTGACATTGATCATCAACCCATGACTGCCTATTTTGTACATTTAAGCCATTTACATTTGAGAGGATAAGAGAGAAAATATGGAGAACAATTGAGAAAACGACGATAACAGCTGAGAAATCATTCAGTCACTTTAGTTGTCAAAATTTCAGGGGTGATCCTTCAGTGCGTCTTTGCTAATATCTTCTTTAATCCCTTGAAAAGCTTCCAGAACCACATCAAGTTCATGACAGTAAGCAGCAATGGCACCACAGATACTAGAAAGAGCCCAAAGCTGTGCAGCTGCTTAATCTGTACGTTGAGAAAACAATAACATGACTACATGATACCATTTGGTTGAGCAATGGATACCAAAAAAGTGCGAAAAAACTACGGGAAATCGAGTTAGTTGTGTATCACAAATCCATACTAATATTCTTTTACAATTTATAATTTTAACTAGAGTTTAAAAAGTATTCTGTCCGTTGGCATGGAGTACCATGCTATTATTAATTCATTTTTTCCCTTGTCATATGTACTTTTCCGGGTAAGTATTCATGCTCTACTTTGGTTGCTGGTGTAACAAAAGGTGTATCAAAGATGTAATCAAAATTCAGGGCCTCAAAACAAACCAAAATAATACTACGTTCAAAGACTTAATATCTTTCCTCCACCATCTTGGCAAACAAACAGAGAGTTCCTTCTGATGCACAAAATGAAGACTGACTCGATTACTTCCAGCTTATGATTCAAAGCAAGATGCACCTAAATTTGGAAGATTAAGCTTCCTATAGGTCATTGTTAAATAAATATTATGTATGCGTGTCAGACTTGCACGAGATCCAATATTTAGCAGGTGAACTTATGTAAGTATTGTTATTACCTGATCATAGTGCAGGTACACATGGTAAAAGAGGTAGACAAACAGAATTATTCTGGCAACCTGCGAAAATGAATTATAAAATCATGACCAAGAAAATAGACAGGATTTTGAAAGTAAAGAGCAAATGTTTTATGGAAATAGAAATTGATTTTCTTTGTACCAGCCAAGCGAAGAACATGGCGACCCCATTTATTAGATATGCTTTGGACCTCTTCATTCCAATGGTATCAAGATACCTTCACAAGCCAAACTGATATGCATAAAAAAATTGGAAAAGAACTCCAAACCTTTTAAGAATTAAATCACTTGAAAACAGAAGATACCATCTTAAATTGATCCCAGGAGTGGTCGTCTCAGAGATAAGAACCATGTAGGTGTAAAGCTGACCCTCCCCCGTTAACATAGAATATGCTACTGCTACTATTGAAAGCAGATGATGAATCACCTGAAAAATTAACGCTATAAAAATGTGCTGGACCAGAACCAAGTTAAAATTACCTCATACCAAAACATGAATTCTCCTCCTCCCCACCCCTCAAATAAAATAAAATAAAATAAAAAAAGCACCCAAAATTAAAAGAACACACCTCCATTGAGGTCGTGCTGGAACCAAAACAAATGTGCATGGCTTGATTATATTCATTCATAAGAGAATGTACTTACAAACTCGAATCCACCTAGGGCAGGATAACACCAAAAGATCATCCCAAGGTCAACAAGGAAGTAACCAACCGACACCTGTCAAAGTTACATCAAATATGAAACATAAACTTTGCAAGATAAAACACAGCAGTAGGTAATACAGGCATATGAAGCACAGACTAATCTTATGACATTACATAGCAAACAGTAGAGTATCTTCAACAAGACCACTTAATTGAAAAGGAAGGTAATATAGCATGTTTCAGCAGAATTAATCCATTTCCTCTTGTGTGTACATTGGAAGTAAATAGAGAAGCAGAGGAAACCAAAGTTATCTACAACACAAAAATCCTTCAATTTGACTTGCCCAATACACATAATTTTTTTTAATAACTTTTCTGCTAAGAAACGGAATATCCGTAACTTCAATATATAGGGAACTGAAAGCCTTTGACAATTATACCAACGCAGTGATATCTTGAAAATAACTTTTATTTTTGGTAGCTCTACCAGTTTTAGATTTTCTATCATCCACATTATGTATAACAATCTGCTTCATAATCGTAGACTGTGTCAAGTCCTTTGTGTTGTGACTTTACATATCACATCATCACAATGTTTAGATTGTTTAGGCAAGAAGTCCGCTTTGGCTCTTCATTTTTTTTGATAAATATTAAGAAGTTTTATTAAAGAAAGAGAAAAGCGAGAGGCGCCCCTAATTACACAGGGAGTATACAAAGGGGTGCCAAAGCTAACCCAAATAAAACCCCCAGCAAACCCACCCAAACACCCTCAAAACAACCCCCAGAGAAAACAAAGCTATCCCAGAAAAACCCAAAAACAAACACACCAACGCAATGCCTGCTAACCAAACACCCTCACCCCTACACAAAAGGCTATAAGACAATATTCTTGCCCTTCCTTCTCTTGGACGACGCACTAGCAATGTCATAGTTAACGGAGCTTTCTAAATTTAACAGCTCCTTTTTGCCCTTATTCTTAGGCCTTTTGCCCTTAGCCCTAGGCCTCGCAACGTCCATTACCCGAAGAAAATCCTCTTTCACGTCATCCAGCATTGCCAAATACAGATCCTCCTCTTTGTCGCAATCCAACACCCAATCAAGGGGATCGGGGGACAGCTCCCCATCCTAATCGTTGTCTTCTTGATCCCACCCAAACTTGAAAGCTTCATCCAAGACTCAAGAGCTGCCACCCACTACTTCATCAACCTTAACAGCCCCAGGCGATGATGAATGAGACTCCCTTTGTTCTTTCGGACTTGGGTTAAGAAACCCTCGCCGTAGAAAGCCCCTCATCGGATTAGAGTTCTTAGAATCCACTTTGGCTCTTCATGTATCTCCTTTTACATTTGTGGGGTCTCATTAAAAATAATAAGATATTTAATCATGCTAACCTTAGTTCAACTGAAATATTAGATTCACATGGACAAGATACTGATCTCCTACACTATCAAAGAAGAAAAGAACCCTCTAGGGTTTACCCCACATGTCTACCAGTGTTGGTGTGTTGGATTTCTTTGTTTCTTTAGCTTTTTTGCTTCTTGGTTGGTTGCTCGGGTGAGATAAAATTATTGACCATGTCTGAAGAGGATGGTGTGTGGGTGCTGTCTCGTTGAGTTTGTTAGTGTACCAAAGGTCACATGGGGAGATTTTTTTTTTTTAGAAGCAAAATCCTTCGAGTTCATTATCAAGCAAAGGGGAAACTCCTTCAAGCTCAGAATAGTGGAAAGGGGTATCTCTTATCGATCTTGCTAGGGAGAGCCAGAGCCTTTTGGTTACTCTCAACAGTCAAAGTTGAAGCGTTTTCTCCGGTTGCAAAATTTCTTCTATTCGTGAACCTATTTCATTCGCTGCTAATCAAGTTTGAACCTTGTTTCAATTGGATGTCAAAAATGTTTTTTTACATGGAAACTTACATGAGAAAGTTTATATAGAGCAACCACCTGGGTTAGTAGCTCAAGGATTGTATCAGGGTTGTATGTGCAAGTTAAAAAGGCTTTGTACGGTCTCAAGCAATCATTGAAGCCATGATTTGAAAAATTCTCTAAGACATTATTGGAGTTTGGTCTCTAGAGATGTCGGACAGATCATTTAGTATTTCACTCACATATTTGTGCAGGCCATATTCCTCTTGTGGTGTATGTAGATAATATCATAATTACTGGAAATGATTTAAGAGGCATGGCTTGATTGAAACAGTTTTTGCAGCATAGGTTTCATACAAAGGATTTGGGCAAGCTTCAATATTTTCTAGGTATTGAAATTGCTAAATTTCAAATAGGTATTGATTTATCTCAAAGAAAGTATGTACTTGACTTGTTAGAAGAGACGGGTTCTGGGTGCTTATCCTATTAAGGTTCCAATGGATTTGAATCAAACATTACTAGAGGATAAAGGGGAATTATTTCAAGATCCTGGTAGGTATCGTCATTAGGTTGGAAAGTTGAATTATCTTACTATCACCAAGCCAGATATCTCATATACAATTAGTGTTGTTAGTCAGTTCATGGAAGCTCCTCGGGTTTCACATTGGAAAGCTATTACTCGTATTATCCAATATTTGAAGAGACCTCTTGGTCTTACGATACTATATAGACTGAATGAACATCTCAGAGTAGAATTTTTTACCAACGTAGATTGGGCAGGTTCTCCATCAGATAGATAGTCTACAAGATATTGTACATTCTTAGGCGGTAATTTGGAAGAGTAAGAGACATACAATGGTGACACAACATAGTGTTAAAGCCAAGTACAGGGCAATGGCTCACACTACTTAATGAGTTAAAGTGGCTACAACATTTTCTTTAGAAAATTGGGTTCTTAGCTCTAGCTCCTAGTTTTATGATAACCAGGCAGTTTTACATATTGCGTATAACCTAGTTTTTCATGAAAGGACCAAGCGTACAAAGGTTGATTGTCGTTTCAGACAAGATACTCAAAGGAGATATATTTACACCATTTTGTGAAGTTGAGAGACCAATTAGCTAACATGTTCACAAAATCTTAGTACCGTAACCGGTTAGAGTTTGTTTGTTCCAAGCTGGATTTATATGATATATACTCTAGCTTGAGGGGGAGTGTTAGAAGAGTTAGGGCTTGATGTACATAGGTATTTTGGTCATTGGAATATTTCTCAAACCTATATAATAAAACATGTGAGGTAGGCTAGGTAAGAACTATGATTCTCCTCTTTCTTTCTAAACTTTTCATGCAAACTCTACAACAATAAGTAAACATCCTGACAGACCCCTACAGGATTGAACCACTGGCCTCACCCTCCATGGTTTACTGGCAAGGAAATGCCATTGGATCCAAAGACCATTGGCCTGTCCCGAAAATACTTACTGAAGAGAGAGAAAAAAAAAAAAAAAAAAAAAAACACCCACACATAATAATCATTTTGATAATAATAACAACAACAACAGTAACAATCATAGCAATAATAACTTTAACTTTAGGCATCTCACCCCCAAGACAAATGTAGACAGCAGAGATGATCGAAGTGTGATAAGGCCATCAAATTGGTTGTCAGAATAGAGATCTGACCAGAACACAAAGTTCAGCGATATAATAGTGATAAAAATGGCATGAATAGTCGATAAGGCCCTGCATAAACAGTTAAGAGATACATAAAACTTTGCATCAATTGAAAAAAGAATTTTGACACAATGGGGAAACCTCACACCTGTTATTCCACTCAATACGTTGGATTCTTGAAAGGGTGGCATAGCCCTTAAAGTAATTAGCACTGATCACCTGGGAAAGATCATAGACCTGAACACAAGGGAATGCTTAAATAGGAAAAATATGAAAGAAAAGACAGATAACAAAGAAAAGACAAGGTTGACATTGTGTGGAACATATGTGAAGCAATCATTTTAAATGGATGATGAGTGTACCATTTTGCAAGCCAAAATGCCGCCAATAATAGAAGTGTATGGGATAAATGGATCTGCTAGTACATATTCCTTAAGCAGAGACCCCGCCTGGCTTTGGTATGAGTTGATTTCCATAGTTGCTTGTTCAGAAACTAGCATTACAGCATATGCTTTGGCCAATAAGCCTAACGAGATGCTCTTTTCTGTTGCCTGATGCTCTTTTCTCTCTTTGTTTTCTCCTTTTGCCTCTTTGGTGAATAAATAAAATGATAGTTAGCTACTAGAAAAAGCATTACATAGATTATCCAATCAAAATAGAAAAGAAAATCAGATATATAACAAGATCGAACATTTTCATATGCCATAAATACCACATAGAAAAATAAGAAAATAACTCAGAAAAACCCTCCTCCAAAACTTTCATTAAACGGCATATCACCATAACCATTAATTCAGAGAAGCCCACCTAAGCTAACTCAATCTCCAAATTGCTGAACTCATTCAATAAGTCAATGAACATCACCCCAATTAACTAAATGGTATCTAAATTCCTTATTCCTTTTTCTCTTATCTTCTGGTAAGCGCTCATCCATCAATACCAAAGAAAATAATCTTTAATTCTGAAGTCCATAAACAACCGACAAAGGATTAGCATTTAGTCATAGATTAATTGGAAGCCCAACTACCCCCAATGCAAGCAGTTAGAACTCCTGATTCAATGCAATACGTGCCAAATGCCACAACAACCAACAAAAAAAAAAAAAAGAGTGCCAAATCCCATGATTCCACGACAGTCAAGAAAATGCCAAAAAAATGGCTCTGATCTTTGTTTCCATACTAGGGTTGTTTTGCCCTAGAAATAAGATGCAGATGCCGTATGGAAAATCCCTATAATAGGGAATATAATCAATTGCTATAAAGCAAGTTGAGGAGACCCGACCCCTCGAAGCGGCGATTATCTCTTTAATTTCTGTATTTTGTGATTTTTAATCAATAGAAACCCATGGGTTCCTATCATCAGGTATCAGAGCAGTTCCTTTTTGGGTGTTTTTCCATACGGTGCGAGTGGGTTACCTGTGGAAGTAAAGATTGACTTGACGGCGCAATTTTTCCGTGGGCTGACGCGGTGGGTTGCACTGTGCTGCAACGTTGGAGTAGTGTCGCTGAGTTGAGTCAGTGGCTGACGGCGTCTTTAGCGACGAAGGCTGGAAGTAGCGGTGGGTGCAGCCGGGGGAGGCAACCGTGCAGGGTGTGCTTAAGCCTTAACGCTCTCTGTGGGTGTTTATCGGTGGAAGAAGACTGTTGTTT
Organism: Corylus avellana; assembly: GCF_901000735.1. Lineage (NCBI taxonomy): Eukaryota > Viridiplantae > Streptophyta > Magnoliopsida > Fagales > Betulaceae > Corylus > Corylus avellana. Next base: position 21,191,534 of record NC_081545.1, on the reverse strand, counting down.
GGTTGCACAACTTGGTTGGTATTCCTATTCCAGTAAACGGATAAGCTAAATCCGGTACATGTATCATCTTATTCTGCTTTGGTATTGTAATTCTAACTGTTTGGTAGCAGGATTTAGTTAGCCCTTATCCCAGTTTACTGCATTTTGAGTATCTCTTATCCCACATAAGTAAGGAGGAGACTTCTTTGAAAACACACAGTTTGATTTAGGAGTTTTGAAGCAGTTGAAGGAATTTATTATGCAAGTCATTCGGAAAGAGCATAATGCATAACCATCTCCATCTCGGACCCCATTTATAACACATTATTCTGAGTATGAAGATAGAATTTTCTCGGTCGGATGAAGACAATCCATCCAATTGGGATAAGCCAGTTTCTCTCTACAAAGGCAAATTTGCTATTAACTCGAAAAATCATTTTTTGTTAACCAGTATTTTCGCTCGCACCAAACACTAGAACATGGAGAAAATGATTTTCAAAAAGGGAAATATTATTCATATAATTAAAATTCTTAATGAACGATATTGCTAACCTTCTTTTACAATCCCTTATTTTTTTCACCCTTGTCTTACATTTTTTATAATATCTTTGCTCCATGAAAACAAATGAGAGATATTAAATCGTATGGTCACATCACATACACCAATCACTTTAAATTTCTTAATCAAAATAAATAAAACAGTCAACTACATTTTGTGACTATATTTGCATTTGATTGAAATGTTTACGTAAATTTGCCAATTAATTCACCCTAAAACTCCCTATTAATTTATCGAAGGTAGAAATTTCTTCTAAACTTGTTTGGAGAAAATATCATACAGCTCATTTAAAATAGTGCAAAGTATCTATAAATATTTAAAACAATAACTAATTTAAATGTTTATAGACACTTGGTACTATTTTAAATGGATTAGAGGAAGATATTTCCTTCAGACTAGTTTGGAGGAAATTTATGTCCTTTATCAAAGCAATAACTAATTTTGTGTTAACTTAACCCGAAATTGGAAATAACGCACCAAAAATGAAAAAATAAATTCGTTGTACTTTTTTTTTTGTTAAAAAAAAAAAAATTGTCCAAAAATTCATTTCAAATGCATTTTATAATATGTTTTTCAGAAGGGAAAAAAAAAATGGTATAATATGAATTTAAATTTTTAAGTTGAGGATATAGAGGGAAAATGAAAACATTACATGCATATTAGACATCAAATACTACAACTTCCCAAAACTACCATTTGCAAATACATCCCCAAACAACCATTTTGTGACATTTGGCTCCTTCAAACTATAATTTTGTTGTAATCTGTTAGATGTTGGCGTTAAAATGGACAAAAAAGGCATATGCGACTTACATGCGGATGTCTTAGACATAGAAATGCCAAATTGTCTTGATTTTGCAAATAAAATAAAATAAAATTTAAAAATCAAAATACAAAGGATAGGTTGAGGGGTGATCAACTACCCTCTCAAAGAGGATGACCTACCACTTCTTGATGATTGAGGGGATGGCCAACAACCCCATGAAGGCTTTAAGGGGTGACCGAATAACCCTCAAGGTTGATCCTGCAAAACTCGATATGAACTAAAGCAAGGAGAAATACATAGTCCTTGTGCTCATTAGGGCATTGAGATCGGTTCAAGAATGCAGAGTGCCCCACTTTTTCAAGGTAAGATGGAGTAGAGAAAATAGTTAGAGCCATTTGTCTCTCAACATTTATATTTTTTATACAATTTCATAGGCCAAGTAACTCGAGAGATTGTATTGTAGGTTTGCTATCATTCTACTGTTTACACAGAAGCAAGGATTTAGGCTCCTTAAGAACACATATGAGGAAAAATACACATCAAAAAAGAAAGGCAAAAATTAAACTTTCATGGCTTCCTTGAAAAATACAGTTAAGATGAACTTCTTCACTACTTTCTCCTGACCTTGTAATTTGCAACCTTCTTCGGGGAAGATGAGGAGGATGAGGAGGGTGACAAACCTGGCAGATTTTTCTCAGCCATGTCCTTGGAAAATGCCTTCTGCACCTCATCTTTAAGTTCCATGAAGCGCATCTTCTTGATTTTCTGCTCATCGGGAGTGCCTTCTTCGAGGAAGAAAGCATCAGGCATATCGTCCTCCAAGAACTTGTCAAGCACTTGAGAGCAATGGGGAAAGTAGCGCCGACCCATCTCCACTGCCATCACATAAAACTCAATAATTGCTCAAAGAGAATGAGTATGAGATAAAAACATGGGAACTAGTACATGTTGCATTCAATTGTTTTAAAACTCTTAACTGGTTAGGTTTTTCAAGATTTTTGAGTCCATTAATATTAACTTTCACCCTTTTAGCTTGACAGCTAGAATGCTAGATCCTATATTTCCTAGACAAGTACCGCAAAAGTTGTTAAACCGCAACATGTCTAAAACTGTAAACCCAAAGCAGCAACTTCAGCCGCAAGCCATGATTGTAAACGTCCTAGACTTCATTGTTTAATACTGTTTTCTCAGTAATCATGTGGAAACATGTTCCATGGAATCATAAAAAGCACACTTTAAGGTTGATAATACCTGTTTTAATCAGGGCATGCAGCCTTAAGTGGAGTCTTTTGGTTTGTACAGAGGGCGTTTCATTCAAATCAACCTCCCTTAAGTTACCACTTGAGCCTTTTGATGCTATAAGACCTGTGTACACTGTGGTTGAATCTGCGTCTGCAACCTGCATAGCTACCCTTGCTTCAAGAGGAAATAACATTTGTGCAAATGCCACTGCAAAATGTAAAGCAACCGTTTGGAACTCGTTTATAAGGTAGAAACAAAGATTCAAAATTACTTATTCTGGTAAATATTATGAAAGAGAATGGAAACGGCCTGAGTAACAAAAAATTGCAACTATTAGTGCATATTCAGATGTTTCTACTTGCATGGGCGTCAAATATTAGTTAACTCAATATATCCATATGTTGATAACAATTAATGTTGCTAAGTATTACTCAAAACATTTCTAATTTTTACTAAACCAAAAACAAAAAGAAAATCATATGCCCAGATAATATGTGTGCACTGTACTCTGAATGAAACAGCATGGAGATACTTGACAAGCTATCTGTATGTTTCAAGGAAAGAGTTATGCTAACTTAAAATGCACCAGTTACTTGAAATGCAACTCATTCAAAGAACAACTTTCTTCAATGTTATTGTTGAAGTAAATTCTCGGTAAAGACTGTACCAGCTATATTTTAGGAGAAATCAGAGAGGTCCATCTCATGAGTAGCACAAACTCAGTATTGCTTAAGATTAATGGCTTTCGTAAAAAGCACCAGAAAATCCAATGTTACTACTCAATATTCCAATGGCAATCCAATGCAATAAAAAAAAATTTATGAAATATGATGAATTGATCATTTACATATCTCTCAGAATGACAAACCATACCACAGAGATCAAAATGTACATTCTATAATTTGCATTCCTTGGCATGATTGTTATCCAGCCACAGTTAACTTTTTATACAAACACTGACACATCAAAGCAAACACAGTATTTTATTGATTTTAACTAATGTGCTTTAAGTTATAAACTATTTATATTAATATAATGTGTGGGAAAAATCCACATACCCACTACCACACAATGTCAATGTTCTCTCCAAACTAAAGATTAAGTCAATATCCCTCCCAAACTATCAAAAATTGTTAATGTTCCCCTTCAAGGCCAGCAAGGGGACAAAAATGACCATAAATTTTATTAAGGGTATTTTTTTCATTGGGGGACATTGACAATTTTTGGTAGTTTTGGGAGGGAGGAGGGACATTGATGCAATCTTTAATTTGGAGAAAACATTGACAATTGGATGATAGTTTGAAATGGATATATGGACTTTTCCCTATAATGTTTATACCTTAACGATAAAGTGATACATATTAAGATCTGTAAAAATCAATCATAGTTAATATGACACCAACTTACACATACAGGCCCTTGAAGTGGTCTAATCAGAATCCATATAAGATCCTGGAGAGATCGACTTATATCAAAAGCAAAGGCTCATCACTTTTTTTTTTTTTTTTTCAACCAAGTAAATTGTATTAATTTTAGCAAGTCTCTGGAAGTTCTTGACCTACATTATATTTTGTCTGTGAACCAGCTGGGCGCTTTTTTTTCTTTTTCTTTTTCTTTTTCAACAAGTAAATTTTATAAAATTTTAGCAAGTCTCTGGACCTTCTTGGTCTGCCTTAGATTTTGTTTGTGAACCAACTGGCATTCTCTTGTTTTCAGAGGTTAAACCTCCCTAAAGAGGAGGCTTTTCATTAACCCGTAATCAATAAAAGAATGATTACATATATATATATATATATATATATATATAAGAACAACTAGATTTAGTAACTTATATACATCGTGAACAATTAATTAAGTCAAAAAATGATCTCGATATCAGTATTTAGCATCAAAAGGTTTTCATATGCAAGCTAATCACAGATTTTCGTACAAAGAGCTTAAGAAGAGAAACAGCCACTTAGCAGGGAAAGTATCCATTGTAAGATTTTCTAAAAGAGGAAAGGAACTAGCATATTGCATTGTCCTTCAAAAAAATGTTGATCAATTTATCTCATTAGTAGCAAGTAGAAAATGAAAGAATTAGTGAATTATTACCTCTACTCTCCAGGTAGTCAAGCCTCATGTGCAAATCATCAGGTATCACATGCGATGAGATTGCCAAATTCTCGGACATTGAATTTCTTCGCATTTCTCTCTCGAGAACATCGATGCATATCCGGTCTTTGTTAGATTCTTGCCCCTGCTTTGTGTTCTCATTGTAATCCTTTGGCCTAGTTAACCTCCGACAGATTGCAACAGCAGTTTGTCCATCCGAAGTAGTTTCTGATGCACAGGCTCCCTTGCTCAGCAATGCCACTAGAATTGATGGCTCCTTACGCCTTGCACCGACATGAAGCACACTATGTCCTCGGAAATTTTTATGGTTGAGATCAGCCTTGTCTAGGTTGAGAACCTCCTTTACAACTTTAGGATCAGAATATGCAGTAGCATAGTGGAGTGCATAAGCATCATCTAAAGTGATACAAGATTCTTTAAGTAGCAACTTCACCAATTCAACATCATCAGAGTCCAAAGCCCTGTGGATTCTCTTAATATGCTTTTCATGTACGGGATCCACTTGCTCAACACTAGGATTGGCCTCTGGCTGAGGTTTGCGACGTAGTGATTTGATTTCACTTGAAACTTTATCAGGGAGCTCTTTTTCAAGAGATACACTATCAAGATCTGATCTTGCTACTCTCTGGATGCACTGAGAGAGAAGCTGGTTCAGTTGGCAGTGGAAGGCAGCCACAAGAATTGGAATTACATCTTCCACCAAAGCCTTTTCAACAAAGTTGAGGAGACGACGCTGCATTGCATACATGGAATACTGAGTCAGATGAATCTGTGCAAGTTCCTAGGAACTGGAACAACGTTGGTAAAACTATAAGGTATGCATAAAAGAGATCATTTTCTCCTCCATAAATGAACCGGTTAACTACTAATATTGTTAAATCAGAAGAAAAATAAAGAAGCCCAACTAGTGGCATCAAACATTCATGAATGAAATATATCAGCTTACAGGTAATGCCCTTATGATACACATCTATCTTATTGAAAACTACAATTAATTGACACGTTAAACAGTCACAACTGTCTAAGCCAGAGCACAAAAACGTGGACAAATCCTGAGAGGAAAATTGTTTGAAGGTCATAAATTTCAATCATAAACACGTTTTACATGCTACTTTGTAATTAAACTATCGCAATACAGAACTTAAACATACAGCTCAAGAGAAACTTCAACAAGTACATGCATTATGCATTCAAACAAAGCAGAATAGAAGGTAAACAAAAATGATAAACGAGTTTTCCAGAATTAGATAATTTTCTAGAATGGTGATCTATCATGGGAAAGTAGACATGACTGAAAGTAAGTATAAAACTTGTAAGAGAATGCAAACGTTTGCCTTCTTTGACCAGTAGCATAATAGCATTTGAAGCGGGGAGTTTGGTGCCCTTCAACTTATCTTTTTTGAAATAAAATATCAACAGAGTTGAACTTGGTTTCATGAATGTCAAGAACCTATACAGGAGACAGGTAAGTCATGTGCTAATTAAAAAATCTGAAAGAGAACTGATTGGTAGGCAAAATAATCTCCTAACTTCTAAACTAAAAAAAATCTGGTTTTGTAGCTCATCATTCACATGGCACTCTCCACCACAACGCCAATAATGTTCAAAATCTATATGATGCAGCGTGACTAAGCTTGTGTATGTTTAAATAAAACAAATGTTACCATTAAAATTCATGACATGGAAAATCGCACATCATTACCTTATTAGTTAGTGAGCCAAGCTGTTTATGTTAGAAATAAAAATATTTGGTCAAAAATAAAACGAAGAAATTTTCTTAAAAATATCACTCACTCTCTCTCTCTCTCTCTCTCTCTCCCCCCCCCCAAATACAAACGGTCTTTTATTTGACATAGTCCTATTTTGTTCTTCATAGGCACTCAACGTCTCTCTATTCGTTTTCTTTTCACTTCATAACAGAAGGGTCATTTTGGGTTTCATGAAATGAAATCAATACTTCTCATATTAGTGACTTTGGTGGTGACTCACATGTTATGGAACCCGAAGTTATATCATTTGACTTGAATACGATGAACGATGCTCCAAAAGTTGTTTCATTGATATCCAATTCAAGCCATTTTTACTAAAACAACAAGCCCTCTCATATACTTCAGAAAAGAATATAATGATCAGCATAACATCCTGACAAAGATTGAGACAGTTTGAATCACAAATGGAAATATGACTCACCTGAACAACCAGAACAAGCTCTTTCATCTGAAAGTTTGCAGAAGCATACATCAATTCCACAGCATAATTAATAGCAGGGCGGCATGCATCATGTGCGCAAGCATCATCAACACAAATTGATACTTCCGGTGGTGATGGCTTAAGCTTCCCAGAATAAAAATAACTCAAGATAACTTTGAATGCTTCATATCCAACTCCACCACAAGGCACCAATTCAGTCATGAGATACGTTGGCCGGCCTTCCTTCACCGAACAATCATTTCCCTTCTTAAAAAGCTCGTGAAAAAACTGGCTCCGTGCAGCCAATATACACCGATGGACACCCACCGGGATGCCCTCAACAACAATCGCCGCATCGCTATAGTTATATTCGGCATCATCTAATAACTTTTCCAGATTGGTGCTGAGCTTGCTTAGACTCTCGGAGCTGGTGGCCGCAGATACATCTTGACAACTAGACCCATTTGATAGATAAGACGACGAAGCAAAACTCAAGGAAGATGACAACTCATTCCCATTATCCATGACTTGGAATCTACTGAGTCCTACTTGGGGCTAAAGGCTAATAAGGTTTTGGCGCCATCAAGAAGCATGATACATTAAAGGAGGCATAAATTCTACAAAAGAACCAGAAACTAAGATGACCCAAATCAGGAAAACACTTCAAAATGCTGAAACAATGCTTAAAACAGCAAAATCCACGAATTGTCATCCCAACTCAAGGAAGATGACAACTCATTCCCATTTTCCATGACTTGGGATCTACTGGATCCTACTTGGGGCTAATAAGGCTTCGACGCCATCAAGAAGCATGATAGACTAAAGGAGGCATAAATTCAAACAAAAGAACCACAAACTAAGATGACCCAAGTCAGGAAAACACTTCAAAATGTTGAAACAAAGCTAAAAACAACAAAATCGACGAATTTTCATACAGCGTCAAGCAATTGGCATTCCAGAACCAAAGACAGTATGATTTGAACATTCGTTAGCCATCATCTGCCTAACCAAATCAATTGATCGTTAACAAGCAAGAAAGAATCATACGGAAACTTAAAAAACTTCAAGGCTCAAAGAAAATCAAAGATTTTTTTTTTTTTTTTACTTAAGCGTCGACGCAAATGAAAAAGCTGGATGAGACACAGGAATCTGCAACGAAGTTGTGGGAAAGAGGCTATATGAAGTCCTCACAGTTGACCCAAGGAAGCTTCGGATGCAGCGAAAGTGAATCCAATTGTAGTAATATGGGTTTAGAGAGAAAGAGAGCTTTGAAAAAACAGAAGAGGCACTGAAAAACAAGAGCCTTACTGCTGAAGATTATCAGCGCACCATATTAATGGAAAACCGTTGACTGACCAGTAATAACGAAAGATGCGGAAACGTGAAAATAAAATCGAAATTTAAATAGGAAAAAGTTTAACCGACCGACTTCGTGTTGTCGGGGGTTTCCATGGTCTTCGGGCGCATTTGTTAGCCGACTAAGTTGTTTTGGTCCCTCTCCTTATATTTGGGGATAGGCTAGAATCTGCTAAACTATAAAAGTTCGGGCAGCGAGATGCCACGTACATCTTTCCATGTGGATTTTTATTGATAAAATATAGAGTTTTTATTAAATTTTAATATTTTTCTTTCTTTTATCTCAAAAGAATTATTTTATAGATTAAATACTTAATACCCTTTTCATTTTTTTATTTTTTCCTCTTTAGGATTTAATTTTTACCACACGAAGTTTAGGGGTATTAAGTATTTAACCCTTATTTTATTTTACTAGTAATATTATCCTCATTACCATTTTACACCCACTTAGAGATGTTTGGAATTAAATCGAAAAATAAAGTTTTTGAAGTAAAAAAAAAAAAAAAAAAAAAAAAAAAATTATTTTAAATTTTTCTCAAAAGTGTATTTTAACTATTTTTAAAATGAAAAAGTCAAAGAAGTATAACGCAATCTCAAACATGTTATTAGGAAAGAGTAATAGAATTTTTAAAGTAAAAAAGAGTTTTTATCTTTTTTTATTTTTTTATTTTTTTTATTTTTTTTATAATTTTAGAAAAAGCTTCATTTTTAAAATTTTTCTAAAAAATGTATTTTAGTCATTTTTAGAATGAAAAAATAAAATAAACGCTTCTGAATTTTTGTATCAAACATGTCAATTTTTTGTTTGATACAACTCTTAGGTACTAAAAGTACTTTTTAAGTTCTCTAATACAATTTCCAAAATGCTCTTAGCGTGTTTTGAGAATTTTTTTTCTTTTTTAATTTGTTTTTAGTGGTTAATATAAAAAGTCATTAATGAGAAGTCAAGCAGTGTTATTCTTATTTTATTCTTGTTATATGGTTGAGACTTGACCAGTAAGACTATGTAAAGAGCTCCTCGTGGCAAAAAGTTGTTCTCAGAATTTATACCAACAAAAGAAATAGAGAAAGTACGTCAAGAAAAAAAAAAAAAAAAAAAGGAAAAACGTTTTCTATAATACTTTGTTTGGTAACATGTTTTCCTCTGAGACCCAAGTCTGATCTTTTTTATTGTTTTGTAAAATTTAAATGCTTGATGGAGAATATGTTATCCTTAATATGCAAACAATTACAACCTAGTGGAGGAAGGGGAATACACTTCCCATCTCTTCGACAATTTTTTGTTAGAGAAATGCTATTGAAACATACTCTCCATATTGAAACGAGTAAAACTGTAAAATATAATTTAACCTAAAAGTAAAGAAAGAGAATTTATAATAATAAAAAGACTCCTCATTTCCTTGATAATGAAAACCCAGGGCAAGCAATTCAGCCCAAAATGGGTGCAAGCAATTCAATCCAAAGTGGTGTTAAAGCAAAAGCAAAAATTTACTAAAAAAAAGTTGAACAAAACATCCAATATACCTACTTATCTCTTAACATTTTTTTTTTTTTTTTTTTTTGGGGGGGGGGTATTTCGTCACAAGTGAGTTTAGCCTTATGGGAAAGAGGGAAGGGAAAGAATTAAACCGGTGATCGCCACTTTATGAGACAATCCTAAACCAATTGTACTACCCTTAAAAAAACAATTATTTTTTAATTTTTTAATTTTTTCTATTTTATAGAAGCATATGAGAGTCCCTCCATTCATCGTCTTGTCCACAACATACAATTAATTAGGTTTCATTATCTAGACCCATTCCCCCGCTGCCGCTTAAGAGAGTCTCCCCTTGGACCATGTTGTCCAAGCATTCCAAAACTGTTACCATCTACACTGGGACCGGGACCAGGACCGGGACCCCGTGATGCAGGTCTCTGATACTGGTTCATGCCGGCTGAATTAAGTGGCGGCTGAACTTTGTGACTCGAAGGATTGCCCAAATAGGTTGTTCCCATTGGTGCAGGTAATCTAGTATTGTGATGACGGGAAGGGGATTGCTGGTGTGTGCGAGGGTTCATAAGTGATCTAAGGAACCCATTTGAATTCTGTACCAACCCTTTACTCCTCCCTGGGGCAGACTTGTCAATCTCAGTAGCATTTACCATTGAAGTCAATCTGTCCACTGCCTCTAATGGCACTGAAATTCCAGACAGCCCATCTAATGATAGAATGCGGGTCATAGCATGCATAGAGGCCCCTAAAACAGGAGGAAGCATGGTCTTTGGATGTGTTACCTACAAAATATAAAAAAAAAAACAGTAAGACCAAGTGATTCACGATTAGGCGAGTTGAAACTCTCACCGTGCATTAGTCAAAAAGCGTGTCGCATACTTCACTAACACCCATAAGTGAGAACAATGCAAGTACTTACTTTGAATAAGATTGCTGCAGCTAATCGCTCTCTCAAGCAGTAAATTTGAGCAACATCAAGTGCTGTTGACCCAAAGAAAAGCCACCGATCCACAATGACTTTAACTGAATTTTCAGGAGCCGACATAATCTTCCCTTCACGCTGTCCACCTGAATGATTGTCGATCTCCATAGCATCTTCATCACTTTCATCTTCATCAGCACCATCATCACTACTGTCATCGTCATCGTCTTCATCATCATTGTCATCCTCTTTTGCTGGAGCAACAGCAATCTCGGTTGCAAGCAATAATAATGGAAGCGGCCCAGTCACAGTACAGCTCCTTATTATCATACCTGCTTCCCCGCGGGTTATCTCATCATATACAATCAAAGGGCAATCCTTACTTTTTCTTGTTGACAATCTACTATTAATGGAAAAAGAGTGCAAACGAACTTTATCACCACCAGCAGTCTCTATGAGCCGTTTTCCATTTTTATGAGGTGGACGCAATCTCCCCACCATAGGATACAAACCAGCCACAAGGACTGAATGGAGTACACCAGGGTCCCGTGCATTCAAGCTACAACTGGAAATATCACCAGGAATAAACCCATTCCGAACTAGTTCATATTGGAGCTGCTTACGCATGCCATGCAACATATGCATAGTGCCTTTGTTGACAAAATACTCTGAACAGAACCGTGCCTCTTGACCCATTTGCCTAGCATTCATCCAGCACTCGTATGCTGCTACTATGGCTAGCTGATCACTGTGCCCACCATACAATGAGGCAAGTTCAGATTTAGCAGCTTCAGCTCTCATCTTATCTTGTGGTAACATGGGAAGTGTAAATGGATCTTTAGAATCAGAGGCACATGCCAGAGTCAAGGCTGGGTCAAGGCAATTCATTAATATAGCGAAGAAAAGCATCTTGCTTGTCAATGGATGAACAGGTAGAGAACCTAGCTTTTCCCCAAGTTCAGTCAGCTTTTCATCAACTGACAAAGCCCCGATATCTTGAAGAACTAAAACTGCATTTCGTATGGCCTCGAAAACTGGAGGATCTAATGTCTTCTGCAAGAAATCTTCTATCTTGCAATTTGGATCAAGCAATTTTACCTGTAAATGAGAAACAAAATTTAAAAAATGAATCACCACAAATAATACTGTTATTCAGAACAATACTGTTTCAATTCCCAAAGTTCATTATTTGAAAAAGTGGAGGAAAAGGCATTTCTTTTATTCCAGAACAGAAATAAGCATTTTCCAAGGAAGAGAGAGAGAGAAAGTGAACTCATAAGCACAAGACGAATTATTCATCTCTTTAATCAAAATTCCTAGCATGCTATCGTCATGTGAATATATATTAAAATAATTATTCAATAAATGTGAAACACGAATCAACAAAACAGTAAGGGAGCACATCAAAAATGAATTTTTCCAGAATTGATTTTCAGCCAAAAATTGCTTCTGCACACTGATTTGGCAATAAAGATAGGAAATGCATCACAAATGGGTTTACACGATCTGGATCACCATTCCAATAAAGGTCTTAGGACCCATAAACCCTGTCAGCTCTGGCTCAGAAACAATGTCATTAGGAGAGTAAAGTACCTGTAGACATAGCTCCTCGATTGGAATTCTCTTAATTTCAGGAAGTTGAAATTCTGGCAAAGAAGCCGCCCGGAATTTTGAAAAGAGATGATAACATATTCCAGGCTGACAGCGGCCAGCACGTCCTTCTCTTTGCTTGGCACTTGCTTTTGAGACCCAAGAAGATTGAAGAGTTGATACATTATTATAAGGATCATAACTTTTTTCCTTCATACGACCGCTGTCAATAACGTACACAACATCATCAATGGTAATGGCAGTTTCAGCAATATTGGTTGCAAGAACAATTTTGCGGCAACCAGGAGGTGGACTATTAAAAACCTTCTTTTGTTCCACAGATGGAATCATAGAATGAAGACACATTATCAGATACTTGGAAGTATTTGTGAAAAAGGGCGATGCGATTAATTTTTCCCGGGTTTTATTTATAGCCTCCCATCCTGGCAGGAAAACAAGTATAGCTCCATCTTGTGAATCAATACATATTTTCTTAATTAACTGCACTATAAGACCAACATCAATATGTTCAGGATCGACTGTTCCTAGATACTTATCAAGCAATTGTTGTTCTTCACTGGAGTTGGAAATGGTACTTCCCAAGTGTTTTTTAATTATTTCAGCAGCTTCTAGTTGATTTTCCCGTTCAGCCCACTCCAGCGCAGTAGATCCATCCTTGGCCTGTAAATGGCATTCTGCCCCAAAAGATAAGAGCATGCAAACATCAGCCACTCTACCCTTTCCAGCAAATACCATCAATGGTGTAACCCAAGTCAATGAATGCTGGTAATTGAACACTTTTTGGGTTCCCTCAGAAGAAACTAATTCCAGGAGTGGATCAAACTCATCATTGGTCCAAGCCAGATAAATAGCTTCATCTAAAGCAAGCTTATCTTCCTCTGTTAACTCAGTGTCCTCAGTAGGAAGACTGGATATAGTATTATTGAGATGATTATGTTCCTTCGATTTCAGGATAGAAAGTACGTCCTCCAAATAATAAGTTTCAACCTGCAAAAGAGGGGGGTAAATTGCTAGGATATTAAAACAAAAATCAACAACGATAATTGAAAACTAATAATCTCACAGAGGTTTTACAGGATAAGTGAACCCAGGGACACGGATGATTGGGCAGCCACCAAAATATTGTGAAAATCGTTCAGCATCAATAGTAGCACTCATAAGTATCTGTTGGTTTTCAAAACATAAGAAAAGCCCACTTATCAGTAACCAGAGATCCAGAATAAGAAAACGTCCAATATAATAATAATAATATAAAAAAGAAAAGGATTAGAACTAACCAATCGCAGATGAGGAAATGAATGAAGCATGTCTCTGCAAATAAGAAAAAAAAGACACCAGTGAAATTCATGAAAGCCAAAAGAAATATCCGAATTGATTAATAATTGAAAGCTAACTAGCAACTATGCCTACCAACTGTAATCTTTTGTCTGTTCTATAGGCAGTTCAAAAAGACGTAAACTTTCTAGCATGAAAAAAAAAAAAAAGAAAAAAAAAGAGCACAAACACGCATCAATGCTTCTACCCAAGGGCACTTCCAAACCATAATAAGGATGGGGGAGCTGGATGGGTGAGATCATGGGTTCAAGTGCGATGGGGCAAACACACAGAAATGCTGAGTAGATGAATGACTGATTCGGTATCAAATAATAATGTCTTAATGCCACATTTCTAGTGGTAGCTCTTCTGACATTTTAAAAGTTCAATTACCAAAAAGAAATGCATTTTAAAACATTCCAACCATACCCATACTCTTATTACAAACCACAAAAACATGTTTACTTGAAGCAAGTTTCTCTTACTTATGAAGTACCTGAGAATTGCCAACATGAAATCAGAGTAGCGATCCCTTTCATGAATTTCATCCTGGAAAGTAAAATCAAGGACATTGATAATGTTATATTAACTATTTAAGTTCAGATATATTAGAAGAGTTATGCATCAGTATGGAGAAATCTTGTATTTTAAAATTTAATAAATAACAGATATGTACGGACGAGCCCACATGACCATCCAAAAGCCACTAGATTAAGTTCGTTTCTCCATGACCATCCAAAAATATAGAACAAATGAGCTACAACTAGAAAGTTTTTTTTTTTTTTTTGGGATTTTTTTTGGCTTAAATCCTTCCGCAACTTGGCTACGTTTTGATTCAACAATTAACTCATGGAAAATAGATTTTTGGATGTAACCACATTTGCAGACGTACCATGCATATGTTATCGCATAAATGTTTTCTTAACAATATAATCCACAGATCAAGAAAAAACCATATATATAAAAAGCACTAGACTTTTGTTTCCAATACTGACCATTATCCTTCACATAACTTTACAGGTTCTGTAAGTTATCTATTCTCATGTTTTCAGTTTAACATAACTCTCGTTAAACTGTAAACTTTTCACAATTAAGGCATCCAAATATTCAAAAGCATAATATTGATATTTTCCATTTAATTTCTTTTTTACATTCAAGGCAGCTGACTACACAAGTAATATAGCCACCGCATGTAAGCCAATGGTAGCAAATCAATGATGAGCAGACCGCACATATGGTTGGATAACTTTCCAGAAACATAGACCACAACCCAATCGAAGACGGCTTTAGGCAAAAATTTGATTTCAAAGAAAGCACAAGAGTCACGCAATCCTCAAAGGGGCAACGATTCATTTATCTCTAAATGTTCACAGCAAGAACAAAACAATAACTTTCCAGATTGCCTCTTTGGAATATCTACACCCTTGATTCTTCCAATAATGTAGCAGCTCTAGGATGTTACTAAACATTGTCTAGAAACTCCGAATAAATTGAGAACCATGTACCAAAGATCACTTGGGTATTCATAATGGATGAGGAGATGATTCAATGTCTTCTCATTCTTTTTGCAAAGGCAACACCAATTAACCAGTGCAAAACCACGCCTTTTAAGATTGTCAATCATGAGGCTTCTACCCAATGCTGCTGTCCATATAAAGAAAGCTATACAGGGCGGAGCCTTGGCCTTCAAAATGCTTTTCTTGGGTAAAGGACAAGGCTCTCCAGCTTCTAAAATTCTACAATAGCTCTTCACTTCAAAGTCGTGACTACTAGCTGGAGTCCACAATTCTATCCACTTCCCTGAGATAAATATAACAGATTGAGGAAAGAATCTAAAGATTCCAGCTCCCAATCCTAAACTGCCCATGCAAATCTCGGATTCCAATGGAAAGAAATGCCGAAAGAATCCAAATAGTCCAACATCATGGCCTCTTTGTTGTGAGCTATCAAATAAAGGTCTGGGAATATAGTCTTAAAAGCAGCTTCTCTGCAGCAAACATCATGTCAAAAGCAAACCCATCCCCAACCATGAAGGAGACAAAGTTGGAGAAACTCCCCCAGTCATTTCTGATATTCCTCCAAAGACACACTGTAGGGCCCTTGAGCTTCCTCTAAGCACCAACCACCTCTTTGGACCCCATATTTCCCATCAATCACCTTTCTCCAAAGAGGAGTCTCCTCTTGCACATATAGCCAAATCCACTTACAAAGTAAGGCTTTATTGAACAACATAAGATTTTTAACTTCCAAGCCTCCTCTAGGAACTGAGGAGCAGATAGTCTTCATGTTCACCAAATGAAACTTAGGCTCACATCCCAAAGAAAATCTCTTTGAAGACATTCTAATCTCCTAGCGATACCAGCTGGCAAAAGAAAAAGGGACAAAAAATATGCAAGTATATTGGGTAATGTACTCTTGATGAGAGTAAGATGATCTCCCTGAGACAAATAACTCTTTTTCCAACTAACCAATCTTTTCTCTATTCTCTTGGCGACCCCATACCAAATAGCTTTTGTTTTCCCAGAGGATGTCCTAAGTATTTCAAGTAGAATGGTGAGAGTTGTGGGCTCTAGTGTCCCCTCTTTTTTGGGTTCATGAAACTTTAAACCTACCCTATCATGGCATGAGAACCCAGTCTACACACTTACGAATACCACCAAAAGAGAGAGAGAGGTTTAATTACCAAACAAAGGCATGAAATAATGCGTTAATATAGCATATGATCATTAGCACTAAAAAGTGTAGGATAGAATAAATCATTCACCTTGTATGTCAATCACTAGGATGGCAGCTAAACCCAGACTTGCCAGCCAACACTCGGCTTTTAAGCCACAATAACCAATAACAATAAATGTTCTAGTCATTACATAGTTTCCTTTACGTAAGATATTTGTGAGGCTCGCTAAAATTCCAACATGTTAAAGCAAAGTATGGGTGCCCCACACAAAGAGAATACCCAGTTCAAATCATGATTGTAACAATAAAGGTAGTGAAAGTTTTTGAGCAAATATTATACTTGAACACATCCGAAAATCTCTTTTACCATTTAAGGCAACTCAGCGCCACAACAAACAGTTTGAAACACAACTGACGCATGCATAGTGCACACTTCAGATGGTTCACATATACAAGTTTTTCTTTTATTTTACAATATTGGGCAACTACCCACAGTAGACAGTTGCCAGACACCATTTGAAATGTGCATGGTGCATACTACAGATGATTCACATATATCTCAAATCTTTTTTTCCCCTTCAACTCTCAAAAGAAGTCCTGCAAACACCATCCAAAACGTGCATACTGCAAATGATTTGCAGATGCCAATCATGTACTGCAGAAACATTCCATAATTCTAGTAAAGACAAAGCTATGAAGATGATTCTAAATATTTCTAATTTTTGCCACGTGTATATTTCACAAAAAGGAAAAAAAATGCCAATAGCCAGATTTTTTTCTGAAGGAAGCTAAGGGCCAATATTTTGCAACCTCAGTGTCTTCTTCTCTCAAAGGAAAGCAGCACAAAATAAAAAAAGCTGTCTGTGACTTTCATCATACAAAAATCAGAACCATTCCAATGCCACAATTCACTAACATAATATGGAGAACAAGGATTTGTTCTTATACTACTAATCTTATGCACCCTCACTCTTGTCACCATTGTACACAAAAGGTAAGAAGAAACACCTTCGCCCAAGTTGTTATCCCCTTAATCAACCCCTATAAATCCTTCACCCTTCTTTTCATTACTTACGATTTATCAGAAGAGTCTTTCATCTCATTGGTCTTATTTGCACTTGTGCCACCCACTGTCCCAGATATTAAAACTGATTAAAGCTAACCCAAATTTCTTTCTGAAAGAAAATTCTCTTTTTCAGCATGCCATCCTGGTTACAGTTAATGATAGAAAATGTTACTCTTCCTTCTTCAGCATTCAAGTCCATCGCTTCTGATTCATCAATATTATGGTATTTTCACACATCAAGTTAAAGCTGCTTCTTATATTTACCTAAATAAAAATATAAAGATCGGAGGAAAAAATGCTATAAATAATTTCTGCTTATATATCTAGCTCTGATCGACACAATGATAGACTAATGCTGGGCTCAGGTGTGGTCCATTAGAAGTCCAGGAAAAATATAAAGTTAAATTATGAATCTGCTTTATGATAAACATGGCCATGGCCACGATACTAATAGACTATGACACAACTCCAAGCTAGTAGACCTAGCTAGATAAGAACCTTTCACAAATGAATGCAAAGGAGACCAGTGACTTCACTTGATCATTCCCACATTTTTTACTCACATTAACTGTTTATCCCACTATTCGAAAAGAACTTTTGGTTAATGAATGAAAGTAAGAACATCAGTCATAATATCTATATAGCAAAAAGTGATCTTACCCTAGTATAGGGGAAGAAATTAAGAGAATATACTAGTTAAACAATAAAACCTACCACAATAATGTGAGTTATGTCAGGAAAATCTTGTTTTGCAGGTTTCATTCCAGCTTCTCTCTTTGACCTACCACCACCACAAGAAATTAACACCCTCAATAGAATCCCATTTGTGCAGAACACAATTGATGAGTTCCTTCCACCCTTGCTTTCCAACCGTATCTAACAAGGAGAGAAAGATACAAGTTAGTTATACTGCAATAGCTCAATGTATAAAGATAAAAAATAAAACATAGAAGATAAGAATTCAAACTAGACATTCCTTGTACTGCCACATACGAATATGTAAAATTTAGCAATAAAGCTACAAAGTTCAGACTTTAGCCGTGCAAACCTAGGGTAAGTGCTAAGGCTTCATACTGAAATATGAGCAAATTATATTGACGCAATGACGCTTCCCAAGTAAATACTCCATTACTTTTTTATGAATAAAATTTATATGTAAAAAATATAAAAAATAAAAAAAATAAAAAGAAGAAAAAAAAGACAACCCCCGTACACAAAAAGTACACAGGAGAGACAAACAACCAAAAGACATCTGAAATCTAATATTAATCTAAGAGATTCAAAAATCAGAAATTAGTAACAAACTACAACCCGATCTAAGAGAGATCTCAAAAAAGAGGAATTTAAATAGAGCACATTGGACTTGCAGTTCTCAAAGAGGCGCCGGTTTCTCTCTCTCAAGAACGCAAGAATAACTTTACAGATAGCCTCTTTAGAATGTCTTCGCTATGCATGACTGCTTGCTTCAAGTCTCCAATGGCCTTGAGTCTTCCAACAATGTAGCAACTCTCGGATATTGCTAGGCAAAGCCCACAAAACTTTGAATAAGTTGAGAACCAAGTTCTAAGGATCACTAGTGTACGCACAATGGATGAAAAGGTGATTTACCATCTCCTCATTCTTTTTGCATAGGCAACACCAAAGTTGTGGTCCATGTAAAGAAAGTTATGCAGGGCAGGCCGTAACCTTCCAAACACTTTCCAAGGGAACAAACAAGGCTCTCCAAACTGAAAAGTGTTATAATAGCTCTTAACCTCAAAGTCATGATTGCTAGATAGGGCCCACAACATTCAATCCGCCTACCCCAGATGGATTTTTGAAGAGTATAACATATTGAGGAAAGAGTCAAGAGATTCCAACTCTCAATCCAAGGCCACCCTAATGAAACTCGGATTCCAATTTATACAAGTACTAGAAGAATCCAAGTAATCAAACACCAAGGCCTATTTGCCACGAGCTACTGAATAAAGTTCTAGGAATAAAGACTTGAGAACCATGTCTCCGCACCAAACATTTGGCCAAAAACAAATGTGGGACCCATCCCCAACCTTGAAGGAGGCGTAGTTAGAGAAATTCTCCAAGCCATTCCAAATATTCCTCCAAAGGCACACCCTATAGGGCCCTTAAGTTTCCTCTGAACACCAACCCTCTCGTGGATCCTATACTTTTTTTTTTGGACAAATAAGCGATTCATTAAAAAGTGCAGAGGGGGGCAATCCTAGTACACAGGAAGTATACATAGACACACACCCCTTTAAAAATAAAATGAAGAACACAATTCTTCAAATTGATTCATAGTAGAAACTTGAGGAACGTTCAAGGCTCCCGCCCCAAAGGAAAAACAATTTGAGAAACCTATTGCTAAGCTCCGCCATTGTAATTTCCTTATCTTCAAAACATCGAGCATTCCTCTCCCTCCAAATAGTCCACATAAGGCACAAAGGGACCATTCTCCACACCTCCCTCACCATTTTATTACCTCTTTGGCCTTGCCAGCAAGCTAGGAGGTCAATTACCCTACCATGCATGACCCAATGCACATCAAAAAGGGTAAAAAGAACACTCCATAGAGCACGTGCCACATCACAATGGAGGACATGATTGATAGACTCACCACTTCTCTTACACATACTACACCAATCCACCACGATCAAGCTTCTCTTACGGAGATTATCCAAAGTGAGGATCCTTCCTAGAGTAGCCGTCCACACAAAGAAACTTACTCTAAGCGGAACTTTAACCTTCCATATACTCTTCCACGGGAAAGAAGAGCTCCCCACCTCATGCCTCTTCAACGAAGAAGAAAGCACTCCAAAGAAGGATTGCACCTCAAAAAGCTTTCTCTTGGAGGGAATCCACCAAATGCGGTCCACACCCCCGAATGGCGCCGGGTCTCATACAATTTGCTATAGAAAGCCATCACCACCTCCACTTCCCAGTCATGAGCCACTCGTAAAAAAGAAACATTCCAATGAACTTCCTCATTCAAAATCTGCATGTTATCACTCACCCGAGCCTCTTTGTTTCTAGCAATACGAAACAATTCAGGATAAGCCTCCTTCAAAAGTTGATCCCCACACCAAATATCATGCCAAAACCTAATATGGGATCCATCTCCTACTTCAAATCTGATAAACTTAGAAAAAGACTCCCACCCTCTCCCAATATGCTTCCAAACCCCAACACCAAAAGACCCCTCAACCTGTTTTGTACACCAACCTCCATCCATGCTCCCATGTTTTACTTCAACGACCTTCCTCCAATAAGCTTCCCTCTCCGTAGCGTAACGCCGTAACCATTTCCCAATAAAGCTTGATTAAACCTACGCAGATTTCTAATCCTGAAGCCACCATTCTGCAAGGGAGAGCAAACTAAAGACCTTTTAACTAAGTGATACTTCGACTTCTCATTGGTACCACCCCATAAAAAATTCCTTTGCATCTTCTCTAACTTATTTGCCACACTCGATGGAATGGGGAAAATAGATAACAAATAGGTTGGTAAGCTAGAAAGAGTGCTTTTTTAATCAGCGTTAGCCTCCCCCCTTTTGATAAAAGACCCATTTTCCACCCCGCCAGCCTCCTTTTCATAGTCTCTAGCATACTGTTCCAGATTGTGATAGCCTTGTAATGCGCCCCCAAAGGATGCCCCAAATACTTCATGTGCAAGCCAACCACCCGGCAACCAAAAATGCTAGCCAGCAAATCAATATCCTGCACCTCCCCAATAGGAACAATTTCTGACTTCGGCAGATTTATCTTTAGACCTAAAACAACTTCAAAACATAGGAAAAGACAGCGTAAATTACGAAGTTGTTCCTCATCCGCATCACAGAAAATCAGTGTATCATCCGCAAACAACAAGTGCGAAATGCTAAAACCAGGATTGTGCACAGGACCTACAGAAAAACCTGCAACCAGCCCCCTAGCTTCAGTTTCCACCATCATTCTACTCAATGCCTCCATGACAATAACAAATAACAAAGGAGAGAGAGGATCTCCTTGTCGAATCCCCCGAGTACAACTAAAAAAAGCCTGCTGGTTCTCCATTAACCAAAACTGAGTAGTGAACCGTAAAGACACAAAACACTATCCATTCTCTCCATTTCTCCCCAAACCACATTTTTGTAGAAGGTGGAATAAGAAATCCCAATTTACATGATCATATGCCTTCACAAGGTCCAGCTTGCATAACAAACCAGGTATCCCGGAGCAGAGACGGCTATCAATGCATTCATTCCCTATAAGGACCGAATCCAAAATTTGCCTCCCCTTGACAAAAGCATTTTGAGACTTTGAGATGATCTTAGACAACACAGTTTTCAATCTATTCACTAAGACCTTAGCGATAAGTTTGTACACCAACCCCACAAGACTTATCGGACGAAAGTCCTTGAGATCTACAGCCCCCACTTTCTTAGGAATGGGAGCAATAAAAGATGCGTTTAAGCTTTTCTGGAAACTTGCTTTGCTGTGAAACTCTCTAAAGACTGCCATAAAGTCTTCTTTTATCACCCCCCCAACATGCCTTAATAAAACCCATAGAGAAGCCATCGGGACATAGAGACTTGTCGCCCTTCATATGCTTAACAACCTCAAACACCTCAATCTCCTCAAATTCCCTTTCCAGCCACCTACTATCCTGCTCCTCCATAGCTTGCATTGATAAACCCTCTCAGAAAGGCCTCCATCTGCAACTCTCAGTGAATAAATGGGTATAAAATTGGACCATATGCTCCTTGATCTCTATAGGATTAGAGGATATAGGGCCATTGAACTTAAGGGATTCAATAGTATTATTTCTTCGGTTGGATTTCACCACCCTATGAAAGAATTTTGTGTTGTTGTCCCCCTCCTTCAACCAAAGGGCACGAGACTTTTGTCACCAACTGATTTCTTCTCATAGAAGTAATCTTTCCAGCACCATGAACAGTAATTCTTTCTTCCTCTTTTCCTCCTCATCCAAACCCCGATATTCCTCATAGCTATCCAGTTCCCTGATTTCTTCTAGTAAAGCCTTTTTCCTCTTCCCTACAAGCCCAAAAACTTCATTATTCCACCTGCGAAGGTCACCTTTAAGAGCTTTCAGTTTAAAAAACCAAAACATAACTAGGGTTACCATCAAACTGATATGATTTCCACCAATGTTTCAATTGATCCATGAACCCCTCATATTTCAACCACATATTCTCAAACTTGAAGTAACCTCCCCCTCTATTTGTCTCTCCACAGTCTAAAATAATGAGGAAATGATCAGACAAAACACGAGTTAGTCTCCTTTGAGCCACATCAGGAAATCTCTCTTCCCACCCTAAGGAAAGGAGAAACCTATCAATTCTCGACCAAGATTGACTATTAGACCACGTATATTGCCCACCCATCAAGGGAATGTCCATTAGCCCTCGGTCAAAGATGAACCAGGAGAACACCTCCATAGACGGAGCATATCTATAGTTTTCGAATCTCTCACTCGGAAATCTAATAGCATTAAAGTCTCCTTCAATACACCAAGGCACCTCCCACCTGTCCATATGGCCGCTTAATTCTTCCCAAAGCAGAAATCTACCATTATCAATGTTTGGCCCATACACACCAGCAAAAGCCCACTTAAAGTCATCACTAGTACTACGAAAAGAACATGCAATAGTATAGCAACCCACACAAACCTCCAGCTTTTCCACTACCCTTCTATCCCACATAAGCAAGATACCTCCAGAAGCACCTTGCGACCCAAGAGAACACCAATCCACTTGAACACAGCCCCACAAACTTTGTACCAGCTCCCTTGTAACATTCTGGACTTTGGTTTCCTGTAAACACACTACATCTACCTTCCATTCCCTTAGCAAGCTTTTAATCTTCAATCTCTTCTCTACCAAGTTCAACCCCCGCACGTTCCACAATAATATCTTAGGCTTCATTTAACAAAAGACAGCCCCCTCCCCTTCCCCTTTCCTTTGGTTGTTGTCCCCTGTTTCCCATCATTGTTAATGGTACATTTTAGTCCCCGTAATCCCTGGTTATCTTTGAAGGTTGTTTTAGTAGGAGTTACTGCAGGACTATATTCCTTACCTCTATTTCCCTCAATTTTACGAAACAGCATCTCCATCTCTACCCCTCATACAACAAACCCACCACCTGGCAAAAGTCTTTCACTCTCTCAATCACCCATTCACATGCATTTCCTTTCGGACATTCTGAATGAACTTCCAGAGGTTCAACCTTTAACACCTCTTCATCAGCAAACTGTGCCAACTCCACACCAACCAAAGAACAACTTGAGCTCCCCTCCTTGTTGAGATTGTATACCACAGAATCTACCAAACAATCCCCCCTCCTTGACAAAATCCAGCATCTCCCCTGAGATGTAAAACTCTGGCTGATCCAACTCTGTTTGTTTGTATGGGATAATCACATATCGCGAGTCCTCGGCCCCAGCTATATTTGTCGTCTTCGGCATCTTTGAATCACTAGCCACCACGTTTTCTAGAAGCAAAACTACATAGAAGGGGTTTATTTCAGGCCCAATACCTTGATCGGCACTATCTGGCTTGGCAGTATCTTCCTCCCCAGTGATTACTAATTCTTGTCCTCCATCCACACTTCCTATATTCATCATTAGTCCCTCCCTATCTAGCCCATGATCCAGCCCTCTTCCATCTACTACCGCCAGTGATCCGCTGCCCTTACCATTTCAAGTCTCCGGCCGTCAGTTGAGCATCGCCGACAATGTCTATGTGTTGTAGTGTCTGTGTTTCCTAACCCAGAGGCTGTCCCATACCTCCTACATCGGCGCCGATGTGTTCTGCTTCGATTCCGGTCATCTCTGCTTCAATTCCAGCCTGCACAAATGCAGTTGCAATCTCCCCTCCTCCTGTCGCTCTACTGCCGTTAGAGTTTCATCGTTGGGTTGGTCAATGCTCTTATCATCATGTTTTGTGGCAGTTTTGCTTCTTATCATCTCTGACGTCCTACTCCGGCTATTCTCCGGCGGCTCACCGGTCGCCGGGTGTTGCATCGTTCCACTGGCCAAAGAGACGTTGCCTTACTTAGCTTTACACACCAACATGGCTTTAAATTCAGTAGTTTCTTTCGAAAATAAGTCTTCTTGACCAAAGGTTTGGGCTGCTCTTCATACATGGGGCCTTTCAACTTGAGCCCAAGATTCTGTTCTTTTCATCTCTAGTCCCATTTCTTACTCAGCCCAAGAAGATACACCGCCCACTTCAATCTTCTCCAGACAGC
Source organism: Corylus avellana (assembly GCF_901000735.1). Lineage (NCBI taxonomy): Eukaryota > Viridiplantae > Streptophyta > Magnoliopsida > Fagales > Betulaceae > Corylus > Corylus avellana. The sequence goes on along the minus strand of NC_081545.1, from coordinate 21,167,002 downwards.
TGTTTATTTCCTCCTTAAATGCAATTAGCATATTTCGAATTGCCATAATATTGCCTTCCGTTATGAGCTGCGAAAAAATCTTCTCATTATGTCCAGCGTGATCCATGGGTGCGATTCCAGTCACCTTGTCTTCAGCACTTTCCTGAATGGGCATCTCTTGCCCGTCAAAGCGTCATGGTCGCCGGCATGCTGAGCACCGCCCTGGAAATTTTGTGTTTGCATGATGTCCAATGCCGGAATTCTCTACTCAACCTCCATCCCCTTGCCCGTCACCACCTCCTCGTAAGACACCTTTCCATGGATTCCTTGCGACCCTTTTAATACGATCCCCACCCGTGCCTCTACTGGAGCCTTACCCGCTTGCATTCCTTCTAAGCAATGTTTTTCAAAATGCTGTTTCAGCCATAGTAGTTGCACACGACATTCCTTCCAGCCCATTCCTTCATCTCCCTCCGATATGATAACGAAACTTCTCCTTCCACGCCCGCCATATTCTAAGAGCTCCATGAAATTCCCATAGTTATTACTTCGCCTCTGTAACATGTATACAGTGCTACCGAAGCAGAAAGTTCTCCAATTCTCCTTGATCTTATCCTTATGTGACAGGAAGTCCCATGACATTAAGAAATAGCACACTGTCGGCCATGCCATGATCACCGACCGAGAAACACCTTTACTTTTTTCCACCAAGCGAACACCTCCTCTCACTTCTGACCTGAATTCAAAGGACTTTTTTTCTACGTAAAAAAACCCCAGATAACCCATTCTTCTTACTGGACGACTACTACCTGCCACTAGGTGGGTAGGGGAACCACCCCTTACCTACTCACACAAGGTACTTCTCAACAATAACCTATCTCCATAGAGAATTCTCCTCATGCACGAATCTGAAAAGCCATTTACCGAGTAAAGCTTTATTGAGCAACACAAGGTTTTTAACTCTGAACTCTCTAGGAACTAAGAAGCAAATAGTCTTCCAATTCATCATATTAAACTTAGCTCACCACCTATTCCATCCTGTAGAAAGTCCCTTTGAAGATGCTCTAATCTTCCTGCTATATCGGCCGGTAAAGAAAAAAGGGACAAAAAGTTTGTGGGTAAACTGGATAATGTACTCTAGATTAGATTCGAGTTAGGCAACCACCCTGAGGCAAGTAGATCTTCTTCCATCTAGCCAATCTTCTTCCCATTCTCTCAACTACCCCCATCACAAATAGCTTTTGACTTAAAAGAAGCACCCAATGGAAGTCCCGAATATTTCAAGGGCAAACAAGAGATACTACAACTGAGAATATTGGCCAGCTCTTCTTGATGTGATACCTCCCTCTTGCTGCAACTAATTCAAATGTCCGAAGATTGACCTTAAAGCCCAAAATAGCCTCAAAAACAAGAGAATGTGTCCCAAATTATAGATTTGATCTCGATCTATATAGCACACATAATAAACGTACCATTTGCAAAAAGGGGATACTTCCAGGGAGCAGTGTTTTGGATGTCTACCCAAAATCCAGATAAATAACCCGAAGCCATAGCTCTAGAGAGCATCCTACTGAAAGCCTCCATGACAATCACGAAGAGGAGAGGTGAGAGAGGGTCCCTTTGGCAAAAGGCCACGGGAGCCTACCAAAGAAATCCTACGGACTACCATTGATCAAAATAAAGAAGAGGGCCATGGTGATACAAGCAGACATCCATTCCTCCATTTAGTACCAAAGCCAAGACGCCCAAAGAGATAGAGGAACTCTCGGTTGACATTGTCGTAGGCTTTCTGCAAGTCTAGCTTGCAAATAATGCCAAGAAATCCTAATTTCAATCTACTGTCCAAACACTTATTTGCTGTAAGAATTGAGTCTAGAATTTGTCTCCCATGTAAAGGCGGTTTGATTGTTCGATATGAGCGATCCTATCACCTGTTTCATTCTGATAGCAAGGACTTTATCCAAAATTTTATAGATACTCCCCACCAGCCTCATAAGTTTGAAGTCCTTTACTTCTAACTGTCAGATCTTCTCAAGGATAAAGGCAATGAAAGTACCATTAAGGCCCTTCTCGAACAACTTATGCTCATGAAAGTTATGAAAGATGTGCAGAAGATCATCCTTCACTACAGCCAGCACGACCGAAAAAAAGAAGAAGCAATAGTTAAGTCATCTGAGCTCGGCTCTTTGTCACCATCCATTCTAAGCATCACCTGAAGAACTTTCTCTTCTTGAAACACTCTCTCCAACCAATCCGCTTCTACAGAGACTAATAAGGGAAACTACAAACCATCTAATTTGGGGAGCCAATGAATTATCTCATTAAAGATATTCTTGTAATACTGAATGATGATCTCAAGGAGTATATCCTTGGGATATACTCCTTGAGACCATCATTCAGCATATCCCAACATTATTCTTTTTCGAGCAATTTAACATAACATAATTCTTTAACTAGTATATAATTTGTTCAAATTCTTAGATTACTAAGCACTAACTTGCAAGGTCTATAATAAGATAGGAGACCCGGGAAAGAAAGAGCTATGCTATTGACGGACCCTTTCGTAGTGACTTCAAATCAACAAGCCTCTCCTCTTTTTATCATTTTGTTTGAGGTTCGTTGAATAGAGAATGAAACGCAGAAATAGGGAAGGGTTTCCAAACATTTATTTATTTTTTTGGTTTAAGGGTTGGTCACCCTACCAAAGAACCAAAGGCTTATGGGGTTTACACCTCCCTATTACATGACGTATCAAAGGATTTCAGTAGTGCCCCCAACCCTTTGGCGAGATACTTTTTCTTTGTTTACCGCATGTCTAACCCCGGACTTTCAATACAAAAGATCTAAGGGGAAAATGCCTCAAGATTTCGGGATTTTTCAGCTTGTTCAAAAAGGGTATTTTTCTTTACTTAGGAGAAAATCCTCCATGATTTGAGTATGGAGGTTGGCATTTTCCCTACCTTAATTCCTTTTCGAGTCATTTAATCTAACATAATTCTTTTACATGTAGTATATAATTTGTTCAAATTCTCTGAAACTTAGCACTAACTCGTAAAGTCTATAAGATACGTTTTCGCATTAACAAGTTCGGTAAGAAAAGAAAAAGAAAAAAAAAAAGTTCCTTCACCAATGTCAGTAGCGTCTGGTTTAGAAAAGAAGATTTATAAAAGAAAGTTAATTACCACAATTTCACACAATTGTTTTAAAAATTGTTGTATTAATTCAATATACGTGATAGCGAGCATCATAAGAAAAATAGTGAACATTACCTTGTATCCAATATCCAAATGACCCCTTTTAATACAATAGACCTCATGGCAAAACGACTCAAGATTTTGGGATTTTTCAGCATGTTCAAAAGGGGTGTTTTTCTTTACTGAGGAGCAAATGATTCAGCTTACCTTTTGGAAGCCATGATTTTTTTTTTTTTTTTTTGAGAAGTAATGTTTCATATATCAAAAGCGCAGAGGGGCACAACCCTAGTACACAGGAAGTACACAAGAGAATGCCTTAAATGGTGAAGAAAAGAGAGAGAAGAGAACAAGAAAGTCAAAAAAACTAAAGAAGAAAGAAAGCCCAACAAAAAATCCCTCACGACACTATAAACCCTAAGACAATAGCCCTCCCACCCGATACCCAAAAGGAGGATCAGCGTTGCCACCCTTGTGCCTTGCCTTTCCCTCGCCGATTGGAAGTAATATCATCGCCATAGTTAACTGAGCTCTTCCAGTTGAGCAGCTCCCTAGTGCCTTTATACTTCACCCGAGCGACTTTTACTTATGAAAATCCTCTTCAATGGCGTCCAACAGCGCCAAGGCCGGATCCTCCTCTTCGTCATAATCCCAATCGAGGGGGTCGGAAAAATAATCCCACTCATCCATCTCCTCAAATGGATGGTATACATCCAGAGGGGCAGGAAAATCACCTTCTCCACCATCCCCACCACCCCATAGCTCGCCACCCTTATCCCACACAACGATCTCCCCAAACTGACCGTATCCTACTGGGCAGTTTTGGGGTTTTGGCAAATCAAGTGGCACCTTAGACGAGCTAGGCTTCGAACTTGGATTAAGAAAACCCCACCGTAAAAGGCTAGGCTTCGAAGCAGGAACAGCCCCAAGAGAAGACACCGATTCAACCTTTGAATACACTATGCTCTTAGCAGCCTTCGATGGTAAGTGATTAGCAAACCCAACAAAGGATTGAAACTGCACAGGAGGGTCACTGAGAGCCCCCACCGCCTCCAGAATTAAGGAATCTATCACCGGTTTGGAAGCCGTGATTTGAGGATGGAGGTTGGCATTTTCCCTACCTTAATTCCTTTTCAAGCCATTTAATCTAACATAATTCTTTTACAAGTAGTATATAATTTGTTCAAATTCTTTGAAACTTAGAACTAACTTGTAAAGTCTATAAGATAAGTTTTTGCGTTAACAAGTTCCTTCCCCGACACAGGGGTAAGAAAAGACAAAAAAAAAAAAAAAAAAAAAAAGGGTTCCTTCACCAATGTCAGTAGCGTGTTGTTCAGAAAAGAAGATTTATAAAAGAAAGTTAATTACCACAATTTTGCACAAATGTTTTAAAAATTGTTTTATTTATTCAGTATGCATGATAGCGAGCATCATAAGACAAATAATGAACATTACCTTGTATCCAATATCATCTCCAACATTCCCTCCTCTTTCATAAGAGATTCTCTCAGCAACTAAAAAGAAATTACTCAGTTTCAAAATTGTGTCTTAAGAGTCAACAAATTAGAAAAATAATAAATTTGGAGTTCATGGCAATGAGTGCACACCTGAGGTCGCTGAGATACGTCGAGGTTGAGTACACACAATTTTACAAGCCTCACCCTTACTCCACATGTAATCTAGAAGAAATTGAGGGACCTGGACGATAATTGATATGAATATTAGTAACACTAACACCAAGAAAATGCTTAAAAATATCGAAGTATATCGATGTGTACACATGAGTGTTTCGCTACATACAGCGATCTCACTATTTGCTAGCAAAAATCATGATATATCACAAGCTGAACATGTTCTTGATAACTGACCAAAAAGAACCAAACAAAGTATCATAAGAAAAGTTTTTTTTTTATAAGTAATATTGTATATATCAAAAAGCGTAAGGAGCCCCTAAGGACACAGAAAATCATAAGAAAAGTTATAGCACATCATACAACAGATCAAGATTTTTAAGTTTCTTCATTAGAGAATGACAATTGCTCTGTTCTTTAAGTAATATAGTTGCAATATATATTAATAACATATATAATCATAGCCCCTAGTGTCCACTGCTCTGTTCTTTGTTGGTAATGACGATTGGTAACATTGCATTCTAGTTAAAAATCCACTCATAAAAGTCAGTGTGGGTAGGGCTAAGATCAAACTTCCTATTACACTTGGATTTTGAAACTTGAGAAACTCAATGTGAGCTTATTACAATCATAATCTACATACATATAATTATATGATCAAAATATGCATATAATAGTCCTAGTTTTTTTTTAATAGAGAAGACTGAGAGATTACTATGATTGGATCCATGAATGCCTTTTTATCAGGAAAATCAGAAATTAGAACTAGGATTAAGTATAAAAATACATCTATCTCCTGGCAACCAAAAGGCACTTTTTTTAAAAAAAAAAAAAAAAAAGTAATTGGTCCTAAGGGGAGAGGGAAAAAGATACTCGAACTAATGACATTCACTTCATGAGGCGTGGTCCCTAGCCGATTGAGCTACCCTTTGAGGTTGGCACTTCTAATATATATACCCCCACAATGCACTTCTCCACTTCTAATATATATTTTACATCTTATGTCCTCATCCATCTCAAATTAACTTTAAAGACTTCTTGGCCGACAATGTTCACATTATACACATTTTCTTCCTAATTTTGTTAAAATGATATTCGCATCTTTTTTTTTTTTTTTTGATAAATATGATATTCACATCTTAGTCCTACTTAACCTAAAATCTATAGCACAAAGTTTTCCTTCAAACTGGATTGAAAAAATTTCCTCCAACCTTTTTTTTTGATAAGTAAAATTTATTATTCAAGATTTTAAAAATGTAATTGACATGTATCCAAAATGAATGTGATTCTTACATGCTCTATTAAAAATGCATGTGAGAATCACATACATTTTAGACACATGTCAGTTTAATAAACTGGATTTGAGGAACAATTTGGAGGAAAACTTTATCCAAATCTTTATATTCTAAAGCATGTCTCCATAGTGAGACTAGCAATTAAACTTTACTTTGGTTTTGTTTACCAATACTATCTCATTGGCAAGCAACACACACCAACAGACATGAAGACTGGGATCCTAAAATTTTGCAAATCAATGTGCTGCCAAAAAAGGCACTACCATGATTTCTACACGTATTTTCAACCTTCCCTAATTAAGGAAAAAAATCATAGCAGGGGATAGTTTGGTACATTACCAAATCTGGATTGTTTGGATTTAAAGTTTGTCGTATTTGTTTGAGTTTCGACTGATTTATTTCTCTTTTTGTTAGGTTTCCCTTTCCTAGTAAGAGAATGAGTCATATTTAGTTGGTAAAATTATTTTAACAAGAGCTTTTAACTTTTCCATATTAAGCTAGGACTCGGCTACTATACAAGCATTGTTAGAACTTGATGAATGAAATTCTCAGGAACTTAGCTCTCTTTTTATCATGAGACTCCATTATAATTTTGTAAGTGTGACTCCTAGAAGGACTTGGGGAGACCCCAAGGTTTCCTAATTCTTTCTCCTTCACTTTCTACTTTTTCTTTAATTTTTTTACCACAACAGAACCTCTTCCAACCGCAACCAACCCATAAAATCCTATTTAATTACCCTAACATATGCCACTATCAATAAAACATAAAGAAGTTCAAAAACTTCCAAGCTACTGATCACAGTATTGTTCATGTCACCATTCAAAGCCCATGGACAACAACTCTGATTCTTTTTCAGTTCTATGCTATTTCAACTGCAAACCCTCAGTTAAGTTCGCTGTTTTAGCCTGCATTATTTTCACCAGCAACTGTTAACTAATGTCCACATGTGACGAACCTAGAAATTTTTTTGTTTGATAAGTAATAATCCCTTTTATTAAAAGCGTAAGGCGTCCCTAAGTACACCGAAAGTATACAAAAAGAATCACCTAACTAGAAAGAGAAAAATGAACCTAGAAAAATTACCTGTACTAAAAATCAATTCATACCAATAGACAAATTGCAAGTGATACAGGGAAACAGTAACTCCTAATCCCTTACAGTATACCAACTGTTGTGTTGTGTAATTGGTAGACATATAATATATTTAAAAATCACCACAAAAACTACTTGTCCATTCTAATGATAGTGTTAGTTCATATTTACTGAAGAGCTTCACGAGCATTACAATAGGCTTTCCTTCTTCTTTAAAGTTACCTCAATATTCCAAATTAGTTAAAAGTGGCATCCACTTTAAATTTTGCTTACTGTTTGATGCAGCAGCAAAAAGCTCTTGGAATAACAAGAACAAAGTAAATAAAAAATACGGTCTAGTTTTTATATGGGGCTAATTGTCACCCTTCCTAGGCAACTTTAGTTACAATTACGCCCTTTTTCCATTTTTTTTTTTAATTTAATGTTGGTAGCTGCTGGGTTAGTAGCAGTATTTGGTATTTCTTCAGTTTTTAATCAAGGTGTTGTTGCTCCGAGAAAAAAAAAAAAAAAGTTTAACTAAAGACAGCCGGAGTAAACTGGGTTATATTAATTTCTAGATTTGCTCGAGTTGGCTGTACCAGAGGCCTATTAGTCTCCTTTCCTGATTAGCATCTTATTTTATTGTGTTTTAATAGTTTCCCACTTGCTTAAGAAGTTCTTTTAACTTCTTTTTTTTATTTTTTATTTTATTTAGGAACCCTAGCCATTGTAAGAAGAGTGGGAATAGCCTATAAAAACGCTTTTATGTATGATTGTGTGATGCAATTCAAACTAGCGATTACGCCCAAGGAACCCCAGGAATGATTCTTAGCTGCTTCGTCAATTTCTCTACTTCATTCCTCCTTTTTTTTGCACTAATTAAAGCTCTTAATTCCCTAACCAGGTCTTGAAAAAATCCCTTTTTATATCCTCAACCACTATTTACTAAGCTCTGCTCTTTTCTCCATTCAACTCATCAAAACCTAACCTACAAAGAAACGCAACCAGCCACCCAAACAATGTTCAACTGCACTTTTCCCAGCCTCAAAACAGCTGGACTTCTGGCTTCCTTCGCTTTATGTAAGGTGCCCTAATGTACACAGGAATATACAAAAGAAGCCCCCTAACTAGAATAAACAAAACAAGAAAATCATTATCACTAATCACCAAATGAGAAAAATAAGCAGCAGTACAAAGATACAAAGTGTTGAAAAATAAAAACTAATCTCCTCCAAAGTCCTCTCACGGTCTTTAAAACTCTTATCATTCATTTTCCTCCATACATGTCACAAAAGGTATGAGGGCACCATCTTCCACACAGCAACACTTTGATTTCTATCACCAATGCATCAACACAACTCAACTACTCGTCTCGGTAGAACCCAAGACAACCCAAATCGAGTGAAGAAAGCATTCCAAATGGCACAAGCAACCTCACAAGGAAGAAGAAGATGGTCCACAAATTCTCCATTCTTTTTGCACATACAATACCTATCAACCACAATGGTGCACCACTCCCAGAGATTGTCCATGATAAAGATCATTTTGAGCTGCCAACCACAAAAAAATGTCACTCTCAATGGAACCTTAGTCCTCTAAACACAATTCCAAGGGAAACATAAGCCATCATGACAACCCATGACCCTGTAGAAAGATTTAACACCAAACAAACCTCTTTTGGAAGGGACCCACCACAACTTGTCTTCCCCTTCCTGTCTCACCCTTACTAAATACAACATCCTAAAGAGTAAAGCAAAGGCATCTACCTCCCAATCCTGAGCCACTCTAACAAAGCTCATGTTCCACTAAATGGCACCTCTAGAAAATTCCACATGAGCCACGACAAGAGTATCCTTTGCACAAACAATACCAAATAAAATTGGAAAGGCATCCTTAAGGGCCATATTCCCATACCAAAGATCATGCCAAAATCAAACCTTTGGGCGATGTCCTACCTCAAATATGTTGCGACTACAAAACTTCCCCAAATCTCTCATAATATTCTTCCATAAATCCACCCCATATGCCCCAACTGGCTCACTAGAACACCACCCTCCTCATAAACTTCCATATTTAGAGTCCACCACCACTCTCGCCCCTCTCTCAAGCCCATTGCGCCAACGCCATTTACCTAAGAGAGCATAATTGAACCCTTCCCTTTTGTTAGATATTTCAAACCCTAACCATTTTTCCACCCTTTAGCCAGCTAGAAATATCCATAATCAGCATAATAATCATCTTTACTGTGTCCTACATCACTATTGGATTCTAATCTCATTTTTTCAAAAAAATAAATGCAAGAAAAAAAGGTGTACCACCCAATCAAATACTTCACACATGATGCACAATTATGTAAGTATAGAACTCGGGGCATATGGACTATTAAGAAAAACGACATAATCAAAAAGGACTAACTTAAATGCCGAGTTTCAGACAAGTTGTGATAAGTATACCACAAAGAAGACAAAGCAAAGAATTCGTAACCTGCGTGGTCTTTCCACACCCAGTCTCACCAGATATGAGAACTACCTGCTTCGAAACAAGGAAAAATCAGTAAGTATTCCATAATGAACCTGAAGTCCAATCATCCAAACTACAGTTCAATATAGTAGTAAAAACACAAATTCTTGTGCACAATATCCAAATAAGTTGGTACAAGGACACAGTTGATTTATATGAGGAGTATCAGCAGTAATGTCATGCCTAATGCAATTTGCAAACTGGTAACTACCAGACAAATTTCTAGGAAACGTAAATTTTCAAATAACCTGGTGAGAGTCAATTGTCGATGTAATGACATTCCTGAAGGATGTAATTGGAAGCTCAGACCTCTTTTTAGTAACCTGCACACATAAGATCAGAGAAATCTTTCACAATGAAACCACTCTTTCACAAGAAAACCATAAAAATGCAAAGCATCCAACAGTTTTCATAAGACTCTAATGAGTTCATTAAGTCAGAAACACCTGCTTCAAATATGCAACCTTTTCCATTTTTGAAGCAAGTGACTCCACTTTCTTCGCAATTTCTGCTCCACTCATTGAAGGCTTGCAGAAAATATCATCTTTCTTTTGTCGTATTTTATCAATTTTTTCAGTTTTCTTCCCAACCATTGCATTGTCCACCTCTCCATCATCAGGTGGGTATCGAGTAAACAAATCCTGTAAAACCATGTTTGCCTCTTCCGAAAATGTCAAATAAGTGAGACTGTCCAAATCCTTGGTGTTGTCAACATTCTTTTTAGTTTTGTACACGGAAACTCGCCGTTGGCTCCCATGCCTATCCGAAGTTTATAAGAAACTATATTAGCAAATGATTAACTCAAGCTAGACCTAAAGATGTGAAGGCATCAACTTTTCTTTGGAAGAACAAAGCTAGAAATCTAGCAGCAGGTAAGGTTCTTTTTGAATTTTAAATGTTACGGTCATCACTGTAAAATAAAGTCCACACATAACTAAGAGCACTTACCCTGTACTCTTGGAAGTCATACCCATTTTCCTGCATAATAAATGCACTGCTGCACGTTCGCGGTTTGACAGGTCATCTTCAAACTTGTAAACTGCATGTAACACCCAAAAGTCCACAAATTAGTGTAAAAAACTTGGAAGACAATTTTTCCAATAAAAGACAGATAAGAATTACAACATTTGCAATAGGAGCAACAGCAGATACTATATGTATAAATGAATTTCCAAATAACAGCCCAAAGGTAGTTCCTTTCTTTTCTTTTTCTCTGGCAAGCATATTTCAGTCATATCCATTCACTAAGAAAGACTAAATGACTAAACTTCAAAATCAGTTATTGAACGCCCTTGACTTCTACCTCTAACTAAACTCCAAAATCATTTTTTTTTATAAGTAATGAGAATATTATTGAAAAAAGCGTAGAGAGGCGCAACCCTAATACAAAAAAAATATACAATAGAAGCCTCTACGAAATATACAAAGAGCCCATATTCAAGAACTCATCTAAATTCGGGACCACACTACGATGATGAGCCAACACCCACAGGTGTAGCATAGAGATCATATTCTTCCTCATCCCATCCACCGAACACTCCTTATCCTCAAACGTTCGAGCATTCCTCTCCCGCCAAACACACCATGTGAGTCACAAAGGAACCATCCTCCAAATGACTTTACAGATTACCCTACCCCCCACCTGATTCTAGCAAGACAAGAAGTCAATGAACCATTGCGGCATGACCCACTCAATACCGAACAAAGTAAAAACATAGTTCCATAACCGGGTAGCCACTTCACAATGAATCAGCAAATGATCTACAGACTCCCCATTCTTCTTACACATACAACACCATTCCACTACCACAATTCTCCGCTTTTGCAAATTGTCATGTGCTAGAATTTTACCGAGAGCCGCAGTCCACCCAAAAAATGCCACTCTCGAGGGCACTTTAGAGCGCCAAATACTCTTCCATGGAAACCCCCCACAATCTGGATTGGACAAGGCCTTATAGAACGATTTCACCTCAAACATACCCTTTTTAGAAAAGGACCATCGAATACGGTCCGCATTACCATAAAAAACCTTACAAGAGCAACAATTCCAAGAAAGATGAGACCCCATCCAATTCCCAATCTTGGGCAGAGCGCACAAAAAGGACATTCCACTCAACCCTCCCATTCCTCCAACTAAAATTATCCTCCACCCACGCGTCCTTGTACCTCGCCATACCAAACAAGGAAGGGAAAACATGCTTCAACGGTTGATCATCACACCAAATATCATGCCAAAAGCGAACTTTCGACCCCATCCCCACCTCAAACCGCACACCTTTTACAAAAGTATCCCAAGCTCTACTAATATTCTTCCACAAACCCACCCCATAAGACCCTGACACCTCCTTCGAACACCACCCACCATCCTTGATCGTCATGCTTGGCTTTTATTATTTTGTACCAAAGCGCCTCACGCTTTGTCGCAAATCTCCATAACCATTTCCCCAAGAGAGCCTGATTAAACTTATGTATATTCCTAATGCCAAGACCACCGGCCCACATGGGACGGCATATTTAGTTCCAATTAACAAGATGCAATTTTTGTTCATCTCCCATTCCTCCCCAAAAGAAATCTCTTTGAAGTTTCTCAATCCTTTTGACCACACTCATAGGAACAAGAAACAATGATAAAAAATAAGTTGGGAGATTAGACAACGTACTCTTTATAAGAGTTAAGCGACCACCCTTTGATAGATACAATTTTTTCCATCTTGCCATACGGCACTCTATCTGTTCAAGTATACCATCCACATAGATGAATCCTTGTGCTTCGCCCCTAGTGGCAAACCCAAATACTTCATAGGCAATGCCGCAACACTACACCCAAGAATATTAGCCAAAACCCCAATGTTTTCCACCTCCCCTATAGCAACAAGTTCTGATTTACCAAGATTAACTCTCAGCCCCAAAACTGCCTCAAAGCACAAGAGCATAAGGCGTACGTACCGGATTTGTACAGGATATGCTTCACAGAAAATCATAGTATCATCAGCAAATAAAGAATGAGAAACCACTAAATCTGAAAAGACTCTTTCCCCCACAGAGAAACCTGATAATAAACCTTGCTCTACTGTCGCATTCACCATCCTGTTCAATGCCTCCATAACCAACACAAATAGTAACAGCGACATCGGGTCCCCTTGCCGAATCCCCCGTGAGCTATTAAAGAAACTTTATGGCGTTCCATTTACCAAAATGGAGAATCTAACCATCGAAATACACCACTCTATCCAGCTCCTCCATCTTTCTCCAAGCCCACATCTTTTTAGTAAGTACAACAAAAAGTCCCAATTAACATGGTCATAAGCCTTTTCCAAGTCCAATTTACAAATAACACCAAGCACCCTTGACCTCATCCGACCATCCAAACATTCATTAGCAATGAGCACAGAATCTAAAATTTGTTGCCACCCCAATAAAAGCATTTTGGGAGTTAGAGATGATTTTTCCCAAAACAGTTTTCATTCTAGTGGCTAAGACTTTTTATAAAATTTTATACACCCCTCCCACCAAACTAATTGGCCGAAAATCCTTCACCTCTATCGCAACCGCCTTCTTAGGAACCAAGGATACAAATGTCACATTCATTTTTTTTATAAGTAATAATGCATTAAAGAGCGCAGAGGGGCGCAACGCAAGTACACAGGGAGTATACAAGAGAGCGACTAAGCTGGGTAAAGAGAAGAGAACACAGAGAGGAAATCAGGAAAATTAATCACTATAGGAGCAAGCCAGCCTGCAGTCCAAGTGAAGAGAGTGTACAAAAAGAAATGAACAAGGTCCTCAAGTTTCCTTGACAAATCCTCGAAGCATCTTGCATTTCTTTCCTTCCAAAGGCACCATAAAAGACAAAGGGGAGCCATCTTTCACACCACGGCACTACTAGATCTCCCACCCGACCACCAACTAGCGAACAAATCCTTGACACTTCTAGGCATAACCCAACACAAATTGAAGCGAGAGAAAATAACCTCCCACAACTTTCGCGCAACCCCACAATGAAGAAATAGATGATCCACAAACTCCCCATCCGTTTCACATATGCAGCAACGATTAATCACCACAATACCTCTCTTCTGAACATTATCCAAAGTGAGAGATTTCCCAAGGGCGGCCGACCAAGCAAAAAAGGCTACTCTCGAAGGAGCCTTTGTGCGCCAAATACTTTTCCAAGGAAAGTGATTGGACTCTTTTGAGACAAGCATCCTATAAAAAGAACGAACCTCAAACTTCCCTTTTCTTGAAGGGGTCCACCACATCCGATCCTCCCCTTCCCCACGAATCTAGGACGAATACAAGAGCGAGAAGAGGGAGGCTAAGTCCAACTCCTCCCAATCATGAAGACTATGGGTAAATGTGACATTCCAGTGAACCATACCATTAAAGCACTCCCGGATATCCGCAATGGAAGCATCCTTATTGCTAGCAATATTGAAAAGACCGGGAAAAGCTTCCTTGAGAGACATCTCGCCACACCAAATATCCTCCCAAAATTTGACTTTCACCCCCAATCCAGGATCAAATCTAAAGTGGCTCTGAAACAACCCCCAACCCTTACAAATGTGTTTCCATAACCCCACCCCATGCGTCCCACGAGAAACTTTAGAACGCCATCCACCCCAATCCACCCCATACTTTGCCACCAAAATACTTCTCCACCAAGCTTCTTCCTCATTTGCAAATCTCCATAACCATTTCTCCAAAAGAGCTTGATTAAAAAGGCGCAAACTCCGAATCCCTGGACCACCCTCAGCGATCGGAGAACAAACCTCTTTCCAACTGACCAAGTGTATCTTAGGCTCGTCATTGAAGCCCCCCCATAAAAAATCCTTCTCAATGCGATTCGCCACATAAACAGGAATGGGGAAAAGAGACAGAAAATAAGTGGGGAGATTGGATAAGGTGCTCTTGATGAGAGTGAGTCTCGCCCCCTTGGACAGGTACGAGCGCTTCCATGGGGCCAACCTTCTAGCCATATTTTCCAACAAATCATCCCAAATAGCCAAAAGCTTGAACGAAGCCCCTAGCGGAAGACCCAGATACCTCAAGGGCAAAGAACTAGTGCCACAACCTAGGATACCAGCCAGCTCCCTTGTCACCACCGAACCTCCGACTGGGACCAAGACAGATTTGGCTCGGTTTACTTTTAACCCTGAGACCGCCTCGAAGCTGATAAGGAGGGCTTTAATAAATCTGACTTGGTCAGGAGTAGCCCCACAAAAAACCAACGTATCATCAGCAAAGAGAAGGTGAGAAACAATTACCCGCTCAGGCTCTCTAACACCCACATAGAAGCCATTGATGAAACCCCTACTGATGGAAGCATTAATCATCCTGCTGAACGCCTTCATGACCATGATGAACAAAAAAGGCGAAAGATGATCACCTTGTCTCACCCCACGTAAACTCCCAAAGAAACCGGAGGAAGAGCCATTAATCAACACCGAAAACCGCACCGAGGAGATGCAATGCTCGATCCAAGTACACTATTTCTCACCAAAACCACACCTCCTTAGCAAATAGATTAAAACTTCCAGTTCATGCGATCATAAGCCTTCTCCATATCCAGCTTACACAAGAGGCCGGAATCCCCAGATCTGATACGGCTGTCCAGGCATTCATTGGCTATAAGCACTAAATCCAAAATATGTCTTTCTTTGACGAAAGCATTCTGCGGGTTGGAGATCACCCGATTCATGACTCTTCTCATTTTATTGGCTAGAACCTTCGCAATAATCTTATAGATCCCCCCCACGAGGTTGATAGGGCGAAAATCCTTCAGATCGGAAGCCCCATGCGACTTCAGAATAAGGGAAATAAACGTAGCATTGAGGCCTTTTTCGAATTTACCTCGGTCATGGAACTCCATAAAAACAGCCATGATGTCCAGTTTGATCACCTCCCAACAATCCTGGAAGAAAGCCATAGAGAAACCATCCGGGCTTGGAGCCTTGTCCCTATCCATTTTTTTGACCACCTCCCTTTCCTCGAAGGGAACCTCCAAACTAGAAGACTCATCCACCTCCAACGTATCGAAATGGAGATTATCCAACCTCAGTCTCCAACTAAGAGTCTCTATGAAGAGCGACTCATAAAAGCGAGTGATATGATTACTAATAGCCTCTTGATCAGAAGTACTAGTGCCATGAATGTTCAAAGACTCGATATGATGTCACATTCATACTCTTTACCAACTGACATCTTCAATGGATTTCAGAAAAAACCGCCATAACATCATGTTTCACCACAGCCCAACAAGATTGGAAGAATGCCATGGTGAAACCATCCAGTCCTGGTGCCTTGTCACCCTCCAAACCTTTTATCACCTCCCAAACCTCCTGCTCCTCAAAGTCTCTTTCTAACCAATTTTTCTCCTCCTCATCAATGGACGAAAAAAATCGATTATCTATTTTAGGTCTCCAAGAACTTCGCTCAAAGTATAAATTTTGATAGAACTGCACAATATGTTCTTTTACCTCTATAGGATTATAGGACACATTCCCATTGATACATAGAGCTTCCACACGGTTATACCTTCGATGGGAATTAACCACCTTATGAAAAAACCTGGTGTTACTATCCCCCTCCTTTAGCCACAACTCTCTCGACTTTTGCCGCCAATGTAGTTCCTCATACAGTAAAGTACTCTCCAATTCCTTCGACATATCAGCCAATTGAACCTTTTCTTCCTCCACTAGACCCCTAGTTTCTGCCATAACATCCAGCTCCTGGATCCCTTCCAACAACTCCTTTTTTTTCCTCCCAATGTCACCAAAAATCTCCTTGTTCCATTTTTCACTGACTTTGTCCTTCTTCATCACATAGAGCTCTCTCTTCCTCCAAACCGTCAAGAACTCATAATTCATCCAAGAGAAGCTTGTTCAATCACGTAAAAGTTTCGTCCGCAAGTAGAATATCCATGAGGCACTGATCAAAAGTAAAATTTGAGAGCTCCACCAAAGCATTATCTTTCACTAGGCAAACAAGCGACATTGAAGTCTCCTCCAATGCACTATGGCAAGTTCCACCATCCCATAAATATCTTCTCTCACAATTGGAACTAGGCCCATAGACACCCACAAAAGCCCAAGAGAATTCATCTTTGACGTTTTTGAAAGAGCAAGCAACTGTAACCTCCCCCACACACTCTTCAATTTTTTTTCAAAACCCTCCTATCCCACATAGCAAGATCCCACCAAAGGCCTCTTTAGAATCTAAACAACACCAATCCACATGTTGATATCCCCACAAACTACTCACAACACTACTAGATATGTACTCCAGTTTAGTTTCTTGCAAACCAATAATATTTGCCTTCCACTATCTAAGCAAATTTCCAACTCTAAGGCGTTTGTCCCCCTCATTTAAGCCTCTCACATTCCATGATAGCAGTTTAAGCTTCATAAGAAACCAAGAAGAGCCCTCCCCTTAACTCTGACTCAAGTAGAACTATTGCTTTTTGAATCATAGTTGATAGAACATGACAATCTTTTTAGGCCTTGTTTGGTAGGTGGAATGGCTATTCCATTAGGAAAAGAAAAGGCTATTACTAGAAACGAGAGAACATGGAATGGAATAACTAATCATATTCTTTAGTTTGGCGACAACACATTTGCTCTCATTGGAATTGTTCCAAAATTACTAAAATACCCTAAATATATATAATAAAGTAATAATCATAATTTTTATAAAAAAATAAAATGAAATAAAATTGTTAAAAGGTTTTATATCTTTATTTTTGGTGTTCTTTCTATGGGTTAATTAGCAGAGTCTTTGCGAATGGACATGTAGGATGATGTTCGCCTACATTAAAAAGCAATATGTTTTAGTGTAGATTTGGGTTCTTCTAGTTCCAATTTTAGCCTAGAAATTAAAATGGTTCTTGTTTAATGTTCTTTATGGGATTGGGCTAATTAGCGGAGCCCTTGCGAATGGAGGTGAGGAAAGATATTCTTCACCGTTAAAAAGCAATACGTTTTAGTGTACATTTGGGTTCTTCTAGTTCCAGCTTTAACTCATAAATTAAAATGGTTCTTGTTTGAATGTATTAGTTCAATTGGTTCTTGAAGGATTTGTTTTGTTTACTATGTATTAGAAATTAAAAATAATTTCTTTTCCAGGTTCATTGTTTTTTTTTTTTTTAGGTTTGCAGAATAATAAATAATAATAATAGATTTTTTGGAAAATCCATTTCATTCCTCAAGGAATAGCTATTCTTCTCCTTTTTTAGAAGAAGAAGTATTCCTCTTCGTAGGGGAATACCTATTCCCATGGGAATAGCTCTTCCAAGGAATGGTGAGCAACCAAACAAAAGAACAGTTATTCCATGGGAATAGCCATTCCATTCCAAGGATCTATTATGTATACCAAACGAACCCTTAATTCTCTACTTTCTTTGTTAACCAATTTGGAGCTAGAGATCGACTCCTTTTGGAAGCGCCTTGCTTCAATGGCCGTAAGCTCCTCTTCGAAGCCCTCACACAATAACCATGTTTCCTTAACTTTTAGCAAAACCCAAGCGGAAGACTCTTCTGACCCTGCACATTTCTCATTAACAACGAAGGGGCAAAAGCTCAACAAAATGGGGTCTTCTCCAAAGTACAATTCCATATCCATACAAGGTGAGATTACCTTATCATGAGGATTGAACCCTTCCACACTATCCACATCACACCCATCCACCTCAGAGGATACAATACCTTTGTCCCCCACCCCCATATTCCGCCAATGCCAGATATCGGCCATGCCTATTAGAACACCTTTGTGCTACACAAGCCTTGCTCCCAACCCTCAACAATTTAAAAAGCTCAATCAACTCTACTACTAGGACCAACGCCTCCATAGTGGCCGATAGTCATCCAACACTCACCTTACCCGTGTACACGGCTCAGGATATCCCTTTGCTCCTTTCGGAGAAATGTAAAATTGACAACCCTTCTTCTACCGAACGCTTGAAGGCTTTGGCTTCAACATAAAACCAACTCAAGAATCCCACTACAAAATACCAAAAATGGGAACCACAAAAACACCAGTAACCGAGAGTAACACAGAAGGAGAAAAACGTTGACACACATCTACAGGAGCCAACGATAGAGAGGGCATTCTAAGAGTGTACTTCCACTCCACAAACTTTTATCTTCCTTTCCTTTCTTCCATTTTCAAAGCAATTAAACAAATTCCAATGCACAATACAACAAAATCAAGAGGGAAAAAGTTTCTGAGCTATTCATACCTTTGATTTAACTAATTGAAAAAGAACCTTAAGAAAACAACTTCCCCATTTTATATCGTTTATGCCCTAATGAAACCCCACAACCACCAACCTAATCAAAATTGAATTTAGAACAAAGAAGCAACACATACCCATTTTCTACTTCATTATTATTTTAATTTGACGGAAACAATCCAGCACATATACACTCGTTTACAAACGTTTCACATATCTTTATGAACAAAGAAAAGTGCTTCAAGAAAAACACCATAATGACCAACCAAAGCCACACCCACGATCAAATACACTAAGCCCATAGCCACTCAAAACCCATTTGTTATTTCAATTCTCTTATAATATCAAACAAACAGCACCTGCACAACACATACCCGTAATATAGTCTTTAGTTATGAGCATTTCAAATATCTTCATAAACACACAAAAAGACTTCAAAAGCAGCACCAAACCTAGACCCACCATCAGATATACTCAACGCAGAACCAACAATACATAACCAACAAATACCCACATATTATTTCTTTGCTCCGAAACCAAAATAGTTAAAATAATAATAATAAGCAATTATATTAAAATTTTATTAATACCGTCATCTTTTGATTCATGGAACTTTTGCAGTTGTTCGGATATGCTAATCGTCGTAGCTTCAGCAATGTTCTTTGTTACATCAGCCAACTTGAAGTTTTGGCGTCCTTTCTTCTGTTTCTTCTTCTTTGTCATCTTTGCTGAATCTTAATAGATGGGAAGGTACTAGACCCCGGAGAATAATGGAAGAATACTATTACAAGGCGGCAGGACACGACTGCGATTGTGTTTTAAGAGTCGGCTCTTGCGCTTTCAGCCCTAAGCATATGCTTTTTGATGCTTGCTTGTTTCAATGGCAAACAATCTACCTCCTTTATCACCAAAAAAAAAAAAAACAATCTACCATCTTTTTTACCTTTTTATTTTTATCAGAAAAAAATTCACCATGCTACCCTCAAATTTGCGCCAGATTATCGATGCCCTTTTCACACTAGTTATTGTGTCAATATTTCCAAAATATCTCCCTCCAAGGTCGACTAAAAAACAAAAGTTACCTTAAAAAAATTTTTGATAAAACAAAAATACTCATATAAATTTATATATATATATATATTACAAATTAAAAATTATTTTAAAAAAAATGTTGGAAGAGGGGGGTGGCCATGGAGGTTGGAGGTGGTTTGGCCACCCTGTTGTAATGCCCAAGCAAATTAGTCAAAAGAAAAATTAAGTTTAAATGAAATTTAGCAAATTAAACAAGATAGATTAATAACCCAAGTGAAAAGCCTATAAAAAAAATTGAGAAAAAAATCAATTTCCTAGTTTTCTGTCTGAATTGGAGTTCCTTCGTCAGAATGGGCATCATCGAGTGTGTCTCGTTCGATGGTCGTCCAAAAGGGCATCTTCCAATGTGTCTTGTTTGATGATTGTCCAAACGGGCATCATCCCAGTGTGTCTCATTCGATGGTCGTTCGAACGAGAGACAGATATGTATAATTTTCATTCAGTGTTATGGTTGTCCAAACATATAAGTTTTTATGTTCGAACAAGGACAACCATAACTATAAAAGGGCTTAACTGCGTTTTCAGTTTCTTTTCTCCTCTTTTCTTTCCTTCCTACACAAATTTTCTCTTCTCTCACCTAGGGTTTTCACCCAAATCCTTAGGTATTGATTTGAAAATACTTCCAAAGGCAAATCCGACTCCAGGAACAGGTTTCTTGGTGTTCAATCATCGTTTCCACCAATTGATATTAGGTACATCCACAAACCCTAGATTTGCTTGAAGTTTATTGTTATAAGTTAAAGTGGTGTCAAATAGAAACCCTAGAATGCTATGAGTTACCTTAAGGAGTGAGATACTTGTAGTGCTCAAGTATTCTTGTGAAGTGTAAGTTATTAAGATTAGAATAGGGTCTAATTGTGTGCCTACTATGTAAATGCATAGGTACATTGCTATTGAGTCAAGAGTACACCAAGTGTACGCAAGCGGACATTGTAAGTATTTTTACTACTGAGCAAAATAAATGTTTTCAAAATGTCTTCAAAGCAAGATATAGTTATTTGACTCCTAGCCAACAACACTTTCGACATAGAATATAATTTGTGATAATTTGAGTTAATGATGTTTTATGAAATGTTTTGATGAATGTTTATGAATGGTTTCTATGAGCTTTTGTATGATTGAGATTTCTTATGATGCAATATGTTATTTATGAATATTATAATGTTTTGCATGATTTATGACATGAACTTGTGATTTCACGATATGATATATGAATAGGGCTGACAATTTTAACACGACCCGCGAACCTGACACAAAGTTACTGGGTTTGGGTTTACCGTTTATTTTGTTCTTGGCGGATCAACCCGCAGGTGACCTGCTACACCCGTTTAAATTATTAAAAAAAAACACACACACAAGAAAAAACCCTAAATATCCTAAAAGCCTAAACATTACTTTCTTTCTCCTCTCACTCTCAGTCGCCTCTCTCTCTCTCTCTCTCGCCGCCACCGCTCATGTCTCCTTCTCTCTCTCTCTTGCAGCCGCTCGCCAGCCTCGCCTCTCTCGAGCCGCCGCCGCATCCCTCTCTCTCAGCTCGCATCTCTTTCTCCCTCTCACTCTCAAAATCGGCCTCATTTTCACGCAGATTTCCAAGGAGAAGAAAAATCACAAAACCATAACAAGAACTAAGGTTCAACCTTGAAAAAGAGCTGAGCTTTTAAGAATGGGTGCTAGGGTTCTTGAGTATTTTGAAGAGAACGAGAGAAACTGAGAGGAATAAGATTAAAGGGCGTGGGGGAATGTCTCCGATATCTTTCTCTCTCTTGCTCTGATTTTGTCTCCGAGTTGACAGGTTGACATGGTAACCCGCTAATTTTGTCGTGTCTGTCCAGGTTTGGGGGGGTGACCCGTTTAGCAAAACGGGTCATGTCTGGGTTTACCCTAAACGGGTGGCGAGTCATTATGGGTCGTAAACGGGTCGACCTGCCAACCCGTGTTGCCAGCCCTAGAATAATACATGAGTCCAAGATTTAATGACATGATTACAAGCATGAAATGAAACGACATGAAAATTGCATGATGTCATGGTACGGTAGACCAATCCTAGTGGTGGAGGTTAAAGAGTATATTCACTACGATGGAGCAAGCTCCCCCATGAAAACACATAATGATATGACATGCATGATGTAGAAGTAGATGCATGATGAAGAAGATATGTTACATGAATGACATGAAAGTCATGTGCATGATAACTATAAAGCACGAACATGCATGTCACGATGTTTTATGATGATAATTTGTCTGATAAGGGATTTTTCTAGACGTAATAATATGTATATACGGCAGAAGATGTAACAAAGCATATGAATATTGTTACGAATGGTTATGCACATGATGCTTTATGTGGTTTTATATGAGACTTTTTATGCTAGATGTATCACTATGCATAAGTGGCAAGAGATGTAACCGAGCATATGTATAATGTTACAACTAGATATAAGGACGAAGCCAGAAAATCTTATGGCCAGGGGCCAAAGTCTAAAGAAACAAATATGATAAGATGTGACGTCAAAGCGTGAAGGAAAAAATATATTAATATTGAATACTAAATTAATACATAAAATCAAAATTAGTATCAATTCAGTGTTAACAAAAAATAAAAATAAACAAAATAAAATACACAAAGTAATTGTTTCATAATATTTTTCAAAATTCAATTCAAACACTAATCACAAAGGAACCCGTTGTGATTTTAGATCTCAAAAATCATATATGATTGAATCTATAGTAAATTTTGCAGTAATTTCTCTTTCAAGGTACAATATTAAAAAATCATTCAGAAACTCATATTCAATTTTGTTGCGAAGCCTAGTTTTGACAATATTCATGGCTGAAAATGCATGTTCTATTATTGCGGTAGAAACAAAAAGAGTAAGCACAAGTACAACAACTCGAAAAACAAGATGATAGACAATTGATTTTTTGGCGCTAATCAACCATTGGCACAATTCAGAAATATTTGATAATCCTTGAAAGTCTAAATGTTGAACTACATTATTCTCATATGGTGAAGTTCAATTTCCAACTGTTCTTTTTCAAGCTCGGTGAAGTCTTGCGGATAACAATTATTTACCAACTGACAAATATCATTGATTCTAAAAGATTCACATGCAACTCGAGGATCAAGAGCCAAGCTGAGAATAAGCAACTTCACTGCATGCTCACCAAACTAGCGATTTAATTCTTGCAATTGAGAATCTATTACAGCATAAAAAATATCCACTCGATAATGATGATCAATTGTAAAGTCTGCTTCTTGATGGCGAGCTCGACCTCGTCTCTCAACATAACGAGCATTCATATATGGGACATCTATTTTATGTTTCTCACAAAATGACTTCACATTGGCAAGTAAGGCATCCCATTTATCATCTATATATTGTTGGATATATGCTTTATTGAATGAAACAAGATGCATGACATTTAAAATTTCTTGAGATTTGGATTGCAATTCTTGACATAAATAATCAGTGATTTGCATAGTTTCTTTTAAGAGATGCAAAATGAAGACAAATTCAAATGAAGTTATTGCCTGATAAAATGAGTTTGCTTCTGCTCATTGGAAAGAAGTAGTTCCCTAATCAATGATTTTAAGAATACCATCACATGTTGGATTGAAAAGTTTGATCAAGCAGAAACCAATCTCAAGTGAGAACTCCAACGAATATCTTTAGCCCATTGTAAAGTATCAATTTGATTAAGTCCCCTTCCGGTCTCAATCTCGTCAATTTCAATCACATAAGGAATTTTAGCAGCTTGAGCAATGCTCCATTGCTCATTACGATTGCATGAAACACCAACAATATTGACAATAGAACTCAATTTAGCAAAAAATTGATGGACAAGAATACTTCTTTTGATGTTGTAACTAATGCCAATTGTAAACGATGCGCAAAACAATGAACATAGTATGCATATGGATAATCATTTGAAACCAAAGCTTATAACCCATTCCACCCACCATGTATGTTACTTGCATTATCATATCCATGCCCTCGAATGCCTTGAATGTCTAGCTTATGATTGGACAGTATAAAATATATCCCATTTTTTAGGGTTAATGTTACAATATTAGGAACATGAACAAGCCCAAAAAAGGGCTCTCGTACAAAACCATATTTGTTAACAAATCTTAAAACTATAACCATTTGCTCATTCATTGACTCATCACGAGCTTCATCAACAATTATACAAAATTTTGCATCACCAATTTCTTCGCGAATTGCCTTCTTCACTTTGGTTGAAAAAACATGTAAAATTTCCTTTTGTGTCATTGGTGATGTGTAAGAAGCATTTTTTTGGAGCTGTAGCTATCACTTTAGCAATATTTTCATTGTATGAAACCACTATATCCAATATTTCAAGAAAATTTTCACAATTGGTTGAACCCACACTTTCATCCCAACCTCTAACACCTTGAAATCCAAGCACTCGAACAACATCAATTGAGGCTTTCAACTGCAGCAAATTGTTTGCAATTTGTTTATAAGTAAAATTATCAAGCACATTTTCTATGTGTTGAGATTGATTCATCAAGTCTTCACATGACTTCTAAGCAATTATATTATGTGAATTAGGATATTTTCCTAAATGATTGAGAAAAGCACAATGTTTTTCATCCCTAATTTTCATGCAATTCTTGAATCCATCTATAGTAAATACACATTGCGTAGGATGTCCAAATGGATTATTAAAGAGAAAGCATGGCAGAGAAAAAGTTGCATCTTTACTACGTAAATATTCAAGCCATGAAGGAAATAGCTTGAACCACGAAGATTAAAAGCTACGAAGATGATTTTTTTCGGTCCAGATCTCAGGTACTCTGAAATAATAGGTTAGTGCAAACGAGCTTTAATGTAAGCTCGTCGGATTTCATCCCGTTGATTAACATCATAATCCCATATCTGAGGATGCAATCCAGAATTATGCTTGATAAGTGCCAAATATTCCATATTTCGACCCCTTTATTTACATTAGTTAATCCTTTGGTTGTGTCGTTATTTAATGTTTTGTGTTTTTAGTATTTTGTAGGTCATTGAAGAAAAACTACAGCTTTAAAGGGAAAAATGCAAAATTTGGAAGAAAGCATACTTTGAGAAGAACTAGATAATGTGGTTAAGTTTAACCAAATCCAAGAAAATGTTAAATCGGATTAAAGATCAGATTGGATTAAAGTTCAGATTGGATTCAAATTCAAATTCTGCACACGTCTCAGTATTTTGACCATAACTTTCCTCTCAAATATCTGATTGAAGTGATTCAAATTTCATTGGAAAGCTAACTCAAAATAATACAATTCATTGTGAAATATAATTTTCCTAATTCAATCGGTTACTATTCCAAAATCGTCTCGCAATAAAAGGACACAAATCTAGATGAATCCTATTCCGATTTCATACTTCTATTTTGACCGGGAGACAGACCTCTGAATTATCTAGGTTTAATAGGGCTTCTAGGACTTCCCTAAGCCTATAAATAGACTTTCTTGCAAAATTTCAGAGACTAGTTTTGTGAGACAAGTCTGGAGACAGAATGTAATCCACAGTTTTTCTCTGTAGTTTAGTTTTTCTTTAGTTTATGTTTTATTTTTATGTGGTGCTAATTCCCAGCTAAGGTTGAGGATGAAGCCTCACCAATGAAGAACATCAATACTTTCATGTAAGTCTTTATTTATCTGATTTTATTGGGTTTAATATTTCAATTGTTTTACATCTTTTCAATGTGTGGAGTGATTTTTGGATATATTTTGTGATTCAAGAATACACTTAATGATTTAAGATAATTTCACATAATTAATTGCTTGATTTTATTTGCTTAAATAATTGGATATCCTTTGTGAGTTGTTCTATGGATACATTTGGTGTTTCAATTAAGATTGGATATCTTTTGTGATTTATGGATACATCTGATGATTTAATTGATATTAGATTCCTTTTGTGATTTATGCAATGAATGGATACATGAGATGATTTTGATTAATTGTTTGAAGCATAGTAAAACATATCCAAGATTTTAATTGTGAGAACTTCAAATTAATATTGATAAACATGGAAGTATGTTGTTATGATTCGGTGAGTGTGAATTCTCAAACCTTAGTATTTTATCTCTTAGTTTATTTTTATTAGTTTATGTTTGTCTTTTAATTTTTAAAACCAAAATTCAAAACCTTTTTGGAACTAGGTTAGGATTTAATTAGTTTAGATTTAAATTGCTCTTTCAAAAATACAATTTTCTGTGGGTTCGACCTCGCACTTACAATCCATTATATTGCAAACAATTTGTGCACTTGCGAGTATTAAAATTTGCAGAACAATGCTCCAATGAACTAATATCAAATTCATTGACGTCAACTCTTCGAGATAACAGAATTTTCAAAAACCGGGATATCAAAGGTTGGCGATGATGCATCACCAACATTAGCTTCTGAACCTTGTGCATTTTTTTTTGTTTTTTTTGTTTTTTTTGAAAAAAACAAGTATTGTATTCGGTTTTCTCATCATCTACAAATAAATTAAATGGTCACTGATAAAAGTCAAATTTTACACATTCAAGCCCCTTAATTTGTATATGTTAATTCTTTAACACTGTTATCTATTTTATTTTGTTGTTGTTTTAGTATTTTCAGGTTTTTAATAACGATGCAAGAAATTTCATTGATTTTAGGCTTAAAGCATTCTTCGAGAAGACCTATAAAATGTGGTTAAACCTAACCAATCATAATAGAGGACATATATGATGTGGTTAAGTTTAACCAAATCAATGAAATGATTAAATAGGAATTTCTCTAATTGAAGTTAAAATTGAATTGGATTAAATTTCGGATTCTGTATATGTCTCAGTATTTTGACCATAACTTTCCGCTCAAGTATCGGATTGAGGTGAAATAAGTGGCATTGGAAAGCTAACTCAAAATATTACAAATAATTATTAAATAAGAATTTCTTAATTCATATGGTTGCTATGCGAAAATTGTTACAAAATATAAGGACAAAAATCTGGATGAATCATATTCTGATTTGTACAAGGATTTCTTCCTAATTGGAATAGGAGACTAAAGTATGATTTTTCTGGGATTTCTAAGGCTTTTAGGGTTTGTTTTACATCCTATAAATAGGTCTCTAAGCCTTGAAGAGAAGGTGTGCTTAGTTTTAGACAGAAAATATCTTCTTGGGGACTTAAAGAGTTGAAGAGAATATGAACTTGAACATGACAGGAGGCCATTCTAGTACCACCATAAGCAGCTAAATTCATAATAGGGTGTTGATTTAGCTTTTTTCAAGTAACAATGGTTTAATTGCATTTTTAATTTAGGTATTTTCTATATGCATGATGATTGTATAACTTAGAGATTTGGTTTTAAAGTTTATATTCAATCATTATGAAATTCTTCTCTTGTCTTATAAAACTTTTTATCTTGATTGAACTCAATCCTTCATATTTTATGTGATTATATAAATGATTATTATACAACAGTTTTAACTAACACATGATCAAGAGTGTTTGATAGGCCATGCGTAGGGAAGGCGAATCGCACTACACCCTAGCTTAGTGTAATTTAAGTAGACAATTTGTACGACCTAAAGATGAACTATGTTTATCCATTTATTGTGTGTAACTGATTAAGTGATTTGATAGTTCATACCTAGGGAAGATAGACAGTACCGAATCTAGATGTTAGGCAGACGGTCTATACCAATCAAAGATGGATTATACTTATTTCTTAATTATGGTATTTTATTGACTACTCGAGTGAGACAAGCCCTATATCATGCATAGGAAGAATTTTCTTTGTTAATTTATGATTGACCATTGTTATGCAGTTAGCGGTAAAATCAACTCCCTATTATTTCTCTCACTATTACTATCTAACTTTACTCACTACAAAAAAAAATTACTATTTTCTGACGTGGCAAACAGTATATGATTTTTGCCACGTCACCATTTTATGACGTGCTAAAAATAGCACGTCAGAAAAAAATGGGCGGGATTTTCAAATTTTTCCCTCTTCTTACTTTCCCTCGAATTTTTTCTTCTTTTTATTCTTCCCTCCTCATTTATTTTCCCCATTCTCTCTCTCTCTCTCCTCTCTTAATCTCCCTTCTCTCCACGGCAGATCGAAGAAAGCAGAAGAAGGAGAAGAAAAAGAAAAAGAAAGGGAGAAGAGAAGAAGAAGAGATGCAGAAGAAAAAGAAAGGAAGAAGAGAAGAAGAAGAAAAAAACAAAAGGGGGAAGAGAAGAAGAAGAAGAGAAGATAAGAAGATTTTTTGGGTTGTTGAAAATTTGTTGGGTTTGACATTTAGGTTTTTTATTTTTCAGATTGTTTTTTTTATTTTCGTTTTTGATTTTTTGATTTGGGTTTTTTATTGTTTGAAGATTTTTCGGTGTGGGTTTGGGTTTTTGAAAATGGAGATCCAAAAGAAGTGAGAAAATGGAGAAAAGATTTTGGAGAAAATTTTTGCAGAAACGAGAAAATTTATTCGTGGTGCAGAGAAGATTTTGTTGGGTTTCTCTGCACCTATTCTGCAAAAATATACTAAATTAATAGGTAAATAATTGTACGTTTTACCTGCAAGTGCACAAGGTCAACATGGTAGTATAGGGTGCAAGTACAGGATTATTCCTACGAGGATTGCTGAATTTATGTTTAAAAATAAATTCCTTAAGCAAAAGCAAACTAAAATTGATTGTTGATGAGATGATAATAAAGGGTAGGGCTTTGATATCCACCACTAATTATGTTAAACTAGTATATCAATATGTCAATGCTTTGATCAAGTTATGCATATTTAATGTTTGCCAACCTAAGGGTTAAACCCTAACTCCTTAAGCTATTGATTTCCCTAAGCAAAAAATTAGGCACTTGGTCCATGCTCTAACTCTTTTCTTTCCTAAAGGATTTAGCATGGTCTATACTAAGTTGTTCTTCAGAAAAGCATATGTTCTATGGAAATCAACAAACACACAAGGCCTAGGGCATGGATACATACTCCCGGTTCCCTATGTTGATTAACCCAAGAATCCGGTGTGGATATCTCTTGTTACTTATGTTAAACCCAGGACTCGGTCATCCAAATTGATCTAACTAACAAGTCAATATCACATGCACATGTTGATCAGGCATACACATATGAGGAATTCATGTAAACATGTATTAATCAAGTTAAATAGCACAACATGATCAGCACAAGGCGCCAATATTGAAATATTAATTTAACATAACTAGGGCTTCAATCTAGCCCTACTAAGTAAATTAGCTACACATATAATTGATGTTAAACATCTTCATAAAATAAAAACAAGGAAAAGAATAAACCCGAGACTTGAACTTGAGAGCTCCTATCATTCTCTTCCTCCAAGCCTCCCTATTCTAAAGGCTTATAGCCTTTAGAAGTCCCTGGAAAAGTAGTAAACCCTAGGGATTTCCTAGGGTTTCAATCCTATTACAATTTGGAGTTGGAAAAACCCTAATATGGAAATAGGGACAGTGTAGCCGCCACTTGGGATGTTTCCTGGGCACGGGTGCGCTCGATCGTAGCCCATGTGCGCTCGATCGCACGTCTACGATCGATGCCTCTTTTGGCCTGCGCTCGATCGCTCCTAGCCTGGTTCGTGAAGTATCTTCTCTGATGTTGCGCTCGATCGCAGGTACTCTGTGATTGATTGCAGTACTAGGGAGTTCCAAATTTCCATCTTCTCCTTTTTGAACCCAAATCTCCTAGTTTCTCTTCATTTTCTTCCAAAAGCATGTAAAATCATGAAAAACACAAAAAGAAAGTAAAATGGCCTAATTATCCAAAACCAAAGGATTAAAACATGCAAGATAAGGGCTGAAAATATGAATATTTTAGCACTTATCACACCCCCAAACTTACATATTGCTAGTCCCTTAGTAATACAAAACTAAAAACAGGAATGAAAAACAGAAAACAAAAGATAAATCCATCTTTCGTGGGATATACGATTCAATTTAGCATATGCAACAAGCCTTTTAAACCACTGGGAATTCCCTAGTGGACGAGTGAAGTCTCGTGAGGGTTTTCCAGAAATGTTACCCACAAACATCATGCAAGAGTTCATGTCATCCCAAACTTAAGGTATCACTCAAAACCATGATTCTCATTCATTAGCAAGCTTAAAAAGATAAACTCCATCTTCACAATGAATTGAAATTTTAAAATTTAATTACTCACAAAAGACATGCTAAGACATCACAAGTTTGAAAATAGGGTAAAGTGAACTAGCACATAAATATGAAGCTTCCAATTGTTTCTAATGTGCAATGTTTCAATATCTCAACGTTCATTGAAATCCCTATTAGAATGGACAACAATGGCATATTTTTCTTTTTCTTTTTCTTTCTTTGTCAGGTTGTGCAATGCTTGATTCCCTTAAGCTTTCTAATTGACCCATGTAATGAGTGTTAAGTCAATGATTCCCAAACCAGATGGTTTTAGGGCATTAGGTGTAGAGACACCCCTAATGACCTACTAACTCGAGTCAAAAAGGTTATGAAACCAAACTAACCATGACATTAACCAAATCAAAATTCTTCACCTTTTGACGTGAACACTCAATGGTTTGAGACAAGAGGTCCAGTTACTCAGTGAAAAGCTTATCAATGATCTTTTTTTTTTTTTTTTCACATATATGTATGTCAAGGTATCCATCTAATAAATCATTCAGTTTCACTTAAGACAGAGAAACATACACATTAAACTTTCATGTCATACCTCACAAATTATGTGCTAATGTGCTTGTGTAAGATTAGATCAAACATGTGAATTCTCAACTGTCCTAAGCAAGTAACCAAACTGAAAAACTCAATTATTAGATCATGTGTTCAAAATTTTAAGCTCACTGATAAAATCAAATCACAATTTTTAAGATTAACCAAAATTTTAAGACAAACATGAACATGCATATATATATATATAATTTTTTTTTTTTTAACAAACATACAAAACAAATAACATGAAGTTGGAACAAAGTGTATGTAAGGTGTCTCCCATACCCCCAAACTTAAATGACACATTGTCCTCAATGTGTCTAAGTAAAGGAAAAAGTGTACCCGGAAGATGGTCGACATTAGCGTGAAAAACATGGCTCATAGCATGCCCCCAAACTTGAATTTAAGCACACTTGTCCCTGCAAAATACTAAAACACATAAACAAGTAAAAAGAAACAAACTAAAATAAAAATAGAACATGAAGAGAATAATAAAAATAACTAGGAGAGGCTGCCAAGTGCGCTCGATCGAACATGTTGTGCGTTCGATCGCACTAACAGAGTGCGGTAGCCTTACAGATGGAGACCTGGCTCGATCGCATGTGTGGTGCAATCGATCGCAGTAACAGAATGGAAAACATAAAACTAAAAACGCCAAAAATGCTAAACTCAATAAAAAGAAAAGGATATGCTATGGGGTGCCTCCTATGAGCGCTAAGTTTAACGTCTTCAGCCAGACTTTGGTCCTCTCTCAATGTGGTCCAGAAGTGGATGCTTCATTTGGGAGTGCCAAATCTTCATCTCATGGTACGAAATTCACTTCAAGATATGGCTTGACTCTGTGTCCATTGACCTTGAATGATTGGTTGGTTTGGGGGTCGTGAATTTCCAAGGCTCTATGAGGGAATATTTGGGTGACAATGCAGGGCCCAAACCATCTTGATTTAAGCTTTCCAAGGAAGAGTTTCAATCTTGAATTATAGAGCAAAACCTTCTGTCCTACTTGAAACTCCTTCCTGATGAGTTGTTTGTCATGATATGCTTTGGTTCTGTCTTTGTAGAGTTTGGCATTCTCATATGCATCACGCCTTAATTCCTCCAGTTCGTTTAGTTGGAGCTTCCTCGTGCCGCCAGCTTGTTTCATATCGAAGTTAAACTTCTTGATGGCCCAATACGCTTTGTGTTCCAATTCTACTGGTAGATGACATGCTTTCCCAAAAACCAATCGATATGGAGACATGCCGATCGGTGTCTTGTAGGCAGTTTTGTAAGCCCATAGTGCATCGTTCAAGCGTAGTGACCAATTCTTTCTATTGGGGTTTACTGTCCTTTCAAGGATGCCTTTGATTTCTCTGTTGCTGATCTCCACTTGGCCACTGGTTTGGGGATGATATGGAGTGCCAACCTTATGAGTGATGCCATATTTCTTCATTACAGAAGTAAAAGCATAGTTGTTAAAGTGGCTTCCCCCATCACTAATGATTGCCCTGGGTGTTCCAAATCTGGCAAAGATGTTTTCCTGCAGAAACTTCATAACCACTCTGTGATCATTAGTCCTTGAGGGGACAGCCTCGACCCATTTAGACACATAATCCACACCCACAAGAATAGCCAAATGAATTAGGAAATGGTCCAATGAAGTCAATACCCCACACATCGAAAAGTTCTATAACCTGAATATTTTGCAATGGCATTTGATTTCTAGATGAGATGTTACCTGTCCTTTGGCATTTATCACAAGAGCTGCAAAACAAGAAAGCGTCTTTAAACATATTAGGCCAATAAAACCCAGATTGTAATACCTTAAGTGCTGTTCTTTTGGCCCCAAAGTGTCCACCACAAGCAAACTGGTGACAGTGCTGCAAAATACTCAAGTGCTCATCTTCTGGGACACATCTTCTAATGATTTGATTAGGGCAGAATTTGAATAGATAGGGGTCATCCCAATGGTATTGTCTAGCTGTAGATATTAACCGCTTCCTTTCTTGGCTAGACATATCTGGAGGAAAAACCTTGGCAGTGATGTAATTTACTATATCTGCATACCATGGGAGTTGGATATCAACTGCAAACAACTGTTCATCTGGAAAATTCTCATTTAGTGGGAGCTCATCTTCTTCCTCCTCACGGAGTAATCTGGATAAGTGAACTGCCACCACGTTCTCACTACCTTTCTTGTCTCTAATTTCAAGGTCAAATTCTTGTAGTAGTAATACTCATCTGATCAGTCGTGGTTTGGCATCTTTCTTGGTAAACAAATATCTCAATGCAGCATGATCAGTGAATACAATAACCTCAGACCCAATTAGGTATGACCTGAACTTTTCTAAAGCAAATATGACAGCTAATAATTCTTTCTCAACAATGGAATAATTCAGCTGGGCATCATTTAATGTTCTAGAGGCATAATAAATGGCATGAGTTACCTTATTGATCCTTTGACCCAGAACGGCTCCCACGGCAAAGTCACTGGCATCACACATGAGTTCAAAGGGTAAGCTCCAATCCGGTGCTTGCATAATTGGTGCAGAGGTGAAAAGCATTTTTAATGTGTTGAAAGCCGTCATGCATTCTTTGGTCCAGTCAAACTTTGCTTCCTTCCCAAGCAATGTACAGAGGGGTCTAGAGATCTTGGAGAAATCCTTGATAAACCTTCTATAGAACCCGGCATGCCCAAGAAAACTCCTTACCCCCTTGACTGTTAGAGGTGGGGGAAGTTTGAAGATGATTTCTATCTTGGCCTTATCCCCTTCTATGCCCTTGCTTGAAATAGCATGACCCAATACAATTCCTTGTTGAACCATGAAGTGACATTTTTCCCAATTTAGTACTAGGTTGCATTCTTCACACCGCTTGAGAACGTTCTTCAAATGGTGGAGACATTCATCAAAACTAGACCCAAAAACGCTAAAGTCATCCATAAAGACCTCAATGGTTTTTTCTACCATGTCTGAAAAAATGCTCATCATGCATCTCTGGAATGTAGTTGGGGCATTGCATAAACCAAATGACATCCTTCTGTAGGCGAATGTGCCAAAAGGACATGTGAAGGTGGTCTTCTCTTGATACTCTGGTGCTATTGCAATTTGATTATAACCACTATAACCATCCAAAAAACAGTAGTGGCTATGGCCAGCTAATCTTTCTAGCATTTGGTCAATGAATGGTAATGGAAAGTGATCTTTTCTTGTTACCTTGTTCAGTCTTTTGTAATCAATGCATACCCTCCATCCAGTGGTTACTCTTGTAGGTATCAGTTCATTATCTTTATTCTTCACCACTGTGATTCCACTTTTTTTCGGCACTACCTGAACTGGACTGACCCATTTACTGTCTGAGATGGGATAGATGATGCCCATATCTAGTAGTTTTAATATCTCTGCCTTGACTACCTCCTTCATGTGTGGGTTTAGTCTTCTTTGTGCATCCATGGTTGGCTTTGCTTCGTCTTCAAGGAAGATTTGATGCATGCACTTGGCTTGAGTTATTCCTTTGATGTCAGCAATGGTCCATCCCAAGGCGGTTTTATGTTCTCTTAGAATTCTTAATGGCTTTTCTTCTTCCCCACAATTTAGATTGGCAGCAATGATGATTGGTAGTGTCTTGTTTTCTCCCAAGTATGCATATTTTAAATGCTCCGGTAATTGCTTCAATTCCAGCTTGGGTGCCTGTACAACAGATGGAACAAGAGAGGTGTTAGTAGGCTCAAGAATTTCAAAGGGATGAGTATATTTACCTGGGTATTTAGGAGAGGCCTCAAGGTGATGCAATGTTTCTATAACATCACTATTGATCTCTTCCCATTCGGACTCAATATCTTGCCTTGAGAGACTATGGGCGAGGGTGGCCTCCAGTGGATCTTTATGATGGTCCTGCAAAACTTTCTCACTAACATTTTGGATCACGCAAACATCAAAACATTCTAAATCTTCTTGAGGTAATTTCAATGCATCGAATATTTTGAATTCGATTGTCTCACCATTTACCTTCATACTCACAATACCCTTTTTCACCCCTATTGTCGTATCGGCAGTTCTCACAAAGGATCTTCCTAAGATGATAAGTAAAGGTGAAGGCATAGGAGATTCTTCCCACATCCAATACAATAAAATCAGCAGGTAAAATAAATGTACCTACCTTTACCAACACATCCTCCAATACACCTCTTGGTCTTTTGATGCTTCTGTCTGCCAATTGCAAGGTGATAGAGGCTCGTGGGAGCTCCCCCAATCCCAGCTTTTCATACAAGGTGTAAGGCAGCAGATTCACTCCTGCTCCTAGATCCAGTAGCACATTTTCAAAGGACTGGTCTCCTATCCTGCAGGGAATGGTAAAACTACCTGGATCTGTTAGCTTTGATGGTAATTTTCTTAACAGGACTGCACTTACCTCTTCAGTTAAGGCCACTGTCTCATACTCCTGAAACTTCCTTTTGTTAGTGCAATAATCCTTTAAAAATTTAGCATATGAAGGAATTTGTTTAATTGCATCTAATAAGGGAATGTTGATTTCTACTTTCCTCAAAGTTTCAAAGATATCCCTGAGTTGCTCTTCTTTCTTTGGTTTGACTAGCCTTTGAGGAAAGGGTGGTGCATTTACCTTCTCCATTTTGTTTACCTTAGAAGTTGATGGTCCTTCTGGAGTTGCTCGAGGTGTCTCTTCAGTTCCAATGACCTTCCCATTCCTGAGAACTGTGACTGCTTCCATCTGTTGATGATCCTCTGGATTGGGTATTGTCTGGACTGGAAATTCTCTATGCTTCCTCTCACTTAGCTCCTTTGCCATCTGACCCATTTGCATTTCCAGTCTTTGAATGGCTTGATCAGTCTTTGTAGTGAATTGCTGTTGTGAAGTCACAAATTGTTGTAAAAGACTCTTCAGGTCCTCTTCTTCTGGATCTTGGGCTGGTTGAATTGGTTGTTGGGATTTGCCTTGCTGTTGTTGAGGGTTCCGGATGTTCCTACTGTTACTCCATGATGAATTGGGGTGGTTGTGCCACCCTGAATTATAAGTGTTGGAGTAAGGATTGCTCTTGGGAGGATAAGTGCGTTGTCCCCCATAATTGGCTTGCTCCTGGTCTGCAGATGAGTGCAAAGGACAGTTCTCAGTGACATGATCTAAATGAGAACATATGGCACATACCTTGACTTGTGTAACAGGAGCACTGCTATGATTAGTCATAGCCTTCATGAACATGTCCAGCTTTTTCTCCATGGCAGCCATTTGAGCCTGAATTCTTCTATTGGTGCTCTCTTCGTATATGCCTTTTCCTTTGAGTCCTTGTCTCCCTTTGGATGGAAATTGTTGGGTGTGTTCACTCAATATCTAAAAAAGTTTCATGGCTTCCTCACTACTCTTTTCCATTAGCACACCTCTACAAGCTGTATCAACAACACCCTTGTTAAAATTATTCAACCCTTCATAAAAGATTTGTACTTGGTCATTTTGAGATATGTTGTGATTTGGACACTTAAGGAGCATCGCATTGAAGTGATCCCATGCTTCAAAGAAAGAGTCTCCATCTCTTTGTTGGAATGATTGCAACTCCCTTCTAAGTTGCCTTATCTTTTGAGCTGGGAAAAACTTCTTTAGAAATTTGGTGGTTAATTCTTCCCAAGTATGGATAGAATCTGCAGGTAAAGAATTGTACCACAGTTTAGCATTATCTTTCAAAGAGAAAGGAAAGAGAACTAACCTGAGTCTTTCTGGAGTTAGGCCTTTAACATTCTGCAATTTGCATAAGTCAAAGAATTCCTTAAGATGCAAGTTGGGATCCTCAGTAACTGTGCCTCTAAAGTGGGTTAATGCATTGAGAATTTGGGGAGAAATATAATAACTGCCATCCACCTCCGGTTGATATGCTATGCATGAGGGTTGATGGAGGTTTGTTGGCACGTACGCTTGCTTCATTGGTCTCCTCACTTGTGGTGGATTTGCTTCTAGGGGTCTTGGCCCAATTGGATTTTCTTGCATGTCTTCCATTTCAACTTCTTCTTCTCCTTCTTTGTCTCTAGGTCGTTGTCGAATTGTTCGCTCAATTTCAGGATCGAGGGGAAAAACGGTTGAGGCTTGAGATCGACGACCTTGCATGAACTTGGCAGCTTCAGCACTGCCGGGTCTGGATGGTCTCTGGAACATCGCTCGATCTCAGGTTGGTGTGTTCGATCGCAATGCGCTCAATCGCACTTGGCTGACGATTGATCGCAATCACAGAATGCCAATCCGCAACCTGCAACAGAAAACAGAAAAGTGAAGGGAAACAAAAATTCTTTTTGATTTTTTTTTTCTAATACTATATTAAAAATTGAAAATTAAACTATCAAGACTAAAGGAAGATAAATTTAAACAAAATTCGCCGCAACCCCCGGCAACAGCGCCAAAAACTTGTTGTGCAAAAATATACTTAAATTAATAGGTAAATAATTGTACGTTTTACCTGCAAGTGCACAAGGTCAACATGGTAGTATAAGGTGCAAGTACAGGATCATTCCTACGAGGATTGCTGAATTTATGTTTAAAAATAAATTCCTTAAGCAAAAGGAAACTAAAATTGATTGTTGATGAGATGATAATAAAGGGTAGGGCTTTGATATCCACCACTAATTATGTTAAACTAGTATATCAATATGCCAATGCTTTGATCAAGTTATGCATATTTAATGTTTGCCAACCTAAGGGTTAAACCCTAACTCCTTAAGCTATTGATTTCCCTAAGCAACAAATTAGGCACTTGGTCCATGCTCTAACTCTTTTCTTTCCTAAAGGATTTAGCATGGTCTATACTAGGTTGTTCTTTAGAAAAGCATATATTCTATGGAAATCGACAAACACACAAGGCCTAGAGCATGGATACATACCCCTGGTTCCCTATGTTGATTAACCCAAGAATTCGGTGTGGATGTCTCTTGTTACTTATGTTAAACCCAGGTCTCGGTCATCCAAATTTATCTAACTAACAAGTTCATACCACATGCACATGTTGATCAGGCATACACATATGAGGAATTCATGTAAACAGGTATTAATCAAGTTAAATAGCACAACATGATCATCACAAGGCGCCAATATTCAAATATTAATTTAACATAACTAGGGCTTCAATTTAGCCTTACTAAGTAAATTAGCTACACATATAATTGATGTTAAACATCTTCATAAAATAAAAACAAGGAAAAGAATAAACCCGTGACTTGAACTTGAGAGCTCCTATCCTTCTCTTCCTCCAAGCCTCCCTATTCTAAACGCTTAAGAGTCTATTTATAGGCTTTAGAAGTCCCTGGAAAAGTAGTAAACCCTAGGGATTTCGTAGGGTTTCAATCCTATTACAATTTGGAGTTGGAAAAACCCTAATATGGAAATAGGGACATTGTAGCCGCCACTTGGGATGTTTCTTGCGCACGGGTGTGCTTGATCGCACGTCTGCGATCGATGCCTCTTTTGGCCTGCGCTCGATCGCTCCTGGCCTGGCTCGTGCAGTGTCTTCTCTGATGCTGCACTCGATCGCAGGTACTCTGCGATTGATTGCAGTACCAGGAAGTTCCAAATTTCCATCTTCTCATTTTTGAACCCAAATCTCCCAGTTTTTCTTCATTTTCTTCCGAAAGCCTGTAAAATCATGAAAAACACAAAAATGAAGTAAAATGGCCTAATTAACCAAAACCAAAGGATTAAAACATGCAAGATAAGGGCTGAAAATATGAATATTTTAGCACTTATCTGCACCTCTCAATAAATTACAAAAAACAAAAAAATTAAATTAATACATTTTTAAATTAAAAAAATTAAAAAAAAAACATTATTTTTTAAATTTCCTGACATGTCAAAATTGACACGTCAGAAAATTATGCCGTGCTAAACAGTAACACGTCAGGAAAAAAAAATTTCCTGACACCTATGCTTCTGACATTCAACACACGTTAGGAGCGCCACGTCAGAAAAAATTTTTGACGTGGCAGACACCCTGACACATCAGAAAACTCCAGTGGGAAAAAAATTGTTTTTTTTGTAGTGACTTTTATGTATTTATTTTTAGAAAACAAAATCAAATCAAGTTTCTTTAATTTGAGTTACTTTCAATCTTGACAAGCTTAATAACAACGCTTGTTTAGTCTCTAAGGTTTGACATCCCTTATATAGTCATATCCTAACATGATTTGTTATATTGCGAGTGGTATTTTATTATTGATAATTTTTGCACACAAAAAGACCACATTAGTCACATTGGAGAAACACATTTCACTATAGAACAAACAACTCATAGCTAACGACACAATCTAATGAAAATTATTAACACATTCTAATATCTATTAATCTAACAACTCAACACAAAAATATATTGATAAAATAAATAAATAATAACAAATAATGTACTTGAGAATGGCAAAAATCTACTGAAACTTGATACTTGCCAAAATCCCAAAGTGTAAAGAAAACCATATTAAAAAAAATGTCTTCTTATTAAAAAGTAAAAAGACATGTTTATAATTTGAAGAAAAAAATACTCTAGAAAAGAAAAATAAATTCTAAATATACCATAAGTGGTCCATACAAGTACCCATTAAAAATCACACTAATCTATTGTCTACCCAATGAGACATTTGACAAAAGAAAAAAGAAAGTGAAATATTTTTAAATCTAATAATAATAATCTACAACTACATGACTACCCATTTCTTGTTTTTTTGAAAAGAAAAAGAACAATCACAATTCACTCACACACCTTAGTCCACCCATTGAAAAGGGAGTCTTCTAGATTTTTTTTTTTCCCTAAAAGGTAGTCATGTATTCAATATTCATGTAGTTTGTAGGAGTATGAGATTAAAAAAAGAAAAGTAAAAGAAGTACATATTGACATGACAAAGTAGAAAAACAATGAAATAGAATTTTTAAGCATTACAGTTTACAGCTATATGAACAGAACTCAATAGACTAGGTTTACTCTATAAATTTGTGAGTGGGACAGTGAAATTAAATGAATACCTCTCACTCTCAGTCTTTCAAAATTGAGAAACAATAGTGTACAAATGGTGAGATTGAGAAACAACAATACATTGCAAAAGGAAGAGCCAAAGAGGAAAAGGAAGAAGCTTCACACGCAGACCCGCTTCAAGCCTTCAGCGATTTTTTCAAATTTCCGCCTAGTAACCAACGCATAGAGAAACCCAAAAATCTTTGGGTCAGCGTGCTGTGTAGAGAGATGATACGGTGATATTCTTGTTTGTAAAAATTTTATAGGTTGTGTTAAATTAGTTTGAGGGCAGTTTAATTTTAATATTGCAAAGGATTGCGCTAGTTGATTGGGCTTAATTTTGGTTAGATTTTTTTTTTTTTTTAACCCTCTCCACCTCTTTGGTCATCTGCCATTGGGTAGGGTAATATGAGAATTATGTCATAATTCACCTGTATGGTCTACCTGATATATTACCCTTTTTTCAGTGGAGGTAGCATTGTCTCGAGAGACCTATAATACAATAATGGTGCCCCGGATATTATACATTACCGTTCATAACATTAGAAGCCTAAACGAGTCCGACCTCAAGTGGCCCACGCTGCTAATGATGTACGTTTTGTTGTAATCTGCCCGTTAAGGCTGGCCGGTCACGAAATAACCATTGGATTCAAGGCCCACACACACATATTTAACCATAAAGTTAACCTCTATAGTAAGCCCATGGCCGTTGTCTTGCACGTACCGGTGTACCATGTCATACGATGAATTAATCTTATCCGTCTTTTACATGCAAGCTTTTATAAGTCTTATCATTATCTTATTAATCAACATACGTTTTCACAAAATAGAGTTCACAATAGTCCAAAATGTATTTCATGAGAATTGTAAATATGCATGTTTGGTATATATAAAATAATCGTGCAACGTGGGAAAAGTAACAACAAGCATCCATGTGAGTTTGTACTCATCCGGGTCGTAAGGCTCCTCCATAAAATCTCTTTGAGGTTCTATAACCTTGAATACTCAGAAAAGACTTATTATTAGTTCTAAACCCGAGCTAAAATGAGTCATAAACCTAAAAATGTCCAAAATAAGTTTATGCCTGAACGTTTTGCCAACCTAGCAAACGTTCAGTTAAAAAGTGTGAACATTCTCCCAGAAACCCATTTTGAACCAAATAGCATTCTAATCACTCCTAAGCAAAGGTTTCTAACATATTCCTGGCACAAAATAACATTTCCATGCATAATGAAATAGGCCGAACAAGAATGAAATGCTAACCCAAGCTTAAACCAAGATTAAGGCTAACAACATTACTAGAAGTTCAAAACTATCAACTAAACTAACTATAAAAATCACTTAGACAACATAATAACTAAATAAGGAACAAGCTAAGCTTGTAAGATTACCTCCTTGAAACAAAACCTCCACGAAATCTCTCATTCTCCTTAAGAACTCTCACAACTCACGAAATCACTCTAGTAGTGGTTTTAAAGAGCTATAGGGGCAGAATAAGGCTTAAAGGTCAAGTGGGGAGGGGTATTTAGAGTGTATGAAAAGTTGTGCGTGCTGTAGGAACTGTCTTGTAAAGTAGTGAAAGTTTGGTACTTACGGGCGAACGTTCAAGTACTGTACACAGTTTTTGTCAGGCATTTGGTCCTTATCCAGCAGTCCAAAAATGGTCAACGAATGTTCAGTACTATTGGGCGAACGTTCAGGTGTACTTTTGGACTTACTTTGCAGATCTTGTTTGTACTTTTCTGACATAGTTTCAGCGAACATTCGGTACTTTTGTCCGAACGTTCGGTCCTTCAGCAAACGTTTGGTCAGGGCGCAGTGTTTAGTAAAACATGTATAACTCTTGCAACGGGTCTCGAAAT
This sequence comes from Corylus avellana, assembly GCF_901000735.1. Lineage (NCBI taxonomy): Eukaryota > Viridiplantae > Streptophyta > Magnoliopsida > Fagales > Betulaceae > Corylus > Corylus avellana. Next base: position 21,125,440 of record NC_081545.1, on the reverse strand, counting down.
TACGCATGCGACCCCATTCCGGAAAGCTCTTTCTAAGACGAACGTCATGGTATCCATTCCAATATTTTTGAGTACCTTCTTGGGATTCTAAAATCTAAGATTTCCCTCTTAAGACTATGTTTCCAATGCTTTCTCATTCTTTAGGAATTATTCCTTAACCTTCATACTGTAATCGATCCCATACTCATTGGTTATCATGTATAAGCTGATTCTTCAGTACTACAGGCATCAGTACCTCTGTTGAATGTTCATTGTAACATCAAATTCTTAGAAAGTCAAATGTCTTATACTTTACCCAATGAGAACCAACCCTAGCATCATAATTAGATTATACTTAACCCTAATTTATTTTCGGGGTATTACACCTGTATTTACTTGTAAGTCGGTCTCTGTGTGCTCTGCGTGTTTGCAATCCAAGAACCATCAACTATCCTTTCCCAATTAAGAGTCTATTTTATTTCAACCTTTAGATTTGATTATCTCTAATGTATGGGGACCTTCTCCAGTAATTTTATTTTATGGAAATAAATACTACGTTTCATTTATTGATTCTTTTAGTAGACGAACGTGGTTATTTCCTATTCAGTGCAAATCCAATGTTTTTTTTATGTGTTTATACACTTCCAAACCATGGTTGTACGTCTCCCCAATACCAAAATAAAACGTGTTCAAACAGATTGGGGAGGGGAACATCATAATCTTTATCAATTCTTTCATCAAAATAGTATTATTCATCGTGTCACTTGCCCACATACTCATCAACAAAATGGATGTGTGGTGCACAAGCATCGTCAACTTATTTTCTCTCCTTATGAATAGCTCTGTTCCCAAAAAATTTTGGGATGCAGCATGTCAAACATCATGCTATCTCATCAATCGAATGCCTATGTCAATTCTCCAAAATTTGTTTTCCTTTGAGAAATTATTTAAATATGTTCATAATTCTAATTTCTTACATATTTTTGGTTGCACTTGCTTCCCTCATCTTCGTGCATACAATAAACACAAATTTGCAACTAGATCTCAAGAATGTGTTTTTTTAGGACAGTTCTTTGCATAAAGGTTACCCGTGGTTTCATCGTCTCACTTAAAAATTCTTCGTGTCACGTGATTTAGTGCTCAATGAGAATGTGTTTCCTTGTTGAGTCTTCCAGGTCTCCTACTCAAACTACAACTCTATTGCCTATATCCCTTTCGGTACCCACACACGTGATGCATCTCCTTTCACCATGTCCCTCTCACACGTCTCCTACCAGTCCTCCTCCTCTTATAGAACTACCTCCAAATCCAGTTGAGACTAATGGGCCTACAACTCCATCTCCCACACAGCCACTGCATAGGCACACACCATGACCATCCGGGCACAAAATAATATCCATTGTCCTAAGACTTTTATATATGGCACCTTACGATATCCTATATCACATACTTTACTTGTTCTTTCTAGTGATGTTGCTTTGGTTGAACCCATATGCTACACGTCAGTTGATAAAATTCTATAATGGAGGGCAGCCATGCAAGTAGAATTTAATACGTTGATGAAGAATGAAACATGAACTTTGGTTCCTCAATCAGTTGCACGTAATCTAGCAGGTTACAAATGGGTTTTTAAGTTGAAAAGAAAGGTAGATGACTCAGTTGAACCTCACAAGGCCAGACTTGTTGCGAAGGGGTTTTATCAACAAACAGGGGTTGATATTGGAGAGACTTTTAGTACGAATGTGAAGCCAACTACAATTCAGACTGTACTTTGACTTGCCTACTCCATAGGATGGTTTATACGACAAATAGACATCCAAAATGCATTTTTTTTTCATGGGGTTCTATCTGAAGTAGTTTACATGATCCAACAATCAGGTTTTGTGCATCTATATTTTCCCTCACATGTGTGTAAACTTGATAAAGCCCTGTATGGCTTAAAACAGGTGCCACGTGCATAGTACTCACGTGTTAGTGACAAGCTTCTCATACTTGGTTTCACGGCATCAAAGGTTGATCCAACTTTTTTTGTGTTCAAGACGTCTACTCTCACTATGTTCATCTTTACCTACGTTGATGACATCATCATAACTGTCTCGGACTCAAATGCTATTGATGATCTTCTCCAAAAACAAGGTCATATGTCATCCTCCCACACATTAACTTCATTTGAAAGTGATTCAGTTAAGGATCCATCTCTATTTCGAAGCACAGTTGGCTCCTTCTAGTATTTGTCTCTTACACAACTTGATTTGGGCTTTTCAATTAATTGTGTAAGTCAATTTATGCATAGGCTGACAAAAGTTCATTGGCAAGCAGTCAAACGAATCTGAAGGTATCTTAAACACACTATCACACATGGCTTACTTCTCACTCGTAGCCGTTCACTTCAATTGGAAGCTTTTTCATATGCAGATTTGGTAGGTAGCTCAAATGATCGACGATCCACAAGGGCTTATTTTGTTTTCCTAGGGTCCAATTTAATTTTTCAATGTTCTCATAAACAACCTATTGTCTCTTGCTTGAGCACTGAAACTGAATACAAGTCCCTTGCAAATACAACCGCTGAACTCTCATGGATTCAATATCTCCTACATGATCTATGTGTTGTTTTTCACTCCCCACCACAGTTATGGTGTGATAATATAGGCGCAACTTACCTCTCAGCCAACCTAATTTTTCAAGCCCGAAAAAAACATGTGGAGATAAATTTTCATTTTATTCGGGATAAAGTTTCAAATAAATCACTAGAAGTGTGGTTTATTCCAACAAAGGATCAGCTTGCTAATGTATTGACAAAGCCTCTTCTATCCAGGAAATTCCAACAACTTTGTTTCAAGTTGAATGTGAGATATGCCACGTTGAACTTGCGAAAGAGTGTTGACGCTAAAGTTCAGTCTCACTCAAACTCAACTACTAAGGATAATGTTGAAGCCAAAGATAAAGCTCAAACAAACACATTCAATGATGATGGCAGTGACGTGAAGTGCTTAAGATGATCTAGATAACTACAGAGATTATGTAATTCAAATCTATAGATGTTACGTTATTAAAATCTTAGATTAGTGTTTATCTTGTAACAAACATCATCATGTAAATCTTATATATATATCAATGGAAACCCAATAGATGGGTATAATTATTACAAGTACTAAATCCCACATACGTAAGCTTTCATACCTTTTACCGCAATAGTTCCCCCATAACCTCTGAAAACTTCTATTGATTTCCCATGGCAGAACCTCTGACATGCTTCTTGAGTGTTGATGAAGAACAGTGATAAAGGCATTCATTTTACTAAAAGAGAATAACCCTAACGATCAATATCTCAAAAGCTTTCTTAGCACATGAGATTCTAATGTAGAAATTCTTACAATTTCATGTATAGTAGCTCCTGATATATAGACTACAAGAAAACCTAATACAAGTTGAAATAAGAAGAAATTCTAGTACAAATCGAAATAGGATTTGTCCAGATTTTTGTCCTTATATTATGTGACACTTTTGGAATAGTAAACGTTCAAATTAGGAAAATCATATTTCATGATTACTTGTAGAATTTTGAGTTAACTTTCCAATGCTGTAGTTTCATATCAATCCGATAGTTGAGCTGAAAGTTATGGCCGTTTGATTCTGACGATTAATGTTGAATTAGAGAATATAATATGGAAGATTTCGAGGCGGCGTTCGGACTTTCAATACTCTTGTTCGAACAAACCTAGGGTTTTATAGAAATCCAAGATAAAATTTGAAAACCCTAAAATGGCAATTGACATATTCTGTTCGGACCATCTTGATACTCGTTGGACATGGCTAGGTCAAAATCCTTTATAGACACTTCTCGTTCGAACCCACATTGAACATCCTTGCGAACAGAGCTCTTTGGATTCACTATGTGCAACTCCCGTTCAGACTATCTAGTGAACACCCAGTGAACAAAGCTCTCGAATTTTACTATGTGATGCTACCATGAGCCAAAGGAATAACGGACTACTGGAGTGGGCTTTAGACATTAATTAATTCTCATTGGGCCACTACCGTGACCCAAAGGAATGGTAGACTACTGGAATGGGCCTTGCAAATACTTAATTCCCGTTGGACCACTATCGTGACCTAAGGGAATGGTGGACTACTGGAGTGGGCCATAGGGAATCCCACTATAAATTATCCAAAAAGGGCCAAAGGTCCAATTCCTTTCATGAAGAACAAAGCCCAAGGTCCACAAAGAAAAGAGTTACCAACACTCCAAGACCTAAGCTCAGTGCTTGTAAAGACATGCACTCAGTCAACACATAAAGATACATGTGATCCACACTCCAACAGATAAAGAGTCCAAACTCAATCTGTCCAATTGACAAACCCGATACCACCAAACAAACTCCATCAAGTAAGATATGGTCGATGGCATTTAGCTGATTCAAAAGGTGGTTATAAAGAAGATCCACATAGATCAACATCTAAATTGATCAATATTTAAGGAAAGTCAAGTATGAGTCCCTCTGGGACTCTCATTCCTAGCTGCGTCTATAAAAGGAGTAGCCCACTACAGCACAAAACACAGCGAAATCACTCTACTACTCTCATTTTAATATTATTCTTACTTTAATTATTTACCTCCATCACCATACAATTTCTGACTTAGGTATTGGAGGTGGAACGACCACCACACTCCCCGTTTTGTGGCGTTTCATCACTAATCTCTCTTTCATCTTAGCGGGACTTTGGATCCAGATTGCTGCCAAGACAAAGTCAAGAATGATAGCAACAAGATCCCAAGGCCTCCAAGAAAGTATGCACGAAACAATGAACACTCGATACATGAACACTTTACTCATGCCAACACATCTAACACCAGCAGCCCCATGAGCTCGTGACTCGGACAGAGATGACATGGTCTCTACCCTTTCGTCGGATTCTTGCTTTGGTAAGCAACATATCTACGCTCTCCCATGATGGATCTACATAGATCTACACCCTCCATAGCAAATCTACACTCACCTTCGATCAATCTAAAAGATATGTCGAATGCTTCTCTCTTTTTCATAAGTGTTTTACCTCATATTTTACCCAGATTTGTTATCTTTATATCTGTGTGCCCCTATTTTCTATTATCAACAAAGCTACACTCTCTTTTCCATTCTTCCATTGAACTATGCACCTCACAAAGTTGCCCCCAGTACAGTAATCGTGTGGACCTATTAGCCATTGGTCATATTTGGTGTAAAAGAGCTTTCAACTACACACTTTATTTTCAAAGTATACTGACACAAAGCATTGCATTCATTTTTGCTCTGTTACAATAAAGGTGTAAAAATCAAATCATGATGGAAATATTAAATTATAGTTTTATAAATCTCAATTTTAAATTTTGATTGCCTTAATTGAAGAGAAAAAAAAAAATCTATTCTCCCTAACACACACAACATATGTGGAATTTTTTATCTACTAAACTAAAGCCTTTTGAAGGCCACACTTCAGTTTATATGCCAATCTCCACATGTTTGCCTTTTTTTTTTTTTACATGTGCAAAGAGTTTTGGCTTTACACATAAGTGTGTTTCTCATGGACTATGCATAATCAATATATATATATGACTGTAGAGATTTGTAAGGGCAATGGGTTTAGCTTTCTAGCCCTTGAACTGCGTGCATTCACACTCAACTCCTTGAATTTTAGGGATAGGTACCATGCTTGTGACCATCAATTTTTGCTAATCTAACAAAGCTTAAGATTAGAAAGATATGCTATTCATGAGTTAGGATATATGTTTTTAATTTTTCTCTTGACCATCAATATATACTTTCAACTTTAGTCTTAGATTCCAATAATGACTATTCATTTGTGAGGTCAGAGATTTCTCAACTACAAATAAAGACTATTCATTTTCTATTTGCACAACAAAAATTATTTAGTTTTGCCTGCATATCAGGATTTCTTTGACGCGTTTTTAGTTTGTTTAAGTATTGAGCACCTGTGTGCTTTATTTTTGTGGGGTGGATACATGTTAGAACTTCTATACGCCACTACATGGATATTTGTGCAAATTTGTTTGTCCACAAAGCCCACAACCACTAAAGACAGGAACACAATATTTCGCATATCTGGTATTTACACAATAAGTAAATATGATTATGGATATTTTATGTTATTTGGTTGGTTTAATTACGCTTCAACTTATTTATTGCTGCATATTTAACTAATATAATGTGCCAACGAGGACCAAACTTCATCCATATTCAAGCTAACTGAGGAGCCAAGTTGCTACCATATGTTCTTTTGTTTATCTTTGAGCTTCTACTGGAAAAAGAAAAATTGAACATAGGAATTTACATGGATTACTCTTTCACCGCTAATTGTTAATAATTGAGTCCCTACACATGGGTCCTTAGTGGTTGTTTGTGAGATAAAAACAAAAAAGTGGTCATTTGAATGAAGACTCTCCAAGACATGATAATGCCGACCAATGTTTAGTTTAGGGGAAAATGCACTTTACCCCACTGAAATTTGACCTCTATTTCAATTTGAACCAAAATGTTTAAAAATTTGCAATGTACCCTCTTGAAGTTTCAAAAATTTTCATTTCGAACCATCCGTAGTCATTGTTGTCTAAGAAGACGGAAAGTCCACCACATGAGATACACGTGATATTTTTAGTCTTTTTCTCCTTGTTTGCCCCCAACCCACTGTGTGAAATGTCCACACAGCCCATCTAAAATACATGCGTGTTTAACATACACGCCTGAAGCTTCATCAAGATCGCTGAAGCTGAGCACTTGGAGGTAGGGGTGTCAAGGCAGTTAGTAGATTTCACTAACCACAATCGCTAACCGCTAGGTGGTTAGTGGTTAACCGCCGGTTAGCGGTTAGTGAAATAGATAACCGTCCGCTAACCGCATTTTCAAAATTGGGCTTTTTGGACTTCATTTTTTGGCTTTTTTTTACCCTCAACTTTTTTTTTTTTTTGGTATTTTTAGTGTCTTCTTGGGCCCAATTGCTATAAAAAGAGTCCATATTGAAAAATCAAAAATATTTGACTCAAAATTTACATTTACTTGTACTTTAAAAAAATTTCCTTAAATATTAGATCATAACTGGTTAACTTTTTTTTTTTTTAAAAAAAAAAAACATATAAAAAAAGATCAGAATTCAGACAACTACGCTATATATATATATAAACCAAATCAACCCCCAATACCCCATACGACTGCCATACACAATATAATCCAAAACCCATTTTGATCATACCCCAATAATCAACAAATACACAATAAACGACCCAAAATCATTGGAAAGAATTGTAAAATAGTAGGAAATCAAAAATTAAAGTAGCTCGGGCAACTACACAATACACAGAGCACTTCAAAAACTCAAAGAAAATGAACCCGAAATCACTGACCTTGGCTATCTAATTTGAGAAAGAAACTGCCCAGTATTTTCGTTGAGCCGAGCGTGAGCAGCGCGTGAGCGTGAGAGAGTTGAGACGGTGTCACGGTGAGAGTTTGAGAGAGGCTGCTGTGTTGAGTGATTTTGAGATGATTTTCATGAGATTTAGGGTTGGGAAGAAAGAGATGAATATATAGAAGTGCAAAACGGTGTAGTTTTGTCTTTTATATAATACTTCAATTGTGATTATAAGTAACACATTGTTGAATTTAAGGCCAATTACTTAATTTGATATTATATAATTATATAAACTCATTACATTATATCATATGATTAATTATTTAAATTATTATCATATTTACTTATAATCTTTTTTTCTTGAATTGAACTTAATATCTAATGGTAAATGGTAATGTTCAAACTCCTAAATCCTAAATTTCTAAAGTATCTAATAATGCTTTAATTAAATTGTAGTTATAGGTAATATATTGTTTAATTTAATTGAATCAATTGTGATTATCATTGTAGATGAATCATATGATTAACTTGTAGACTTATGACTTATGAGTGATGTCATATTATATATGTATTATTTATTATTATATAATCATATTATTTAATGATCAAGTCAGCATGTGATATAATCATATCAATTATAGTGATAATATATAAATTACTAAAATTATAATGATAATATATTAATACTTAAATTGTGTTTATAAGTAACACATTGGTCATTGTTTAATCCAATGTCAATTACTTAATTTGATAGTATACGAATCATATCATCATTGTACATTAATAATATGATTCACTTGGAGTTTTGAATAAAGTATTTGAATTGTCATTAAATCATATGATTAAGTATTGATATTATACATTTATATTATTCATATGCATATGTAGACTTATATAGACTTATAACATATATAGACTTAAAAGTTTATAACATACATTAGAAATAAGTATCTAGATATTTAATTGTTATATTAGTATGAATTGGTATACTTATGAGTTATGTCATATTATATATGTATAATTTGTTATTATATAATCAAATGATTTAATGATCAATTGATCATGTGATATAATCATATAAATTATAGTGATAATATATTAATACTCAAATTGTGATTTAATTATTTTTTTAAAAATTACGATTTAATGATCAAGTGATTATATGATATAATCATATAAATTATAGTGATAATATATTAATACTCAAATTGTGATTTAATTATTTTTTAAAAAAATTGTGATTTAATGATCAAGTGATTATGTTATATGTATAAATATTTTTATAATTATAATTATAAAAATATATTATAGAAAAAGGCGGTTAGCGGTTACGGTTAGTAAACCCAATAACCGTTAACCGCTAGGCGGTTATAGCGGTTAAGCGGTTAGCGGGCGGTTTTTAACCGCCCACATTGACACCCCTACTTGGAGGTGAACATAGACTTGGATTTCCTCTTGCATTCGAAAAAGCTTGACAAGTCGAACCTAAACGGCATCGAGGAAATGAGTTTGTAAGCGTTGTAAAAACTTAGTGACATGGACTTTTCATCCTTCTCGTTGTTCTGATCTCTGACCAGTTCTTGGATTGAGAGCAGAATTGACTTTACAAACCCCTTTTGAAACTAGAGATTTTGCCGGATCGGAAACATAGAGCTGGGATATCAACTGCTTTGCATCGGTGGAAAACGATTGAGGAAACTCAAATTCAGCCTTGAAAACCTTCCTATAAATTTTCATGAGGTTATCGGCTTGAAATTGAAGATACCCAGCAAGTAAAACGAAGATAATTACTCCACAAGACCAAATATCAGACTTGGCTCCATCATACCCTTTATTCCTCAACACCTCCAGCACCACATATGTCGGCGTGCCGCACTGCGTGTGGAGCAACCTGTCATTCCAAAGCTGCTTTGGCAGCACTGACAAGCCGAAATCAAAAACTTTCAAGTCCTCGTTATCATCGAGAAGGAGGTTTACTGGCTTCAAGTCACAGTACGAAAAGCCACGGCACTAGGCAATGTGGACATTCCACACAGTGGGTTGGAGGCAAACAGGGGAGAAAAAGACTAAAAATATCACGTGGTGGACTTTCCATCTTCTTAGATGAAAATGACTAAAGGATGGTTCGAATTAAAAAATTTTGAAACTTCAGGAGGGTATATTGCAAATTTTTAAATATTGGGGTTCAAATTGAAAAAGTGGTCAAACTTCAAGGGAAAACTACATTTTCCCCTTTAATTTATCATATTTATTATTTTATTTTATATGGCTTATTGAGGAAAGCTTTCAGCAATATCTCTAATGTTTGAATATATTTTATGATTGTGTTAATGCTTTGGAAGTAAAACACTTCTTAGTCTCTTGGATTGTAGTACACATGATATATTAGATGAAGGGACAATAAAGTAAAGGATGTGTCATCCCAAGGCCATGCTCAGCCATTCTATAATGCAAGTACACCAAGGCAAGACAAGACCTCTTGGTTATACTTTCAAAAGACGCCTGAGTTTTTGTCGGCACATACAATTCTCGAAGGACAACTCCAAATTCTGAAGACCACCTCAATGCTAAAGCGGATCTCCAAAAGTACCAATGAGCTTCATCTAGTATTTGCTCTCACCATCGAAGAACTTCGGCTCACCCAATTTCTAAGGCTCCAATACTACCTAAAAAGGCATGAACATCTCGTTTTAGACTTTGCCAAGTTCAACGGACTGCAAAGTCTGCCGGACACCTGCCAAGTCTAGCGGATTGGAAAATTTGACGAACCACAAAGTTCGGTGAACATGTATGAAATTCTGCGATCACATGCAAAATTCGGCGGCCTCATCAATAGCTGACTTGAGTGTTGGAGAATCCCCAGTTCCGCCAAGGACTGCCTTGCAAGAACCAACCTAATCCAAAACAACAACAAAAATCCCAAAGGTATCTAAGGTATGCGAGCCACCTCTCACATATTTCATTCATAATTCACATACTACCCTGCAAATACTTGGCATGGAAGCTTTCACATTCGCGGTATTTGGAGTAGGGCTGGCATAACGAGTAATCGGGTAGACACGATTAGGACCCGTCAAAACCCGCGACCTGATCGCCCGAGACACGAACACGACCCGTTTAGCTAAACGGGTTAACGGGTCTGACACGATTATAACAAGGAAAATATCCAGGTAACCCGACACGACCCGCTTAACCCGTTTAGCATAATCGGGTCATATCGGGTAGACCTGACCCGACCTTTAAAAAAAAAAAAAGAAAAAAAAAATTAATAAAGGGATCTCTCGGGCCAAAGGATTAGTCAAATTTATCATAACCGTCCAAAAAGAATAAAAAGTTTTAAAAGAGAATGTTTTAATATATAAATAATGATTTAAAAGATAATGTTTTATATAGACCCACATAGAAAAAATAGAAAAACACGGAATAGGCCAGTGAAGTGAAGCCGTGAAGTGAAAAGCGAAGTGAAGCCGTGAATGAGTCAGTAAGTGTTAGGGTTAACTTAGTTAGAACTTAGACATAGGTTTTTTTTTAAAAAAAATAATAATAAATAAACAAATGGGTCTGGCGGGTCGCCCGAGACCCGGCTGATCTGCCAGACCCGGTTGACCCGCTAGACCCGATTGACCCGCCAGACCCATTTATTAAACGTGTCTGGCGAGTCAACCTGTGGACCCGTCAGACTCGAATTTAATCGTGTCTTAATTGGGTAGACCCGATTAAAATCCGAACCTGATAAGCCCAAACCCAATACCTATTAACTTCGTATCGTGTTCGTGTCAGGTTCACGGGTCATGTCAAAATTGTCAGCCCTAATTTGGAGGGAGAAACACATCCAATATTTTAATGTTAAAATGTAAAGGAAAATTTTTGTATGTATATCTAGAAACTATAGGCACTACAATCAGCTCTGTCCTTGTTAGAGAGGACCAAAAGGTGCAGCCACTACAACCAGCCATGTATTGCAAGGAGCATAAATCATAGGGTTGTTTGTTAAACTACACCCCACAACACCCCCCTTCCCAAACATTATTCACTTCATTCTTCAAAAAAATCAACATAAAAACATTCTCACTTTTATATCATATCATTTATTTTTTATATCACATATTTACTTTTTACTTCTATTTAAATAAAAAAAATCAGTACAAAACAATTTTTTTTAACTTTTCTATACTACTTTTTCACTTTTCTCTACTAATTATTACACTCATTTTTTTCCTCACTAAACATGAACAAGGTCGTGGTAAAGCCATGTTGTTTGCCAAACACACTAAATACCCAAAAATCGAAAAGTTAAGCATTCACCCTTGTCACCTCCGCCAAACGACTCAAACCGTATTACCAGGCACATCCAACGAAGGTGCTAACTAGTCATTTGCTAAAGAAAGCATTACATGAACTAGACACCTACCCTCAGATGGACCGACAAGGCCGTCAGACACCTGTTGAGTCCAGAGGACACTTGGAAATATCTGGCGAGCACCTACAAAATTCAGCGGCGTCGTCAACATGTTCTTTGTGCTTCATATTTCAGATCCCTACTTCTCCCTAACATCTACTATAGGTTTTGCTTCCAATTATTTGCCATTATATGTTTTCTAAAATGTGATTACTAACGTTGCTTCTTTAAAATTTGGCTAACGAACTACCAACCTCGTGAATCACGATCCAAAGTGAGCGTCGGAGGATCCTCAGTACCACCAGAACCACTTTGCAGGAAAAATCGCCATAAATGGTGACGGCTAGTATCCCACCTGGGCCGGTAAAGGTACATCCCATCCAAGAATAACGGTACTCCTTTACACAATTAGTTAAAACAGTGTCCAGGTATGCCCACCTACTTAATATCTCCATATACATTTTGAATGTATGCTACAAATGGTGATGACCAACATCTCGCTTGGGCCGATAAAGGTAAATCCAGTCCAATTATAACGATACTCATTTACGTGGTTAGTTAAAATAGTGTCCAGGTAAGCTCACCTACCAAATATCTCCACATACATTTTGGATGTATGCTACAAATGGTGATGGCCGACATACCACCGTCCAATCCAAGTATAACGGTACCCATTTACGTGGTTAGTTAAAACAGTGTCCAAGTATGTCCACCTACAAAATATCTCCACATAAATTTTGGATGTATGCTACAAATGGTGATGACCAACATCACGCCTGGGCCGATAAAGGTGCATATCGTCCAGGTACAATGGTACTCCTTTATATGGCTAGTTAAAATAGTGTTCTAGTATACCCACCTACCAAACATTCGGTACATACATATTGGTTGTATGCTACATCTTGATGTTCTTCAAAGTGTTCATAAAGAACTCCTTGATAACTTTGATGTTCATCAAGAACTTAAAGATCTTCAAACAATTGAGGAGACAATTAGATCTTCTCTTTGATGATTGAATATGACTGTAAGTGTGGGCTCACAAAGTTTTCTCAGGCATTAGAGAAAACTAGAAGAAAAACTTACAGAGATAATTTTTCCCTAGTGGCCGTCTATTACTCTATGGAGAGTGGAGTGTGTTTTGTTTTCACAAAATCACATATTGTTGAATACTTTGCTTCTCAATTGGACCTCTATTTTTAATAATGGGATCCCATGAGAGAAATGATTTATTAACCATGTGGACTGGGATTTCTAATCCCAATCCTTGTAGTACACGGCCAAGGGGGTCGAAATGACCTCCCTTGCTCCTAGCACCACACGAATTCTCCCCATGCGCCTACGCTAGAACTTTTAGCCCTAGCCCACTCCCACTTGGTTTAGAACTTGGGCTTGGGTTTTATCCTCAAGCCCAATTCTCTTTAAATCTTTTGACTCATGTTTTATTTAAAATAAAATAAAGGGGTAATTATCTTTTTCCCCATCAACTACAATGCATTGTCACTTTTCCCCCATGAACTACCAATTGTACCGCCCGACCCTATCAAATTACCATTTTGTACCCAAAAGCCCCATTCCATCAATCAAAGGGGTTAAAATTGACGGTCAACCCGTCATGTGCAAGTCACGTGTAATTTTAATTTTTTTACTTCCACTTTTGCCCTTACTTCAATATAATGGGCCACAATGGACCACGTTTAGGATAAAACAATTTGAAAAAACAAAATTCAAGACCACTTTAAGATCTCACTCGTCGTCCTCATCTTCCCTCAAGCCTCAAGCAGACTTCCATTATTTTGTTTCTTTTGGTTCATAGGTTACCAAATAAATTCATTTTATTTTTCTTAAAGCATATGTTATTATTGCGTCTTTTTTCTTTCACCATCGCCATCCTTATGAGTTATGAATATAGTTATTTGGAAGTTCTTCAACTTTGATGACCAGTTCTTGGAAAATTTTCAGTAGCAACTCTTTCTTGGCAAGATGGACAAATTCGACCATGTTACTTGTATGAAGCCTGTTGTATATGGAGGTAATATTTTAACACAAAGTGGACTCTATTTTATAACATGGGAACAGAGGCAAACAGAGGAGGGAATGAAAGTGAATGCATGAGGCACAAGCGATGGGGTGACGTGTCTAAATTCATTTATGTATGATTCATTGAAAAAAAAAAAAAATCAAATCATTAATTTAAATGGTACACTTCAATATAAACTTCATTGAAAATCAACAATATTTTTTGTTCCAACTTGCAACAATGAAAGCAAAATGGCAGATTTATTCTACAAGCAGCAAGAAAATATTAGAGTGCTTTTGCAACTATTAAATTGCAAGTGCTCTGGAAGAAGAAAAAGAAAAAGGCAAGTGAAATTGAGAATTTTGTATTTCATCAAGGATTTAGCTGCAGGCTGCCAGACACCCTTAGATATGAGGGCTTTTTTAAGGGCCTTAATTAGAATCCCTTGTTAGTTTTTTAAAAAAAAAACACTTTCATCCACTCCTTCTCTTCTTTCTTAGCCGTTTATTTTTCTTCTTGTCTTTGTTTTCTTCCTCTGATGGGCCACAAATTGATGTACAAGCAACCCTAAAACAAAAACAATCCAAAAAATGGTGGATTTTTCTGAGCGGTGTGGGTGGGGCTCTCACTGGCCGGGCGGTGACAGTATATTCTCATACTACACCATCGAAAGCAAACCCAAAATTGAGTGTGTTGGCCTCCTCATTCCATCACTCATTACCTTTTGAAAGGAGTTTCTTGCATGGCTCACCATCATAGCATTCATAGTTTCCTGTTGCAAGGCTCGATTTCTCTATTAATCCAACCTCTCTCATAAGCTTTGAAATTGGATTGCTTTCGGCGGTGAGCTGGGCAGTGGGCTAGGCGGCAGTGAACTGGGTAGCGATAGGCTGATATATTGGAGAAAGAATGAGAAATGAGAAAGAACGGGTATTTGACTATTGCGTGAGAAAACAGAGCGAGAAAGGGGGAAAAAAATGAGGGTAAAATTTGTACAAAAATTGCTAAAATGGCACGTGCTCCTCACATGACGGGTTGACCGTCAATTTTAATCCCTTTGACTGACGGAATTGGGCTTTTGGGCAAAATGGTAGTTTGATAGGGTCGGGTGGTACGATTGATAGTTCACGGGGGGGAAATGACAATGCGTTGTAATTGATGGGGGAAAAGGTAATTACCCCTAAAATAAATTAATTCTTATGACGTACTTATTTATTACATGTTACCCCTCCATGGAATCAATTTGTAGTCGAGCCAAAGTCTATGAACTGTCACTTAATTCACTACCTGTTTTCCTTGAGTCACTGATTTAAATTAATGATTATTCTTATGCACCTTGTGAGAATGCATCTCACCTTGTACATGTATAAGTTTTTAGTGTACCTACTGAAAACACTCGGGCTTGAGCTTTAGGATAAATTTTTCCATTAAATCTAAAACAATGGGAATATTCCTTATCTCTTTGTTCTTTGACAAACGATTTGGATTCCTTCTTGAAGCTAGTGTTCTCACAATCTTACACACGATTACCCAATGTATTGAGGTTATTTCGATCGATGATAGGTCTCACTCTTTTATAAATCAAAGTAATCTACACTTCACATCTGAGCTCATGAACTCCTCAGGATTTTGAGTAAATATTATAAGCCATCGTGCACGTACATCATTTGTTATGATAGTGTTCGGAAGCATTTTGACCCCCTTGTAACCTTTTCCTAATTAGCTTAAAAAAAAAAAAAAAAAATTGCCAAATATTTTCAAGTAAAAGAAAAGTTCTTTAACCTTTCATGAGGATTGATGAATAGTTAAATTTTTATAAAATAACAAAGTAAACTAAAGGGAATGTTTTAGGTGGGTTCTCTTATTGGATAAAATGACTCCATCATATGCACAACACCCCATGATCCCTTGCGATGAAAGAAGAGGTTCGAGATATCAGACTATTATTTAATCTCATTAATGTACTCCCATGATAATTTACATTATTATTATTATTATTTTTAAAAGGAAATAATTGTTATCGTTAATGGACTAGCTCAACATAATCTATTTTCACTCGTTAATGCTTACATTCTAGCAACGTTGACGATCAATAAGGAGCTTCATGCAAGTTGGGACGGGCCAACCCTAATCTTCACATTTGTTAAGTATTCTCCAACTATTTTTTTATTTTCAGCTTGAAAACCACATTTTCCTCAATTATATTAATAAACAATGCACAATACAAATTACGCTTCAAAATAATTTTTGAAAAATAAGATTATTTATTATAAAACTTTTCACGCATTATTGTAATAATATTTTAACAAAGTAGATCCTAACTATTACACAAGTAGGATCAAACTAATTGTTTAAAAAATTAAGGGGAAATTATACTTTACACCCCAAAGTTTCAGACAATTTTCAATTTAACCTCCAATGTTTTAAAAATTACAATGCACCACATCAAAGTTTCAAAATTTTTCAATGTGGCCCATCTGTTAACCATTTTCGCTTTCTCTAACGAAAATAATATAAAATACTAAATTGCCCTTACAATTTTATTTTTTATTTTAAAAAAAAAAACTCAAAAAATAGAGGAAAAAAAATGGGATGGCCATTTGGGGGTGCTAGCCACCCGCCTTTGGCCATGGGGCCCCCACCATCTGGCTGGATTGGGGGTAGCGTGCCACCCCCATGGCCCATGGGGGGTGGCTGACCACCCCAAGGGGCCAAATGGCGGTGGTTTCGATCACCCCCAAATGGCCAAGGGGGTGGCTAGCCGCCCCTAAACGGCCCGTTTAGGGGCGGCTAGCCACCCCGACGACCCACGGGGGGTGGTCGACCACCCCTAAGGGCCTAAATGGGGGTGGCTTGGCCAAACCCATGTGGCCAAAGGGGGTGGTTCACCCACCTCCAAATGGCCGGGTTGGGCTTGGGCAAGCCACCCCCATGCCCAAAGGGGTAGCCCGCCACTCCCATTTGGCCAATGGGGGTGGTTATTATTATTTTTTTCTTATGATTTTGGTTTTACATGGGGGTATTTTCAAAATTTGTTAAAACATATGAGGTCAATTTTCAAAATTTTAAGACAAAAAAATACATGTACTTGACACGGGACCAATTTTCAGTCAAATTGGACGGAAATGGTTAATGGATGGGCCACATTGAAAAATTTTAAAACTTTGATGAGGTACATTGCAATTTTTGAAACATTAGAGGTTAAATTGAAAATGACTTGAAACTTTTGGGGGGTAAAGTGTAATTTTTCCAAAAATTATAGTAATATTATGGTGGCAACCCTTAGTGGATGAGAGGGATGGTTGTGCTGCTAGCACGATAAGCTTGGAATGGTTCGAAAATCACCGTTAAGGATTGCAGAGCCGGCTGAAAAAAACTCTTGGGGCAGCTCGGCAACCCCAAACCACCTAGAGGTGGTCCAATCACCACCCTCAGAATTTGTAGAATTTGTGGAGTTATTATTATTATTTTTTTAATAACTGTATTTTTGTTATTGAGGGACATTAACAATCATGTGGTATTTTTGTTATTGAGGGACATTGATAATCCAGTGCCATCATATGCACAACACCCCCATAAAATTGTGTTGACATGTTGAAAACACACTAAATGGGACAATATATATATATAAACCCTTCTAACTACAATTGGGTTGAATTCACCTATAATACTTTTCAAAACCGAAAAATAGATGGATCAATGCATATTCTAATCAAAATTTTACGAACCTATACCTCCAAATCTCTTAAATTTTATCCACAAAATATGTAATTTTTAAACTAGTTTGATAAGATTTTTTTCAAATAATAGTCCAACACTCCAAACAACATCTAGAAGGGGAGTAGAATATGTGTTCTCAATATAATGCAGAATTTTAAAATTATTAACCATAACCAACACTCAACTATGCATCACAATAGAGAATAAAAAAATTTCAGTTGTGAAATAAAGACTAATAAAAAAATATCAATAACTACACATCAACACAAGGATTTTGGTGATGATATGAAAACATTTTGTAGAATTCTTTAGAAGTAAAACCACTCCGAGACAGCCAAATCCATAAAATAAATCCACTATAAAAGAATGAGAAATTACAAGTTATTTACACTTACAAAACATTTGTAGTTGACACACCCTAATACTAGACAAATGACTCGCTTGCTCGCTATTGCAATAGTTATCCCAAAACTTCTAGACAATTATTCAATTTGATCTCCTTCACAGGAACTTCGATAGGCTTCTATTGTTTTTTTTAGAGGGATTCCATATCAGTCTCGTTCATAGAAATCATGAGCATAAAACTCTTACAAGCAACTATAGCCAAAACTACGAGGTTACAAACGTCACAAATGACGTATTACATTCCAGACCCAAAACCAATCTACTAACCCATGACTAATCTTCATATTAAAACAGATATGTGCCAAATAAACTCAAACTAATGTATAGGTAGTGCTTATTCCTCGGAATTGAGGGTAGACAAACCCCCAATTGAAACTCTTCCTCCTCGACCCGAAAACCAGGATAACGTTCACATCAATAAACCAAAGGTCTGGACCATACCAAATAACCCAGAGGGCATCAGACATGCAGATTGAGAGGGGATATAGCCTTATTACAAGCAAAAACCGGAAATAAAAGCATACATGAAACTAAAGGGGCTAAATCCGAAATACAAACAGAATAGAAAACAAGGGACAAACAACAAATGAAAACCAATAGAACAGGGAAAAAAAAATCAGAGAATCACATTAAATGGGAAACGAGAGTTGGAAGGAAGCCGATCGCGTGCTGGCCGGAAATCGATGCGGAAGGTGGTGTTGGAGCTCATCACGGGGGGACACGAGGAAAGACCCGACAGCGGACCGTGGGTGGCAAAGCGGGCGCAAAGGACAGCGGCGGCACACACAAAACAAACTTGAGAGGGGAGTTTGAGTGAATCCCCTAGAGCATCACCCACAAAGTGTGACAAACAGGTAAGGCAACAAAAACGACACACCCAAATAGATGGCAAAAGATAGACATAAAGGAAAGGAAATAAGACAAACATAAACGAAATCAAAAAAATAGCCAAAGAGAATCAAAATCAAACCACATTCGAAGAGACGGATCTAGTGTAAAAGTTGTGATGGGCACTGGTGGATCCGGGTAGCAAGGTGGTGGAGCACGCATCGGGGTGGACTAGGCGACGAGTGGTTGTCAAAAAATGGGCGGAGAGGGAGACGCCCAAAGAGCAAGGAACATCAAGTAAATAGGTTAACTCTAGGGTGGGGGGAGAAGAGGATGAGAGGGATGAGGGGGGAGAACCCTATTCTTCCCCTCCGACGGCACTCTCTGCTAAAGATAAAACCTTGATAGGCTTCTATTGTTGTTGATGAAAGGTTGTGGTTTACAATAAATACTCTAAGAGATGAGCAATTAAAAGCACAAAAACCTAAACTTTCTCTCTTAGTACATGGAGGAAAAATTATTTTTTCTCTGAAAAATATTGTCTCAAATCCCTACAAAACTTGTGCTCTGGTAGTCCAAAAATTGAATTTTATGACTCCCGTTCGAACGAGTAAGTAGCTTGTTCGAACTAGAGCAAGTTCGAACGATTCAGCTTTTCAGTCTTCTTTTCATAGCCCGTTTGGACCCCTTAAAAGTTGTAATTGGAAAATTGTCATGAAATACAAAATTGTATCATTTTGAATTGTCTTTCGAACGACACCAGTTTTGACTTCATTGGATTTCAAAATCAAAAGTTATTATCGTTTTACTCTGGCTAGGTCAATGTTGGAAGTCTTCCATTCGAACGAAACTTGGGACCTTCAAACTAGTAACTTTCACTTCATAAGGCGTGATTTCCAAGTGATTAAGCTATCTCTTGGAGATGTCTCTATATCATATAGACAAGGAATATGCAATAAAATTTCGACAAGGAATATGCACTAAACTTTCGAAGACCAATATGATATGAACATCTTGTGATTCGGCCAAGTATCTTCACTTTTTATTATTTATTTATTATTATTTTTTTTTATGAATAAGAGAATTTCATTTAACCAAAAATCAATAGGGGTGTCTAACCATTAACCACTATAACCGCTAACCGCTTAACCGTGTTACCCGTTAACCGCTTAACCGCTATAACCGCCTAGCGGTTAGCGGTTAGAGGTTATTGGGTTTACTAACCGTAACCGCTAACCGCCTTTTTATATAATATATTTTTATAATTATAATTATAATAATATTTATACATATAACATAATCACTTGATCATTAAATTACTTCTTTTTTTTTTTGCGGTTTTTGCAGACACCCCCCCATTATTCAAAAACTCTCACTTTCATGTATCCAACTTTTGTTTCTTTCCACTTTGCTCATTCCGTTAGGATTTTCTGTGAAATCCTAACGGAGGGGTGTGAAATTCCAATCTTACCCTTATTTTT
>NC_081545.1:21085819-21105110 GCF_901000735.1 Corylus avellana | reverse complement strand
AAAAAATTTCACTTAGCATCCGACCATTTTGTTCGGCCTAGGGTTTCGGTCCTGGTTGTGAAAAAATGAAACGTCCCGAAAATTTACGAGGGTGCTCTGTGCATCGTGGTGATCATGTCGGCGGGTCTGGAAGTGTAATTCGAGTCGTTTCGGCCGGGTTCGGGGAACTTGTTATTTTCACAAAAAGTTATCGTTCGTTAAAGAAAATGGGGGGGCAAACGAACTCGAATCACTGCGTGTCACCTGCCGATATGATTGCCTAGAAGTTCTGCACAAGCTCGTAAAATTTCGAGCGAAAAAATTTCACTTCGCATCCGACCATTTTGTTCGGCCTAGGGTTTCGGTCCTTTTTGTGAAAAATTACAACGTCCCGAAAATTTACGAGGGTGCTCTGTGCATCGTGGCGATCATGTCGGGGGGTCTCGAAGTGTAATTCAAGTCGTTTCGGCGGGAATCGGGGCACTTGTTATTTTCAGAAAAAGTTATCGTTCGTTAAAGAAAATGGGGGGGCAAACGAACTCGAATCACTTCGTGTCACCTACCGATATGATTGCCTAGAAGTTCTGCACAAGCTCGTAAAATTTCAACCCAAAGAATCTCACTTCGCATCCGACCATTTTGTTTGGCCTAGGGTTTCGGTCCTGGTTGTGAAAAAATACAACGTCGTCCGATTTGCCCGAAAATTTACGAGGGTGCTCTGTGCATCGTGGCGATCATGTCGGCGGGTCTTGAAGTGTAATTCGAGTCGTTTCGGCCGGGATCGGGGCACTTGTTATTTTCACAAAAGTTATCGTTCGTTAAAGAAAATGGGGGGGCAAACGAACTCGAATCACTCCGTGTCACCTCTCGATATGATTGCCTAGAAGTTCTGCACAAGTTCGTAAAATTTCGAGCCAAAGAATTTCACTTCGCATCCGACCATTTTGTTCGGCCTAGGGTTTTGGGTCCCGGTTGTGAAAAAATACGTCGTCGTCCGATTAGCCCGAAAATTTACGAGGGTGCTCTGTGCATCGTTGCGATCATGTCCGCGGGTGTCGAAGTGTAATTCGAGTCGTTTCGGACGGGATCGGGGCACTTGTTATTTTCACAAAAAGTTATCGTTCGTTAAAGAAAATGGGGGGGGGGGCAAACGAACTCGAATCACTTCGTGTCACCTGCCGATATGATTGCCTAGAAGTTCTGCACAAGCTCGTAAAATTTCGAGCCAAACAATTTCACTTTGCATCCGACCATTTTGTTCGGCCTAGGGTTTCGGTCCCGGTTGTGAAAAAATACGTCGTCGTCCGATTTGGCCGAAAATTTACGAGGGTGCTCTGTGCATCGTTGCGATCATGTCCGCGGGTGTCGAAGTGTAATTCGAGTCGTTTCGGCCGGTGACACGGGTGTGTCCAGCAAGAGTCCATTAACAATCTCCCAAACTTCAGCCCAAATAAGTCCACAAGCCCAACAGAATGTCAAGGCCCAAATTGAAGAAATCCTGATGCAGTCTAGAGTGTTCTAGTGAGTTCAAAAACATCATAGCCGTCCAGTACTTCATCATTTCGAACGCATGCCTAGGTCTAACTTCAAGTTCAGAATCTTATCTTTCCAACTAAAAACGTTTCAGATCATTTGGAGTTGGGAGCCAAAAGTTATGACTGTTTCAAGTGGAGTGATCAGCCTTCTCGGGAATACGCATTAAGTAGGCTGTTTTGTCCCCTTGTCTGCTGCCCACGAATTAAAGATTGTTCTATGCCTTTATTACTTGTTTTATTTCTTTAGAGACTTATCCTATGCTTAGAGGGCTGTTCTAAGCTTATATAATACTTGTCTGTGCAAGTGTAAGGATCAGACTATTGTGTTAATTTAAAAACCAGCCTTTGGCTTTTGAGAGGAGAGTTCTCCTTGTATCTCTGTATCTCTTTGGTGTGAGCCTTAGAGTGGTGAGTTTTCTAGTTCTGTATCCTTTATTATAAGCCTTTGGGTGGTGATATTCTATATCCCTTGGGTGTTATCTTTTGGGTGGTGAACTTCTATCTATCATTTGAGTGTGAATCTGTGTACTTGTTTTCCATCCTTTTTTCTGTCCGGTATCAAATTGGTATCAGAGCAAAGGTTGCTCAAGTCTTGATTTCCATGGCTGCTCGTGGTCGTCGTGCTCAGGCTAACCAACCCCTTGCAGCTCCAGAAAGAGACCCGCGAGATATTGAGATGGACAACTTGAGAAGACAAGTCCAGCAGCTCCAAGAACATTTACAACATTTTGAAGCCTCTGAACATGATGCCTCTCATCATGACTCGGAGAATGAAGTTTCCAGCGACGATGGAGAGGGTGTTAATCCTTTTCACCAAGCTCGTAGTCACACCTCAAGTGACAGCACTCCACCTCATCCTCGAAACCTAAGACTTCATGGTGTCCAACGCCATTACGATGTCAAGGTGGATATTCCAGAATTTGAAGGAAGAATGCAGCCTGATGAATTCATTGATTGGCTTAATACCATTGAGCGAATCTTTGATTACAAAGATGTTCCAGAACACCACAAGGTGAAGCTTGTTGCCATCAAGTTGAGAAAGCATGCTTCTATTTGGTGGGAGCACCTTAAGAAACAACGGGAACGTGAAAGGAAAAGCCGCATTGTGACGTGGGCTAAGATGAAGAAGGCTCTCAAGAAGAAGTATTTGCCAGATCATTATCGACAAGATGCTTTTCTTAAGTTCCACAACTTTCGGCAGAACGAACTTTCTGTGGAGGAGTACACAGCGGAATTTGATCATTCTATGATGCGCTGTGATATTGTAGAACCGGAGGAGCAAATGGTAGCCCGTTACCTTGGAGGTTTACGTTCCGAAATCAGTAATGTTGTTCAGTTACAGCCTTATTGGACTTACAATGATGTTTGTAAGCTAGCACTCAAGGTGGAGAGACAATTGAAGGAAGGGCGCAGGAGTACCTATCGACCTTTCAATCAAGGAGGAATCACCAACCGGGGGAATAGTTCTACTGCCAAGACCACTCCATATCCCAAGAGTGAAGCCAAACAACCAGCCAAGAGTGATGCTCATGCAGGTTCAAATCGCTCCAATAATTCTAACTCAAGTAGAAAATGCTTTAAATGTCATGGCTTTGGACATATTGCTTCTGATTGTCCAAATCGCAAGATAATCTCACTTGTTGAGGAAGACTTGGAAGATGATGGGGATGAACCAGTTGATGAAGATTCTGAGGAAGACTTGACATATGCAGATCAAGGAGAGTCTCTTGTAATTCGCAGGATCTTGAAATCCACCTACGCAGAAGAAGATTGGCTTCGGAACAACATTTTCCACACCAAGTGCACCTCTAGTGGCAAGGTGTGCAATGTCATCATTGATGGGGGAAGTTGTGAGAATGTGGTGTCTACAACCATGGTGGGGAAGCTCAACCTGAAAACAGAACCTCATTCCCATCCTTACAAGCTTCAATGGCTTAAAAAGGGCAATGATATCCAGGTAACAAAGAAATGCTTAGTTCAATTCTCTATTGGGAAGAATTACAAAGATGAAGTTTTGTGCGATGTTGTTCCTATGGATGCATGTCATATATTGCTTGGTAGACCACGGCAGTTTGATAGAAGAACTTTTCATGATGGTTTCAAAAACACTTATGCTTTTGAAAAAGATGGGGCCAAAATTACCTTAGCTCCGTTAAGAATGTTGACTACACCTAAACCTTCTAAAGGGGAGGGTAATAACCTACTTTCTATATGTGAAGTTGAGAGAGTTTTAACAGAATGTGGGGAAGGGTATGCTCTAGTGGTAGTTGAAAAGAAAGACCCAATTGAAATTCCTCTTATCTTACAACCAGTTCTTGAGAAATTTCCTGATGTTATTCCGGAAGAGCTTCCACCGGGTCTTCCACCCATGAGAGACATACAGCACCGCATTGACCTCGTTCCAGGTTCTGTTCTACCTAACAAGGCAGCCTATCGAATGAATCCAAGAGAGCATGAAGAGTTGCAGAAACAAGTTGATGAATTGATCACCAAAGGCCTTGTGAGAGAAAGCATGAGTCCTTGTGCTGTTCCAGCACTTCTAGTACCAAAGAAGGATGGTTCTTGGCGTATGTGCATCGACAGTAGGGCTGTGAACAAGATCACCATCAGGTATCGCTTTCCCATTCCGCGGCTAGATGATCTCCTTGATCAGCTTCATGGAGCCACAATCTTCTCCAACTTGGATCTTCGTAGCGGATACCACCAAATTCGCATGAGCGATGGTGATGAATGGAAGACAGCTTTTAAAACTAGAGATGGTCTTTATGAATGGATGGTCATGCCATTCGGACTCTCTAATGCTCCCAGTACATTTATGCGTCTCATGAATCATGTTTTTAAACCATTTATGGGAAAATTTGTTGTTGTTTACTTTGATGATATCTTAGTTTACAGCAAATCTTCAGAACAGCATTTGGAGCACCTTCAACAAGTCTTTCAAACTCTACGAGAGCAGAAGTTGTATGTGAACTTGAAGAAGTGTCATTTCTTCACAAATAGCCTAGTATTCTTAGGCTATGTTGTTTCTAAGGAAGGAATCATGATGGATCCCAGCAAAATTGAGGCTATCACTAGCTGGCCTATTCCCAAGTCCCTTCATGACATCAGAAGCTTTCATGGACTTTCATCATTCTACCGGCGTTTCATCAAAGGCTTCAGCACCATTATTGCTCCCATCACAGAATGCCTTAAGGGAGGAACATTTAAGTGGACGGAAGAAGCCCAAAAGAGCTTTGAACTTCTCAAGCAGAAAGTAACAGAGGCACCAATCCTTATGCTTCCAGATTTCTCCAAAGTGTTTGAAGTCGATTGCGATGCTTCTAATCTGGGAATTGGTGGTGTTCTCAGCCAAGAAGGCAAGCCAATTGCCTTTTTCAGTGAAAAGCTCAATGACTCCCGAAAGAAGTATTCCACCTATGACAAAGAATTATATACACTTGTTCGTGTCTTGGAGCATTGGAGTCATTATCTACTCTCCAAAGAATTTATACTTCATTCTAACCATGAAGCTTTGAAGTACTTGAGCAGCCAGTAGAAGCTCAACACACGACATGCGAAATGGAGTGAGTTTTTGCAAGCTTTTTCATTCTCAATCAAGCACAAGGCAGGTAAACTCAATCAAGTAGCTGATGCTTTAAGTCGAAGACACTCTTTACTTAATACCATGCAAGTGCAGGTTGTGGGTTTTGAAGTTGTCAAACAACTTTACAAAGATGATCCTGATTTTGGCTGTGCTTGGAAGGAATGTTCTAATGGTCCTAACAACCATTTCTTGCTGCAAGATGGTTTTCTTTTCAAAAACAACCATTTATGCATTCCCCAATGTTCATTAAGAGAAGCCATTATCAAAGAAGCCCATGAAGGAGGTCTTGCTGGTCATTTTGGCAGAGATAAGACTTTAGCTCTTGTGCAGGAGAATTTCATTTGGCCCAAGATGGTCCGTGATGTTGTGCGGCACGTGAAGCAATGTCGAATTTGCCACCTTGCAAAGAGTCGCAAACAGAACACCGGACTATATATCCCATTGCCTGTTCCAAATGCTCCATGGGAGGATATTAGTCTTGACTTTGTTGTGGGTTTACCTAGAACCCAAAGGAACAAAGATTCCATTATGGTGGTGGTTGACCGATTCTCAAAGATGGCCCATTTTGTTCCTTGCAACAAAACTCTTGATGCATCTCAT
The DNA here is from genome assembly GCF_901000735.1 of Corylus avellana. Classification (NCBI taxonomy): domain Eukaryota; kingdom Viridiplantae; phylum Streptophyta; class Magnoliopsida; order Fagales; family Betulaceae; genus Corylus; species Corylus avellana. Next base: position 21,099,413 of record NC_081545.1, on the reverse strand, counting down.
GTTGCTGATTTGTATTTCAGGGAAATAGTCAAGCTCCATGGCATTCCCAAAACGATCACTTCCGACCGTGATTCCAAGTTTGTTGGTCATTTTTGGCGTACACTTTGGCGAAAGCTTGGAACTATCCTCCAATTCAGCTCTGCATACCATCCTCAGACAGATGGTCAAACTGAAGTTGTTAATCGGAGTTTGGGAAACCTCTTGAGGAGTTTTGTGGGAAAGAACATCCGTCAATGGGATCTCCTCCTTGCCCAAGCTGAATTTGCCTATAATAGGTCTACTAGTCAAACCACTGGTTGTAGTCCATTTGAATCTGTCTATGGCCTAAACCCCATTAGCCCTCTTGATTTGGCACCAATTCCTACAACCATTCAATTTAGTGGCAGTGCTGATGAACGAGCCAAGGGAATCAAGAAGTTGCATGAGCAGATTCGAGGTCATATTGAGAAGCAAAATGAGAAGTATCGAACACAGGCCAATAAGCATAGAAAGCCAATGGTTTTCAAGGAAGGAGATTTGGTATGGATTCATCTTCGAAAAGAACGTTTTCCAGCGAAACGACGATCTAAGCTCCTACCACGAGCAGATGGTCCTTTCAAAGTCCTCCAACGCATTGGAGAAAATGCTTACAAGATTGAGCTCCCTGGAGAGTATGGTGTATCTGCCACTTTCAATGTATGTGACTTAGCACCATATGAAGAAATCGAAGAGACCACGGACTTGAGGGCAAGTCCTCATCAACCCGGGGAGAATGACACGGGTGTGTCCAGCAAGAGTCCATTAACAATCTCCCAAACTTCAGCCCAAATAAGTCCACAAGCCCAACAGAATGTCAAGGCCCAAATTGAAGAAATCCTGATGCAGTCTAGAGGGTTCTAGTGAGTTCAAAAACATCATAGCCGTCCAGTACTTCATCATTTCGAACGCATGCCTAGGTCTAACTTCAAGTTCAGAATCTTATCTTTCCAACTAAAAACGTTTCAGATCATTTGGAGTTGGGAGCCAAAAGTTATGACTGTTTCAAGTGGAGTGGTCAGCCTTTTCGGGAATACGCATTAAGTAGGCTATTTTGTCCCCTTGTCTGCTGCCCACGAATTAAAGATTGTTCTATGCCTTTATTACTTGTTTTATTTCTTTAGAGACTTATCCTATGCTTAGAGGGCTGTTCTAAGCTTATATAATACTTGTCTGTGCAAGTGTAGGATCAGACTATTGTGTTAATTTAAAAACCAGCCTTTGGCTTTTGAGAGGAGAGTTCTCCTTGTATCTCTGTATCTCTTTGGTGTGAGCCTTAGAGTGGTGAGTTTTCTAGTTCTGTATCCCTTATTATAAGCCTTTGGGTGGTGATATTCTATATCCCTTGGTGTTATCTTTTGGGTGGTGAACTTCTATCTATCATTTGAGTGTGAATCTGTGTACTTGTTTTCCATCCTTTTTTCTGTCCGGTATCATCGACGGACTGCAAAGTCTGCCGGACACCTGCCAAGTCTAGCGGATTGGAAAATTCGACGAACCACAAAGTTCGGTGAACATGTATGAAATTCTGCGATCACATACAAAATTTGGCGGCCTCATCAATAGCTGACTTGAGTGTTGGAGAATCCCCAGTTCCGCCAAGGACTACCATGCAGGAACCAACCTAATCCAGAACAACAACAAAAATCCCAAAGGTATCTAAGGTATGCGAGCCACCTCTCACATATTTCATTCATAATTCACATACTACCCTACAAATACTTGGCATGGAAGCTTTCACATTCGCGGTATTTGGAGTAGGGCTGGCATAACGAGTAATCGGGTAGACACGATTAGGACCCGTCAAAACCCGCGACCTGATCGCCCGAGACACGAACACGACCCGTTTAGCTAAACGGGTTAACGGGTCTGACACGATTATAACAAGGAAAATATCCAGGTAACCCGACACGACCCGCTTAACCCGTTTAGCATAATCGGGTCATATCGGGTAGACCTGACCCGACCTTTAAAAAAAAAAAAAGAAAAAAAAAATTAATAAAGGGATCTCTCGGGCCAAAGGATTAGTCAAATTTATCATAACCGTCCAAAAAGAATAAAAAGTTTTAAAAGAGAATGTTTTAATATATAAATAATGATTTAAAAGATAATGTTTTATATAGACCCACATAGAAAAAATAGAAAAACACGGAATAGGCCAGTGAAGTGAAGCCGTGAAGTGAAAAGCGAAGTGAAGCCGTGAATGAGTCAGTAAGTGTTAGGGTTAACTTAGTTAGAACTTAGACATAGGTTTTTTTTTAAAAAAAATAATAATAAATAAACAAATGGGTCTGGCGGGTCGCCCGAGACCCGGCTGATCTGCCAGACCCGGTTGACCCGCTAGACCCGATTGACCCGCCAGACCCATTTATTAAACGTGTCTGGCGAGTCAACCTGTGGACCCGTCAGACTCGAATTTAATCGTGTCTTAATTGGGTAGACCCGATTAAAATCCGAACCTGATAAGCCCAAACCCAATACCTATTAACTTCGTATCGTGTTCGTGTCAGGTTCACGGGTCATGTCAAAATTGTCAGCCCTAATTTGGAGGGAGAAACACATCCAATATTTTAACGTTAAAATGTAAAGGAAAATTTTTGTATGTATATCTAGAAACTATAGGCACTACAATCAGCTCTGTCCTTGTTAGAGAAGACCAAAAGGTGCAGCCACTACAACCAGCCGTGTATTGCAAGGAGCATAAATTATAGGGTTGTTTGTTAAACTACACCCCACAACACCCCCTTCCCAAACATTATTCACTTCATTCTTCAAAAAAATCAACCTAAAAACATTCTCACTTTTATATCACATCATTTATTTTTTATATCACATATTTACTTTTTACTTCTATTTAAATAAAAAAAAATCAGTACAAAACAATTTTTTTTAACTTTTCTATACTACTTTTTCACTTTTCTCTACTAATTATTACACTCATTTTTTTCCTCACCAAACATGAACAAGGTCGTGGTAAAGCCATGTTGTTTGCCAAACACACACTAAATACCCAAAAATCGAAAAGTTAAGCATTCACCCTTGTCACCTCTGCCAAACGACTCAAACCGTATTACCAGGCACATCCAATGAAGGTGCTAACTAGTCATTCGCTAAAGAAAGCATTACATGAACTAGACACCTACCCTCAGATGGACCGACAAGGCCGTCAGACACCTGTTGAGTCCAGAGGACACTTGGAAATATCTGGCGGGCACCTACAAAATTCAGCGGCGTCGTCAACATGTTCTTTGTGCTTCATATTTCAGATCCCTACTTCTCCCTAACATCTACTTTAGGTTTTGCTTCCAATTATTTGCCATTATATGTTTTCTAAAATGTGATTACTAACGTTGCTTCTTTAAAATTTGGCTAACGAACTACCAACCTCGGGAATCACAATCCAAAGTGAGCGTCGGAGGATCCCCGGTACCACCAGAACCACTTTGCAGGAAAAATCGCCATAAATGGTGACGGCTAGTATCCCACCTGGGCCGGTAAAGGTACATCCCATCCAAGTATAACGGTACTCCTTTACACAATTAGGTAAAACAGTGTCCAGGTATGCCCACCTACCAAATATCTCCATATACATTTTGAATGTATGCTACAAATGGTGATGACCAACATCCCGCTTGGGCCGATAAAGGTAAATCCAGTCCAATTATAACGATACTCATTTACGTGGTTAGTTAAAATAGTGTCCAGGTAAGCTCACCTACCAAATATCTCCACATACATTTTGGATGTATGCTACAAATGGTGATGGCCGACATACCACTGTCCAATCCAAGTATAACGGTACCCATTTACGTGGTTAGTTAAAACAGTGTCCAAGTATGTCCACCTACAAAATATCTCCACATAAATTTTGGATGTATGCTACAAATGGTGACGACCAACATCACGCCTGGGCCGATAAAGGTGCATATCGTCCAGGTACAATGGTACTCCTTTATATGGCTAGTTAAAATAGTGTTCTAATATACCCACCTACCAAACATTCACTACATACATATTGGTTGTATGCTACATCTTGATGTTCTTCAAAGTGTTCATAAAGAACTCCTTGATAACTTTGATGTTCATCAAGAACTTAAAGATATTCAAACAATTGAGGAGACAATTAGATCTTCTCTTTGATGATTGAATATGACTGTAAGTGTGGGCTCACAAATTTTTCTCAGGCACTAGAGAAAACTAGAAGAAAAACTTACAGAGATAATTTTTCCCTAGTGGCCGTCTATTACTCTATGGAGAGTGGAGTGTGTTTTGTTTTCACAAAATCACATATTGTTGAATACTTTGCTTCTCAATTGGACCTCTATTTTTAATAATGGGATCCCATGAGAGAAATGATTTATTAACCATGTGGACTGGGATTTCTAATCCCAATCCTTGTAGTACACGGCCAAGGGGGTCGAAATGACCTCCCTTGCTCCTAGCACCACACGAATTCTCCCCATGCGCCTACGCTAGAACTTTTAGCCCTAGCCCACTCCCACTTGGTTTAGAACTTGGGCTTGGGTTTTATCCTCAAGCCCAATTCTCTTTAAATCTTTTGACTCATGTTTTATTTAAAATAAAATAAAGGGGTAATTATCTTTTTCCCCATCAACTACAATGCATTGTCACTTTTCCCCCATGAACTACCAATTGTACCGCCCGACCCTATCAAATTACCATTTTGTACCCAAAAGCCCCCTTCCATCAGTCAAAGGGGTTAAAATTGACGGTCAACCCGTCATGTGCAAGTCACGTGTAATTTTAATTTTGGGTAAAGTCCACATACCCCCCTCAAACTATCACTCAATTGACAATGTCCCCCCTAAACTTTCAATTGTGACAATGTCCCCCCTAAAGTACCAAAACATTATCAATGTCCCCCCCAAGACTAGTCATAGGACAAAAATGCCCCTATAGATTTCTCAATAAGACAAAAATACCCCTATAAAGTCAAAAAAAAAATTGATTTTTTAAAAAACAAAAAATTTTAATTGAAAGATAATATTTAAAAAAAAAAAACAATTTTTTTTAAACAAAATTTTTTATTTTTTTTTTTAAACGGAAATTTTTATTCTTTAAAAAAAAAAACTAATTTTTTTATTTAGTTTTAAAAAACAAAAAATTTCATTTTATTAAACGAAAATTTTATTTTTTTAAACGTAAATTTTTATTTAAATAAAATTATAAAACAAAATTTTTTTTAAAAAAAAAAAAAAAAATTGGTCATCGTTTGGATTTTTTTTTTCTTTTCTTTTGTTAGTTTTAGGTTTTTCTAGAAGTTTTAGTTTTTTTTTCTTTTTTTCTTTTTTTTTTAATTCTACTTCATGCACTTTTGGGTAATTTTGTCATTGGGGGGAACATTGACAATTTTTGGTAGTTTGGGGGGGACATTGTCACAATTGAAAGTTTGGGGGGGACATTGTCAATTGAGTGGTAGTTTGAGGGGGTTAAGTGGACTTTCCCCTTTAATTTTTTTCCTTCCACTTTTGCCCTTACTTCAATATAATGGGCCACAATGGACCACGGTTAGGATAAAACAATTTGAAAAAACAAAATTCAAGACCACTTTAAGATCTCACTCGTCGTCCTCATCTTCCCTCAAGCCTCAAGCAGACTTCCATTATTTTGTTTCTTTTGGTTCATAGGTTACTAAATAAATTCATTTTATTTTTCTTAAAGCATATGTTATTATTGCGTCTTTTTTCTTTCACCATCGCCATCCTTATGAGTTATGAATACAGTTATTTGGAAGTTCTTCAACTTTGATGACCAGTTCTTGGAAAATTTTCGGTAGCAACTCTTTCTTGGCAAGATGGACAAATTCGACCATGTTACTTGTATGAAGCCTGTTGTATATGGAGGTAATATTTTAACACAAAGTGGACTCTATTTTATAACATGGGAACAGAGGCAAACAGAGGAGGGAATGAAAGTGAATGCATGAGGCGCAAGCGATGGGGTGACGTGTCTAAATTCATTTATGTATGATTCATTGAAAAAAAAAAAAATCAAATCATTAATTTAAATGGTACACTTCAATGTAAACTTCATTGAAAATCAACAATATTTTTTGTTCCAACTTGCAACAATGAAAGCAAAATGGCAGATTTATTCTACAAGCAGCAAGAAAATATTAGAGTGCTTTTGCAACTATTAAATTGCAAGTGCTCTGGAAGAAGAAAAAAAAAAGGCAAGTGAAATTGAGAATTTTGTATTTCATCAAGGATTTAGCTGCAGACTGCCAGACACCCTTAGATATGAGGGCTTTTTTAAGGGCCTTAATTAGAATCCCTTGTTAGTATTTTAAAAAAAAAAACACTTTCATCCACTCCTTCTCTTCTTTCTTAGCCGTTTATTTTTCTTCTTGTCTTTGTTTTCTTCCTCTGATGGGCCACAAATTGATGTACAAGCAACCCTAAAACAAAAACAATCCAAAAAATGGTGGATTTTTCTGAGCGGTGTGGGTGGGGCTCTCACTGGCCGGGCGGTGACAGTATATTCTCATACTACACCATCGAAAGCAAACCCAAAATTGAGTGTGTTGGCCTCCTCATTCCATCACTCATTACCTTTTGAAAGGAGTTTCTTGCATGGCTCACCATCATAGCATTCATAGTTTCCTGTTGCAAGGCTCGATTTCTCTATTAATCCAACCTCTCTCATAAGCTTTGAAATTGGATTGCTTTCAGCAGTGAGCTGGGCAGTGGGCTAGGCGGCAGTGAACTGGGCAGCGATAGGCTGATATGTTGGAGAAAGAATGAGAAATGAGAAAGAATGGGTATTTGATTATTGCGTGAGAAAACAGAGCGAGAAAGGGGGAAAAAATGAGGGTAAAATTTGTACAAAAATTGCTAAAATGGCACGTGCTCCTCACATGACGGGTTGACCGTCAATTTTAATCCCTTTGACTGACGGAATTGGGCTTTTGGGCAAAATGGTAGTTTGATAGGGTCGGGTGGTACGATTGATAGTTCACGGGGGGGAAATGACAATGCGTTGTAATTGATGGGGGAAAAGGTAATTACCCCTAAAATAAATTAATTCTTATGACGTACTTATTTATTACATGTTACCCCTCCATGGAATCAATTTGTAGTCGAGCCAAAGTCTATGAACTGTCACTTAATTCACTACCTCTTTTCCTTGAGTCACTAATTTAAATTAATGATTATTCCTATGCACCTTGTGAGAATGCATTTCACCTTGTACATGTATAAGTTTTTAGTGTACCTACTGAAAACACTCGGGCTTGAGCTTTAGGATAAATTTTCCCATTAAATCTAAAACAATGGGAATATTCCTTATCTCTTTGTTCTTTGACAAACGATTTGGATTCCTTCTTGAAGCTAGTGTTCTCACAATCTTACACACGATTACCCAATGTATTGAGGTTATTTCGATCGATGATAGGTCTCACTCTTTTATAAATCAAAGTAATTTACACTTCACATCTGAGCTCATGAACTCCTCAGGATTTTGAGTAAATATTATAAGCCATCGTGCACGTACATCATTTGTTATGATAGTGTTCGGAAGCATTTTGACCCCCTTGTAACCTTTTCCTAATTAGCTTAAAAAAAAAAAAAATTGTCAAATATTTTCAAGTAAAAGAAAAGTTCTTTAACCTTTCATGAGGATTGATGAATAGTTAAATTTTTATAAAATAACAAAGTAAACTAAAGGGAATGTTTTAGGTGGGTTCTTTTATTGGATAAAATGACTCCATCATATGCACAACACCCCATGATCCCTTGCGATGAAAGAAGAGGTTCGAGATATCAGACTATTATTTAATCTCATTAATGTACTCCCATGATAATTTACATTATTATTATTATTATTTTTAAAAGGAAATAATTGTTATCGTTAATGGACTAGCTCAACATAATCTATTTTCACTCTTCAATGCTTACATTCTAGCAACGTTGACGATCAATAAGGAGCTTCATGCAAGTTGGGACGGGCCAACCCTAATCTTCACATTTGTTAAGTATTCTCCAACTACTTTTTTATTTTCAGCTTGAAAACCACATTTTCCTCAATTATATTAATAAATAATGCACAATACAAATTACGTTTCAAAATAATTTTTGAAAAATAAGATTATTTATTATAAAACTTTTCACGCATTATTGTAATAATATTTTAACAAAGTAGATCCTAACTATTACACAGGTAGGATCAAACTAATTGTTTAAAAAATTAAGGGGAAATTATACTTTACACCCCCAAAGTTTCAGACAATTTTCAATTTAACCTCCAATGTTTTAAAAATTACAATGCACCACATCAAAGTTTCAAAATTTTTCAATGTGGCCCATCTGTTAACCATTTTCGCTTTCTCTAACGAAAATAATATAAAATACTAAATTGCCCTTACAATTTTATTTTTTATTTTAAAAAAAAAAACTCAAAAAATAGAGGAAAAAAAATGGGATGGCCATTTGGGGGTGCTAGCCACCCGCCTTTGGCCATGGGGCCCCCACCATCTGGCTGGATTGGGGGTAGCGTGCCACCCCCATGGCCCATGGGGGGTGGCTGACCACCCCAAGGGGCCAAATGGCGGTGGTTTCGATCACCCCCAAATGGCCAAGGGGGTGGCTAGCCGCCCCTAAACGGCCCGTTTAGGGGCGGCTAGCCACCCTGACGACCCACGGGGGGTGGCCGACCACCCCTAAGGGCCTAAATGGGGGTGGCTTGGCCAAACCCATGTCTCCAAAGGGGGTGGTTCACCCACCTCCAAATGGCCGGGTTGGGCTTGGGCAAGCCACCCCCATGCCCAAAGGGGTAGCCCGCCACTCCCATTTGGCCAATGGGGGTGATTATTATTTTTTTTTTCTTATGATTTTGGTTTTACATGGGGGTATTTTCAAAATTTGTTAAAATATATGAGGTCAATTTTGAAAATTTTAAGACAAAAAAATACATGTACTTGACACGGGACCAATTTTCAGTCAAATTGGACGGAAATGGTTAATGGATGGGCCACATTGAAAAATTTTAAAACTTTGATGAGGTACATTACAATTTTTGAAACATTAGAGGTTAAATTGAAAATGACTTGAAACTTTTGGGGGGTAAAGTGTAATTTTTCCAAAAATTATAGTAATATTATGGTGGCAACCCTTAGTGGATGAGAGGGATGGTTGTGCTGCTAGCATGATAAGCTTGGAATGGTTCGAAAATCACCGTTAAGGATTGCAGAGCCGGCTGAAAAAAACTCTTGGGGCAGCTCGGCAACCCCAAACCACCTAGAGGTGGTCCAATCACCACCCTCAGAATTTGTAGAATTTGTGGAGTTATTATTATTATTTTTTTAATAACTGTATTTTTGTTATTGGGGGACATTAACAATCATGTGGTATTTTTGTTATTGAGGGACATTGATAATCCAGTGCCATCATATGCACAACACCCCCATAAAATTGTGTTGACATGCTGAAAACACACTAAATGGGACAATATATATATAAACCCTTCTAACTACAATTGGGTTGAATTCACCTATAATACTTTTCAAAACCGAAAAATAGATGGATCAATGCATATTCTAATCAAAATTTTATGAACCTATATCTCCAAATCTCTTAAATTTTATCCACAAAATATGTAATTTTTAAACTAGTTTGATAAGATTTTTTTCAAATAATAGTCCAACACTCCAAACAACATCTAGAAGGGGAGTAGAATATGTGTTCTCAATATAATGCAGAATTTTAAAATTATTAACCATAACCAACACTCAACTATGCATCACAATAGAGAATAAAAAAATTTCAGTTGTGAAATAAAGACTAATAAAAAAATATCAATAACTACACATCAACACAAGGATTTTGGTGATGATATGAAAACATTTTGTAGAATTCTTTAGAAGTAAAACCACTCCGAGACAGCCAAATCCATAAAATAAATCCACTATAAAAGAATGAGAAATTACAAGTTATTCACACTTACAAAACATTTGTAGTTGACACACCCTAATACTAGACAAATGACTCGCTTGCTCGCTATTGCAATAGTTATCCCAAAACTTCTAGACAATTATTCAATTTGATCTCCTTCACAAGAACTTCAATAGGCTTCTATTGTTTTTTTTAGAGGGATTCCATATCAGTCTCATTCATAGAAATCATGAGCATAAAGCTCTTACAAGCAACTATAGCCAAAACTACGAGGTTACAAACGTCACAAATGACGTATTACATTCCAGACCCAAAACCAATCTACTAACCCATGACTAATCTTCATATTAAAACAGATATGTGCCAAACAAACTCAAACTAATGTATAGGTAGTGCTTATTCCTCGGAATTGAGGGTAGACAAACCCCCAATCGAAACTCTTCCTCCTCGACCCGAAAACCAGGATAACGTTCACATCAATAAACCAAAGGTCTGGACCATACCAAATAACCCAGAGGGCATCACACATGCAGATTGAGAGGGGATATAGCCTTATTAAAGGGGCTAAATCCGAAATACAAACAGAATAGAAAACAAGGGACAAACAACAAATGAAAACCAATAGAACAGGGAAAAAAATCAGAGAATCACATTAAATGGGAAACGAGAGTTGGAAGGAAGCCGATCGCGTACTGGCCGGAAATCGATGCGGAAGGTGGTGTTGGAGCTCATCACGGGGGGACACGAGGAAAGACCCGACAGCGGACCGTTGGTGGCAAAGCGGGTGCAAAGGACAGCGGCGGCACACACAAAACAAACTTGAGAGGGGAGTTTGAGTGAATCCCCTAGAGCATCACCCACAAAGTGTGACAAACAGGTAAGGCAACAAAAACGACACACCCAAATAGATGGCAAAAGATAGACATAAAGGAAAGGAAATAAGACAAACATAAACGAAATCAAAAAAATAGCCAAAGAGAATCAAAATCAAACCACATTCGAAGAGACGGATCTAGTGTAAAAGTTGTGATGGGCACTGGTGGATCCGGGTAGCAAGGTGGTGGAGCACGCATCGGGGTGGACTAGGCGACGAGTGGTTGTCAAAAAATGGGCGGAGAGGGAGACGCCCAAAGAGCAAGGAACATCAAGTAAATAGGTTAACTCTAGGGTGGGGGGAGAAGAGGATGAGAGGGATGAGGGGGGAGAACCCTATTCTTCCCCTCCGACGGCACTCTCTGCTAAAGATAAAACCTTGATAGGCTTCTATTGTTGTTGATGAAAGGTTGTGGTTTACAATAAATACTCTAAGAGATGAGCAATTAAAAGCACAAAAACCTAAACTTTCTCTCTTAGTACATGGAGGAAAAATTATTTTTTCACTGAAAAATATTGTCTCAAATCCCTACAAAACTTGTGCTCTGGTAGTCCAAAAATTGAATTTTATGACTCCCGTTCGAACGAGTAAGTAGCTTGTTCGAACTGGAGCAAGTTCGAACGATTCAGCTTTTCAGTCTTCTTTTCATAGCCCGTTTGGACCCCTTAAAAGTTGTAATTGGAAAATTGTCATGAAATACAAAATTGTATCATTTTGAATTATCTTTCGAACGACACCAGTTTTGACTTCATTGGATTTCAAAATCAAAAGTTATTATCGTTTTACTTTGGCTAGGTCAATGTTGGAAGTCTTCCATTCGAACGAAACTTGGGACCTTCAAACTAGTAACCTTCACTTCATAAGGCGTGATTCCCAAGCGATTAAGCTATCTCTTGGAGATGTCTCTATATCATATAGACAAGGAATATGCAATAAAATTTCGACAAGGAATATGCACTAAACTTTCGAAGACCAATATGATATGAACATCTTGTGATTCGGCCAAGTATCTTCACTTTTTATTATTTATTTATTTTATTTTTTTTATGAATAAGAGAATTTCATTGAACCAAAAATCAATAGGGGTGTCTAACCATTAACCACTATAATCGCTAGCCGCTTAACCGTGTTACCCGTTAACCGCTTAACCGCTATAACCGCCTAGCGGTTAGCGGTTAGAGGTTATTGGGTTTACTAACCGTAATCGCTAACCGCCTTTTTATATAATATATTTTTATAATTATAATTATAATAATATTTATACATATAACATAATCACTTGATCATTAAATAACTTTTTTTTTTTTTTTTTGGAAACTTCACTTATCCCCCTATACTTTTGCGGTTTTTGCAGACACCCCCCCATTATTCAAAAACTCTCACTTTCATGTATCCAACTTTTGTTTCTTTCCACTTTACTCATTCCGTTAGGATTTCACAGAAATCCTAACGGAGGGGTGTGAAATTCCAATCTTACCCTTATTTTTTATTAAAAATAATTTTTTTTAAAAAAATCCTGACCAGTGGGTTTACCGGTGGATCTAACCCACGGGTCATATTATTATTATTATATATTAAAAAAGAAAAAGAAAAAAGTGACGATGTTTGACCCACCGTGGGTCACAAGTGACCCCCGGTGGGTCAAAAGTGACCCACTGGGGGTCACTCGGGTGGGTCACTTGTGACCCGCTGGTGGGTCACTTTATTTTCTTTATTATTATTATTTTTTAATATAATAATTATAATAATAATTTTTTATTTATAAATAAGGGTAAATTTGAAATTTTTAAAAAAAATTAGGGGTATAAAGGATTTTTACTCATTTGACCGTTTGATTTAACTACAAAATCCTAACGGAAGGGGCAAAGTGGAAGGAAACGAAAGTTTGAATTACATGAGAATTGAGTTTTTTTTGTCAATAGAGGTATTCACAAAAAACCCTTATCTCAGAAACGAAATGGACACCTTTTTTTAGATAATTAAATCACAATTTGAATATTAATATATTATCACTATAATTTATACTATTATATCACATGATCAGTTGATCATTAAATCATTTGATTATATAATAACAAATTATACATATATAATATGACATAACTCATAAGTATACCAATTCATACTTAATACAACAATTAAGTATCTAGAGACTTAGTTCTAATGTATATTATAAACTTATAAGTCTATATATGTTATAAATTATAATTATGCATATATGCGTATGAATAATATAAATGTATAAGGTCAATACTTAATCATATGATTCAATGACAATTCAAATACTTTATTTAAGTTAATCATATTATTAATGTACAATGATAATGTGATTCGTATAATATCAAATAATTGACATTGGATTAAACAATGTATTACTTATAAATACAATTAAAGTATTAATGTATTATCATTATAATTTTAGTAATATTATCATTATAATTGATATGATTATATCACATGATAAATTGATCATTAAATCATATCATATATACTATAACATATAATATATATATATCATATGTTTTATTTGAACTTCTTTTATATGTTGTGTTGAACTTTTTTTATATGTTATGTTGAACTTTTTTTTTTTTTAATTTTTAATTTTTTACATGTTGTGTGTGTGTGTTTTTTTTAAAAGTTAACCGGCTATGATTTAATATTTAAGGATTTTTTTTTTTTAAAAAAAAAAAAGTACAAGTAAATGGAAATTTGGGGTCAAATATTTTTGATTTTTTAATATGGGCTCTATTTATAGCAATTGGGTCTAAGAAGACATTAAAAATACCAAAAAAAAAAA
>NC_081545.1:21063905-21085719 GCF_901000735.1 Corylus avellana | reverse complement strand
ATGTTTGACCCACCGTGGGTCACAAGTGACCCCCGGTGGGTCAAAAGTGACCCACTGGGGGTCACTCGGGTGGGTCACTTGTGACCCGCTGGTGGGTCACTTTATTTTCTTTATTATTATTATTTTTTAATATAATAATTATAATAATAATTTTTTATTTATAAATAAGGGTAAATTTGAAATTTTTAAAAAAAATTAGGGGTATAAAGGATTTTTACTCATTTGACCGTTTGATTTAACTACAAAATCCTAACGGAAGGGGCAAAGTGGAAGGAAACGAAAGTTTGATACATCAAAGTGAGAGTTTTTGAATAATGGGGGGGTGTTTGCAAAAACCGCAAAAGTATAGGGGGTAAGTGAAGTTTCCCACCCCTTTTAGATAATTAAATCACAATTTGAATATTAATATATTATCACTATAATTTATACTATTATATCACATGATCAGTTGATCATTAAATCATTTGATTATATAATAACAAATTATACATATATAATATGACATAACTCATAAGTATACCAATTCATACTTAATACAACAATTAAGTATCTAGAGACTTAGTTCTAATGTATATTATAAACTTATAAGTCTATATATGTTATAAATTATAATTATGCATATATGCATATGAATAATATAAATGTATAAGGTCAATACTTAATCATATGATTCAATGACAATTCAAATACTTTATTTAAGTTAATCATATTATTAATGTACAATGATAATGTGATTCGTATAATATCAAATAATTGACATTGGATTAAACAATGTATTACTTATAAATACAATTAAAGTATTAATGTATTATCATTATAATTTTAGTAATATTATCATTATAATTGATATGATTATATCACATGATAAATTGATCATTAAATCATATCATATATACTATAACATATAATATATATATATCATATGTTTTATTTGAACTTCTTTTATATGTTGTGTTGAACTTTTTTTATATGTTATGTTGAACTTTTTTTTTTTTTAATTTTTAATTTTTTACATGTTGTGTGTGTGTGTTTTTTTTAAAAGTTAACCGGCTATGATTTAATATTTAAGGATTTTTTTTTTTTAAAAAAAAAAAAGTACAAGTAAATGGAAATTTGGGGTCAAATATTTTTGATTTTTTAATATGGGCTCTATTTATAGCAATTGGGTCTAAGAAGACATTAAAAATACCAAAAAAAAAAAAAAAAGGGTAAAAAATGTTACATAAATAAAAAAGCAAAAAAAAAAAACCAAATTTTGAAAAAACGATTAGCGGGCGGTTACCTATTTCACTAACCGCTAATCGGCGGTTAGTAGGTGATTAGCGGTTGCAGTTAGTAAAATTTACTAACCACTAAGGCAGTTACAGTTAGCGGTTATTACCAATAACCACTAATCATAATGGTATTGACACCCCTAAAAATCAAGCATACAACAGCTCAACCAGCTTACCCGACTTCACTCAAGGCATAAAAGAACACAACCAGCAACTAAAAAACTGCATAGAAGAAAGAACCCAACAGTTCACGCCTTCACCCAAAGCAAAACATTTTTTTGCCAAACAATAATTTCATTTAAACCTATTCTACATGGCATGTTCTAGAAATTTTCCCTTTTAGTTCATCCCACTTTAATTACAGTTATTCAAGTGAATTCAAAATTTTCTTAGAGAACGCTACATGGCCGGCTGGCCCGGCTTCATAGGTTTTTCTTTTCTTTTCTTTTCTTTTATTTATTTTTTTAATTATTATTATTATTATTATTATTATTTTATTTTTTTAAAATTTTTTAATTTACGTTAATGACACTATTTTGCTTCTATTAAAATTCAAACCCATGATCTTTTCAAAAAAAAAAAAACCCATGATCCATTTTATAAAATTATACCATATTAAAGAAGACATAAATTTGCTACAAACTAGTTTGTAGTTAATTTATATAAACCCATTTAATAAAATGACATGTATGCCAAAACTATTAAAAAAACATGTGCTTTTAATATGTTAAGAGACACATGTATTACTTTATTAGATGAATTTGTATAAATTAGTTACAAACCAGTTTGTAGCAAATTTTTATCTAAACAAACACTAAGCCATTTATCTTTGTTGAGAATAAAATGAAAAATAATTTTGGTGACACTTGTTTGGTGGGCTTGCAATCCGCTTAATTTAACTAATGTATGCCTTACTAATGAGCCTGCACCCATCTATTTGGGCTTTGCCTAAGAATTAACTTCGAGAGAGAGAGAGAGAGAGACTCTTGGCTGATTTACGGTAGAGGCCAGAGAGGCTACTATGTGTTTCACTATATTAGGGCAATACATATTGCACTTATGCACTAATCTTATAGTTAAAGAAAGGTAATATATGCAAGTATATACTAATACAAGTGTCTTGTTAGAAGGCAAGGCATCCCAAATTGGTCAGCTTTATTGTTCATCCCTGCCTTTCAATTCCATTTTGCCTCTAAAAGCTATATAGTAAAGCATCTTGAAAAGAATAGTCAAATCTAACTATTATGGGTGCTTTTTCATCTCCAGTAGAATAGACAATTTAACTTTTTTCATCTAGTGTGAACAGCAAAATAGGCTGATTAGCTTATTTACTATTCATACTATAAACTTTGTTTATTATTTTTTGTCTCTCACTTTCTTTCTTTACTCTTTCTTTCACAATTTCTCACACGCAAAATAATATTTAAAGAAAATAAAGAGTAGAATAGATAATCTGCTAGAGTGTGTATAAAAAAATTGGTAGTTAAAATAAAATTTTATACTTTTTCAATAGCTATTTTGCCTACGTCTCCGGCAATAATAGTTATTTTAGCTACTAATTTTTTATTACAATCTCTGATGGAAACATCTATTCAACTCTTTACTTTCTTCAAATATTGTTTTTATTTTCTTTTACTCTTACTTTGAGAGAGAGAGAGAGAGAGAGAGATGAGAGGAAAAAAAAAAAAGAATAAAAAAAGCTTACAAGGTGCTATGGTAAAGTTTACATTATCAAATTTTAGCAAAACTTTTATTTTGAATGAGAAAAATAGTCAATAATAACTATATTTAACTATAAAGAGTCATTTGGATGCTCTACGGAGTTTTCTTTGCATAATATGCTTATAGTGCTACTACATACATAAACCTCAAAAATAAAAACAAAATGAATTCCGTGATCTAAAATTAGTGTTATTATAGCAACCTAGTTTTATATTGGAAAGATGAGTAATGCACGTAAAGTAAGTAGTTTATAAAGATACTCATGACTGCTAAGTTTTTAAATGCTTATTTATTAGGTGAAACTAACTTTTATACATTATTTTAAGAAAACTTCAAATTGACTAATTTTCTTTAGATAATAACGCAGATATAGCTAACGTTTTTCCTAAATCGTTCCAAATGGTATAACGCTACGTGGTATTGGGTGGACTTTGTAAGGAGATGTGAGAATGAGTTTGAACATAGCTAGGCCTTAGACCTCGCCTAAGCCCAAGCCCATATGAGTGCAGGTTAGGCTCCCCTGACCGAAATGTGGACCAACAGAAGCAGCTAGAGGCACCAAGTCTGAAGGATATGCCACGCCCAATGCGAGAGCCCCACTCCTACAAGTAGGACTCACGAACCCATATGCGTCTCGCTCTCCCCCATTACCCCTCGCATTGAGTTGGTTTCCTCCACGCAAAGAGAACTCACTGTGTTCTTCCTACCCTCGAAGGTACCAAACACTTTCCTTCAATTCAACCCTCTTTCCTGATTCTAAATTTTCCTTTCGCTTTACGTAATTACAATTTATTTATTTGTTCTCTTGATTGCCTCCAATACAATCCGGGGCTTGCCCACCGTAATTTCTACTGTTAATGTACCGACAAATAAGAAAAAGAAAGTCCTTGTTCTGGGTGCTTTGCTCCTTTGGTTCTACTTCCACGCGTTGTTGATGATTGGATTCTCCATCTGTTTTCTTGCGTTGGGTTCATTTGCTTTTGATCCGAATCGGCTCCCAAAGCGAAATCGCTTTCTGGGTATCCAAGATTTTGCTCTCTTACTGCATAATTAATTATCTCTAATGTTGGCCTAATTTTTACTATTCTAAACGTTCTTGGTTTGTTCTCATTTCTTGCTACATGTTTTTATTTTGGGATTTTGGTTTAGTGCTTAATTTACTGCAGTTTTCCTGTAAACATTTCTTTCTGAGGCATATCTGCGTCAGATTTCTTGTTCTTATTGGTTTTGATTGCCTTGTATGACAGGATTTTCCATTTTATTGATGTTTCTGGTGTGTGTTTTAATTAATTATTGCTTAGAAATATGCATATTGCGATTGTAATTAAGTTATTTTCATTTCTTGATACACGTTTGCTTCTCCAGAGGACCCTTTGGGTTTATGTTTGTCTTCTTCAAGTTCATATACTTTAATGCAATGTGTTTATTTTTAAACTATTTCGGCTTCACGTGTAAATAATTCAAGTTTTCTTTTTTTCTTTTTTATAATGTGGATCATCCAATTAATGGGCCATTGGATTGTTCCGTTTGAACATTTTTATTTACGGAGAATTTGAGTTTCTTGCCCCTGAAATCACTTCTAAAAACTGTATTCTTTATGTCATGCAATGTAAATCACTTATACTGCTTTTGGATTTTTTATTGTGCAAGGCTATTGTAATTGAGTCTGTATAATGATATTTCATTAATCGAATGCAGTTTATGAGATATGGCTTAGGCTTAAATTGGATTTTGGAACGATTGGTTGACTTTTGTATATAACTTTCATAATTGGATCAGACTTCTCATACGGAAAGTAAATGTTGCTGGAGATATAGGCTTCCTTCCATCATGTTTGCCTCAGGGAAAATGAAGGTTGCAAACCCAGACACAGTTTGGAATTGTTTCCACCTTAAACTGGAATTAGTTTTTGGAATGCTAAGGAGTTTAGAAGGGTGGAAGTTCCAGCAAACCAAGTTAAAAAAATCCAGCTTTGAATGTGTTGATATAGTATGAATTATATGTAGTTATGGTATGTAACTATCTCCTGATCTTTAGACTTTTTCAATATGGAAACGAAAATTGTTTATCTTCATAATGTAATTAAATCTGCAAACTTTTAAGTTATATGGAATTTCTTGTGCACTCATTTGTTGTAATTGAATGGATTTGTTAGAAAAGAAATAGGATAGGTGTCATTAAGTTGTAGTTTGACGCAAAGTTTTGAATTACTGGTAAATGATCTACTTTTTTTTTTTTTTTTTTGTTACCTTGGAACCACTGAACAAGAATTATGAAAACAGAAAGGGTGCCTTAATACAGCCATCATTTGATGAATAGGGTCTTTGGCCATATGTTTGTATGATTTGGTGAAATGATACCGCGTGCTATTAGGCATTGTGAATTTTTTTTTAATGGAGCAATCATAAAAGTTCACACTTTCAGTGTGGAAGATCTGAATTTGTGTTATATTCTCATTGTTATCAGTTGAAAGACATTCCATAATTTTTCAAAAACTGTTTTCTGCCTTCAAACTAGGATTTAACAATCTTCACACAGAACACCAGGAAAAAACCCTGAATGGCACTCAAATGAATGTACGGAAATACTGAAGCGATATTTGTTTGAAGGCTTTGACGTTAAATCCGCACCAAGAATGGATTAAAAAGAATCAGACATATGTGTTTATTTTTTACATAATTCTCAACAGTTAGGAAATATAATATAGGATGTATTAATTTCCAGTTACAGTTGAAGGTAGAAAGGCATTCTATTATGAATATGTTTTTTTTTGAGTCACGACCTATGTTTAGCATTTCACCTTAACCTTATAGACACTTACAATTTTCGAAATTTATAGCACTACTTTCAGAATTTTGCTTAGAAATCCTTTTTGTTGACCTCTAGCCAACAAAAGTAAACCCTATATTTTACATAAACTGGAACTATACGGAATTATCTGGATATGATGCAGTTATTGGGAAGTGTTTTGTCATTATTAGCTAGTAGAATGATACCAAAACCGCAAAACGACATGTGCAACCGACAATGGAACTGGTGTAAGTATATAATGGATTTTCAATTATTTCATCGTAGAAACATCTACAAAGTATGATAATACATTTGCCTAAGTTGCTAATGTACGCATTATATTTAGAGATATTGTGTTTTTTTGTTTTGTTTTTGTTTATAGTGATGAGAGTCTTTGTGGTTGCTTGTCCTATTTTTTACATTCGACTTAGTAATTCATAAGCGATCCATTGACTATCTTATACAGGAAGTTATTTCTTGTGATTTATTGGAGGCAGTTTCAAGTTATCTCTCCTTATCGTTTTTCTACGTCATAATAATATATGGGCTGAGGTGCACATTTCATGGGAGGTGTAGAGGATGAAGAACCAGCCACGAAACGCATGAAATTGTCATCTGAACAATTGAGAGGTCTTTCCAACGGTTCATCTTTTATAGAGCCCATATCTGGCTCTTCAAGTGACTTGATGGCTCGGCCCCTATCATCTGAAGGGGACGAAGAAGTTGTTGGTACAAAAGGAGTTATTAAAAAGGTGGAATTTGTCCGCATAATAGCCAAAGCATTACGCTCTCTTGGTTATACAAAAAGTTGTGCTCATCTAGAGGCAGAGTCTGGGATATCCTTACACTCCTCTGTGGTAGGTCTGTTTACGCAACAAATACATGATGGCAATTGGGATGAAAGTGTTGCCACATTGTGTAAAATTGGACTACTGGATGAACATATTGTTAAATCAGCCTCTTTTCTTATTCTGGAACAGAAGTTTTTTGAGCTTTTGGATGCAGAAAGGGTCATGGATGCATTGAAGACACTGAGGACTGAGATTGCACCTCTATGCATTAATAATAGTAGAGTTCATGAACTTTCTTCCTACATGGTTGCCCCTTCACAGTGTAATCTAGTTGGGTCTCGCAGTCAAGACACTGTGAGGTCAAAGTCTCGGTCAAAGCTACTGGAGGAATTGCAGAAACTGCTTCCCCCAACAGTTATGATACCTGAAAGAAGGTTGGAACATTTAGTTGAACAGGCACTTCTTTTACAACGAGATGCTTGTATTTTTCACAACTCTTTGGATAAGGAAATGTCATTGTACGCTGATCATCAGTGTGGTCGAGATCAGATTCCTTCTCGAACTTTACAGGTTAGAGAAAATATTTTCAGTTAATGGTTGTTAATTTCCTAATAGTTTCTACACATGTTCACTTTTATTCTCAGTTTATGTAACATAATGCACTGGAAACTTCTCTGTGGTTTTGATTTAGTTATTACTGGTGACCCATATCAGTGGTATGTTAGGGGTCGTTATCATCTTCTTAAGGCATATTTCATGGGCATTAGAAAACATATGTTTCCGCATTTATCTACCATTAATCTCTTTGCGACAAGGAGTATAATTTCTCATGATTTGTAAAAATCACAAGTCATTTACACTACATACAATAAATTGCAAATAATTGGTTATTGATTGACTATTTACTTTATGGAGTTTTCCAAAGGTTGGGTTTAATTCTTGAAGCCTGCATGGAGGATATTTTATTTTATTTTATTTTGTTGTGGCCAATCAAAAGTAAATTGCTATGGCCTCAGGAATAAAGTTTTGGGATGAAAGATTTAGGGGAGGCCTATGGTCCAATTAGGGTTAGGAATTGATTTGGATTGGAATATAAGGAAAGGAGTTCAAATAAATTAATATGAATGAAGACTAGAAGAATGTGAGGGTTCTTTGTCCACCGTTCCTATGATAAGTAGTTGACTCATTCTCACTATAGTGGCTGGCCAGAGTTGTACACAAATTGACCAATCTGAAGAAGTTGAAAATTGAGTATGCTAAGGTGGGTTGGGTATCTCATTCGAAGCATGGGAACCTTTCCAAGTGGAAGGCGGTGTGGGAGGCAAGATAATGACCTGGAATCTAAGCGTTGTGGCATATCTGTTTTCTCGTTTGAAACTCTTCTAGGTTACTAACATTTATGATTGTGGGATTTTTGGTTTATTTTGTCAGTTATGATTTTATGGACCACATGGTAAAGGAGTAGAGCTACTGTTTGTGTTCATTTAGATTGAGTTTCGTTAGTACAGTGGTTTTACTGATCATCCATCCTATTGGAGGTGGTTGAGAGATTTTCTTTCTTTACACGAATTGTGAGAATATAAGCTTATGGATATATGTTGAAAGGGGCATTCTACTCATAAGTTAGAAGAGAAGTTTTGAGTCTTGAACAGGTTCAGTGGAGTTCTGCATAATGAGTTTGAGGAGCTTTTCTTAAACACAATTGGATGGCTCTTGGAAAGGCTGCTTTTCCTTGTAGTAGTTGCACAAAAAGCCTTTTTTTTTTGGAGGTGGAGAGGAAAAGTAAGTGGGCCGCCACATGAAGCACATTGGATGACAAATAAGGAGCCTGACTATCTTTGCATTGAACATACAGATCGTGAGACATAATGTTCTCTGCAACACTGCCATTTTAAGTACATGTGTTCTGTATGGCCAGTTAGGATCTGGAACATGTAGTTGGAAGCTGATTTCCTTATTAAAATTGAGGATGGTGGAATGCCCAATCCTTGAGAGGTTACTGTATTTAGTTAGGAATTAGAGAGCCAAATGAAGAGATCATATTGAATATATAAGCATTCAAAGGTTAGATCTGACAAAAGCATTAATGAATATTTGAAGTCTGTAATGATTGAAGAGGGTAGTCATATATACCTTACAACATATATGAGGATTTCATATAAAGGGAGTCTCTAAACAAATTATGACTCCAAGGATGGTTAATTTGACATAAAAGTCAAGAATTTTATGACTGAGGTAGGTAGTGGAAATGCATATTGAAATATCATTAAAAAGTGCAAAACACAACTTAGGTACACAAGAAATATACAAGAGAAACACCTAGCCAGAAGGAGAAAAAGAACAAGAAAATTATGAAAACTAAGCAAATTAGGAAAGACAAACGCAGTTATCTGAAGGTAAAGAGTATTGAAGAAAAAAGACATAAGCTTCACCACTGTCTTTTCACGGTTTTCAAAATTTCTATCGTTTCTTTCTCTCCAAAGACACCATAAAAGGCATGAAGACAACATCTTTCACATAGTTGCGCTCGGAGTTCTACCAAAAATTCCCCTCCAAGAAGAAAACAAGTCTACTACAAGACAGGCCAACATGACTGAAGATGGCATTCCATAAGGAACAAGCAACCTTGCAATGGAGAAGAGGATTATCCACAAACTTCCCGTTCCTCTTGTAGATACAATACCAATCAACCACAATGACATGCCACTTATTAAGGTTATCCATGGTAAAGATTTTCCCTAGTGAGGCTAAACAAGCAAAGAAAATCATTCTCAAAGGAATCTTAATCTGCCAAATACTCTTCCAAGGGAAGGGAGTGCCATCATTACGAACAAGGACAATGCATAAAGATCCAACATTGAACAACCCTATTTTGGAGGGGGCCCACTAAAGCTTGTCTTCACCTTTTTGTCTCACTATAAGGGAGTATAACAAATTGTTGCTTGTTAGCGTTTGAGGGTTTGGGTTTTTGTTGTCTTGTGGGTTTTGGGGTTGTGGGCTTATAACTAAGATATTTATAAAGTTTTACATTACTTATAAAAAAAAAAAAAAATTGAAAAACGAAGGAAAGACATCCACCTCCCAATCATGAGCCTCTTTAATAAAACTTACACTCCACTAAAGGAAGCCATTAGAAAGCTCCAAATGAACTGCTATGAAAGCATCTTTTACGCAAGCACTATATAAATCCGAAAAAGCTTCTATAAGAGTCTAATTCCCACATCACATATCATGTCAGAATTTAGTTTTGATATTGGCAACAACATCTTGCAACTCCTCCTGATATTCTTCCATAACCTCGCTCCATACAACTCAAGAGTCTCATTAGAACACCACCCACCACACGAATTGTCAAATTTAGAAAACATGTCTCCACCAAGCTTTTCTCTCATGCACCTAGCGCCATAGCCATTTTCCTAAAAGAGCACGATTGAACATCAGCAAGTTCTGAACCCTCAATTATCCTTTAGAAAATTGGAGAATAAACCTTGGACCAACTTATCAAGTGAAATTTGAACTCTTGACCTAGCTCATCCCATAAGAAATCTTGCTGAAGCTTATCTATGCGGTTTGCAAAACCAGCTGAGAGAGGAAAAAGAGACATGAAATTCGTAGGCAAATTGGTATGGGTGCTCCTGATAATGGTAAACCTACTATCCTTAGACAAGTACATTCTTTTCCAACTAGCCAACCGATGCTTTATCTTCTTAATAACACCGTTCCAAGTAGACTTGGCGTTATAAGAGGCCCCCATTGGAAGAACAAGATACTGAAAAGGAAAAAACGAGACCTTGCAGCCCAAAATGCTAGCCAACCCATCCACATTATCAACATTACCCACATGAATCAGTTTTGACTTAGCTAGATTAATCTTCAAATTAGAAATATCTTTGAAACGTAAAACTAAGGCATGCAGGTAAACGTAGATGGTCAAGATTAGCCCCACAGGAACCAAAGTGTCATTCGCAAACAAGTGTGATATGTTAACCACACTTGAGTGTCTAGACCTTATAGAAAAGCCTGAAAGAAACCTCCCATTAACAGTTGCAGAAAGCATTTTACTTATGGACTCCATAACGATAACAAACAGAAAAGGTGATAAAGAATCTTCTTATCTCAAACCACGGCAGCTACTGAAGAAACTGAACAAATTGCCATTCACCAAAACGGAAAACCGCATCGAAGAAATACAATATGATATCTAGAGCACCATTTCTCCTTGAAACTGCACCTCTTCAACAATTAAAGTAAGAACTCTCAATTGACATGATCATAGACCTTCTCAATATCTCATTTGTAAAGCACTTAGTGGCTCACAAGATCTGATCATACTATCTAAACATTCATTTTCTATAGGCACGGAGTCAAGGATTTTCCTATCTCTAACAAATGCATTATGGGGCTTCGAAATAATAGTTTTGACAACCCTTCTCAACCTATTGGCAAGAACTTTGGCAATAATCGTGTAAACTCCATTCACAAGACTAATAGGACGAAAGTCCTTAGCGTGGATTTCTTTAGAATGAGAGCAATGAAAGTGACATTAAGAATTTTTTTCAAATTTACTAGCATGAAAATCATGGATCACCCCCGTAATATCTGCCTTGATCACATCCTAGCAAGCTTGGAAAAAGGCCATTGTAAAACCATTAGGACTTGTCCTTATCGCTGATCATACCTTTCACCGCTTCAAGGACCTCACTTTCCTCAAGTAGTCTCTCTAACCAAGACGCCTCCTCCACATCTATGGAGTCGAAAGCAAGGCCATCCAACTTGGGCCACCAGCTAAACTGTTTTGAAAACAATCTATTGGAATTGCACAATGTGTTCCTTGATAATAGCAGGTTGATCAGAAGAAACTGAGCCATTTTTTGACAATGACTCAATGGAGTTGTTTCTCCTATTCAAGTTGGCCGCCTTGTGGAAAAACTGTGCATTTATCATCCTGTTTTAATCCTAGAGTCCTTGACTTTTGCCTCCAACTTATCTCCCCCATTGAAGTAGCTTTTTCTTACACACTAATAACCATCATTTTCCTCAACTTCACTCCAGCAACTAAAGTTCTCTCTTCCTCCAACCCATCAAGAACACACAACTCCTCCAAAAGAGATTTTTTTATGGCTCCACGTTACGAAACACCTGCTCATTCTAGATTTTTAAATCAGTTTTCAAGGCCTTAAGTTTATGAGCCAAAGGGAAGCTAGAAGAGCTTTGAAAGCGATAAGAAGACCACTACTGCCTCACCCTGTCCACATAGCCTTTAGCTTTTAGCCAGATATTCTCAAACTTAAAATATCCTTTGCCCACTGAATACCACCATAATGAAGGAGAATGGGGAAATGGCTTGAGCACAATCTATACAACATTTTTTGAAATAAATTGGGGAACTTGGCTTCTCATTATGGAGAAGCAAGAAACGTATCAATTCTTTACCAAGAAGGGGAATCCTGAGTATTTGACCACGTAAAAGGCCCTCCTACTAGGGGAGAAAATCCACAAGACCTTGCTCAAAATAAAATTAGAAAACTCCATCATAGTAGGACAAAAAGGAGCTTCACCCAATTTTTCACCAGGAAAACGGGTGACGTTGAAGTCTCCCCTAATGCACTACGACAAATTCCACCAACTAAGCAAGCCAGCCAATTCCTCTCATAAATACCTTCTATCACAATTGGAGCTAGCCCCATAATCCCCCACAGAAGCCCAAGAGAAACCATCTTCGACATTTCTAAAGGAGCAAACAACAATAAACTCTCCCCCACACTCTTTGATCTTTTCCTTGACCTTCCTATCCCGCATAAGCAAGATTCAATCGGAGGCCGCTCTAGATGCTGAGTAGCACCAATCCACATGTTTACACCCCCACAAACTTTGCACAACACACCCTCATTCAAGCCTTTCACATTCAAAGATAACCACCTGCAGCCCTCCGGCTAGTGTTGCTGTTGTTCACATCATAGTTAATGAAACAAGTTAACCTTCTTAATTCTCTATCACCTTTTTTTCCCAAGTTCAAGCAAGAGGCCGACACCTGCTTAGAGTGGCTCGCTTCAATGCTTGCAAACAAGGCCAAAAGCTCCTCTCAAAACCCTTGCACCAAAGCCCCATAGAATCTTAAATCTCCCCTACAGTATTGTCACCACAGTAGAGTTTGTTTAACCACCAAGTTCGGGATGGATCGGTGTGGTTCCTCTACTAGGACACTAGAATATGGAACCATTAGTGAAGAAATGCATGAGAGAAAAGCATATGGAAACTCCTTCACACAACCTCTTCTCCAGCTGCAGCATGAAAAAAATGAAATGGACATGTCTACAAATGTACCTCTGTCAAAGTAATAATTAAGTGATTAAATTTACCTCTTTTTATCAGCTCAATCTTTTAAGAAAAATGGTAATTTAACATGGTATCAGATCCAGAGGTTTTGAGTTCGAACCCTGACTCCGTTGTTTACCCCCATTTAAATAATATTTCACATGTTGGGCCTCACTTATTAAAAAGGAGTTTAAGCCGACACGTGAAGAGAAGTGTCAAAATAATGATTAAGTGATTAAATTTATCTATTCCTATCAGCTTTAGCTTTTAGGAAAAGTGATGATTTAACAACCTCGAGCTGCATTCTTCTGACCTAGAGATACAGAGGTAGTGGTCCTTGCATAACCTTGAGGTACAGAGAAATGATGCGCTCACTCTACCTTCACTACTGGCACCGAAGGGCACCCCTGCGACTGCCTCGTCCTACCCAACACCTCCAAAATGCTTCTCCCCGTGCCGAGAGAGAAATCAAGGAAAGCCACCACCTTTCTCAACACAGCGGAAAAGCTTCTCCATCCCCATCCTTCTTGCCCCTCTGAGATTACGATAAGACCTCTATGACCATCCACTGCATACTTTGCCACTCCAGATAATGACCGCACCAATTAAAAGCGCTCTTAACTATGAAGGCCTTGTTCCCATCCCTTGACGATTTGATAAATTCGGTCACCTTCGTCTTTCGAACCAGCATCTCCACCATGGTTGCTAGCCAAGCAACACTCATCTTACTCAATAACATAGCTCGGGAAAACCCTCGTGTCCTTTAGACCAAGTGAAAAACTAACCCCCCCTTCAGCCATTGAGAGCTTCGCTCAAAAACTTTAGCCTCTGCATAGAACCAACTCAAGAAGCCCATTGTCAACAGCCAAAGCCAAAATTAACAACCACGCCAGCCCCAAGGAACAGACATTGAAGGAGAAAAGGTCAACATGTGCCGAATTGGGTCATTCATTGACCAGATTGCGAATTTTTGGTAGATTAATATATATGAGGTGGTGGTGAAGGGGATACTCTTCTGGAGAATAGTGTTGGTGATGTTTTATTGTATGTTTGTGGAGCCTAGTATTAATTGAGTCATTGACCAAGTCTATTGTTTCCTATTTAAAGTGATGATGGATCCAAAGATAGACATTTATTTAAGTACAATATGCTTGTTGTTAGTTTGATATGTAGGAGTGAGGAGTAATGCTAGAACTTCCTCTTCTGTCCCTCATATGTCCCTTTGAGAATGATGTGGCTTTTAAAATCACAATTGCGCTTGTGATTGATCACTATTGAATTTTGATCAAATTGTGACTTTAAAAGCTACCTCATTGTGGAAGGACGCAAGGACACAAGATGAACTTCTAGAATTCCTCATGAGTGAGAACCCTAGGTTTTGATACTTTAACAATGGCTTTTTATCATTTTGTTTTTCTTGGTTTTACTTTGTTTCCTTGGAGAGGAAAGAGGAAGGGGGCAGCTCTAGGCTGCTAAGGATCAGCTCGTTGACTTTGATGTGGGCATCAATAATTAGTATGTTTGAAACTAGTCATAGTTTGTTGAGCATGGTTTGGCTTAAGGTGGTTACCAGTTTACCCACTGTTGCGTTGAACCAAATTTATTTACTCGATACCTTAAGTGGACAAAATATCACTTATAAGAGTAGCAATTTCCTTGCTTTTGGGCAAACTATCTTTAGTGTTGGTTTAACTTGGGAGACTTTCTAACATATTAAGCTGTGATGGTAGCTTTAGTGAGTGCTTACCACCTCTGCTAACCAGAATAAAATAATTACGCTTTAAATATAAAAAAGGACTAGCATGCATGTGTTGTTTTTGCTTTCAAGTTGGAGGTTTATGTTGAGAATGGCATCCGCCTTTCTGTAAGGTGAGGCAATTAAAACATTTCTCAAGGCTTACAACATTAGGCAAAAGCTCTAGTCAAGCCAAGGCATATTGAATGTGTGATTTTTGAGCCTTTGTATGATTAATCTTGAGCCATTTGTTGATCTTTTTTCTTTTGCTAGCTAGGTGTTTCTTTTGTATGTATTTGAATTGTGCCTTTTTACACTTTTTGATAAAGAGTAATGCTATATACCACATTTTTATCCTACTATGCTGGCGTGGTAGTCCCAATTAACCCTTGGATTTCTTTTTAACAATGACAAATCCAAAACTTAGTTAAGACTGTTATGTCTGGATTGTGGGATAGTTGTGAGATAAAAATGTAGTTTCTAGTATTACTCTTTAATAAATTGCGTTTATGGTATCAAAAACAATTTTAGAGCCATTTGCCTCACCTAACTACTACTCAGCTCTCTTCAGTCTCTGTAATTTGGATGAAATTTGTAGGATAGAAAAAAAAAAAATAGGAGGGGTTTTTGTTTTTTTTGATAAGTAAGTAGCTGGTTTTATTAAAAGCGTGAGGCGCCCCTAAGTACACTGGATGTATACAAGGAGAAACACCTAACTAGAAAGGGAAAAACGTACAAAGGGTTTTTGTTAAATTGTTGAAGGCATGAGTTTCTAGATTCTGACTTTTGCTTTCATCTCATCCTCTTCTTTTCAACTCCCTATATTCCTGTGTTTTAATTCATGAGCAGCCAATGTTCTTTATTCCTAAATCTACAACTCTACTTCCATAAACCTAGAATGTCTATTGACTGTTCAGCCAGTACCATAACACCTCAAACCCGAAAGTAGGTATCAACCATGTGGTTTCTGGAATCCCTATGACTTTTACACTCAGACTCTGTCATAAACTCTATTGAGCATCACCCTCCACTATCACATTCTGAGACACCCCGTGAGCTTAAGATACCTAAACTTGTCATAAGCCCTGATTAACATTAAAAAATTGATTCAATTGTTCTACAACTTTACTAAGTAAATAATAGGGCGATCAGTGTAGGCCTCTTTTATATCCAGAGAAATAAGAAAGAATAGCATTTGCAATACTTGTCTTTAAAAATTAAATTGTCCTTACTACCTTGTCGTTAAAAGGTCCGTAAAAGGCAGCTAAAAAGCATATAAATAAGAGTTCAAAGATCCTGTGCTATACTTAAGGATATTTTGAATTGGTGTTCCGCTTACATTAATTTGACCATAATCTGTTTCACTCTGAGTACGTACATTTACCTCATAGTTGCGAATTGGGGTAGGGTTAAATAGATTATTTGTATAATTCCTTAAGAGGTATTATTCATTATTTGAGGTGGTAAGTGCACTTGGTTATTATGAGAAAAGACTATGAATGTTTCTTGTAGTAGTAATGTCTCTTGAGGAAGGGAAGGGAATAAAATCCTTGGTTCAGGTTAAGCCTACATCTCTGGTGACCCTTGTTTTTGGGTAATTTCTAAATTGATTCATTTAGAATGCTTCACTGGTTACTTTTCCAACTTCTCTGTTTTATTCTATTCTGGAGAATCTTTTTAATGCAAGTGGACTACACATTTTCTTCATTTAGGGTTTTCTGTTGTATATTTGATTTCTACATGTCATTGGGATCTTTGTTTTAAGTCTTTCTCTTTATTCCTATTTGAATAGATATTACAAGAGCACAGTGATGAAGTCTGGTTCTTGCAATTTTCACACAATGGGAAATACTTGGCTTCATCATCAAATGATCATTCAGCAATCATATGGGAGGTAAGATTGATATTTGATCGGCCTCTAAGTATGGTTGTCATGACTTGGGACTATTAGTTCTCATATGTGAATTATTCCTTCTTTGCTGTCATCTTTCTCCTCCATTTATTCAATGGGTTTAACAAGCTATATGATTTTTATAGCTTTCTTTTTCTATTTATGAAAAATATTTCTCTCTATTTTTTCCCTTCTATGATAGTTTTATATCTGCCCTGGAGCTACATGACTGTTCTATTATTTTTCCTTGCTCTTTTGTTATCTTCTGCACAAAATATCACATTCTCAGTTCGGTGTAGCAATATTCTGATATGCACGTAGTCATGGTTTTCAACCCTTTTAGAAGCTGCAAGCATTTGATGAATATTTTATTCTTAAAAAGGAGACAATTGCATTGCAGTGAAAGTGCTGAAATACTGAACCAATTGTCACGCCCAAGTAAATATGTTCATTGCGTAAGTTGAAAGTGGCTCTTCTTTCTCAAGTTGTGTGGAATCCAGTACCTCCTTTTCGATGGGGCAGCCTTTGAGAGTGAAGATAAATATCCTCTTGTCCCAACTTTTCTCAATATATTAGGTCAGTTTTATCATGGGATGTTTTATGCTATCTTGTAGCATACTAACCTGCATTTCAGAGAGAAAGGAGAGGGATTGGTTGGGACGAATGCCTCTTTTCTTTCTCACTGGAGATGCTTTGAATAATGAGCTGCTTTTCTTTGTGTCTGCAACGTAAAATGTAACCACATTCGCTTATAACTGGTTTTAGATACAATCTACTACAAACCTAGCAAATTTTGATCAGGAATTGCTCTGCCAGAAACATGATAGACTCTTTTCCCCATTGTAATGAATTTAGCAATTCAATTGCTTATTCTCCCAGTCAAGAGGCAATATATAGATTATCTAGTTTAAGACAATCTAATCATATTTTAACTTTTACTGTAGCTGTACACATGCGTAGGTGTCTAGTCCCTACGTTTTAGAATTAGAGGCATAGCAAATTCCCATATCCATTTGTACTACAGCGATATGTTTTTTAGGTAATGTTTTTTTTTTTTTTTTGGGTTTGACAAGTAAAAGGAGTTGCCAATATTAGACAATATGGGTCCAACTTATGGTTCGATGTCTAATGCAATCAGCAAAATAGACAAAACCAAATGCAAAGAGAACATCCTTTGCCATTCTATGTTGGAGATCCTAGTAGCAAGTAAGACTAATTCTAGTTTTATTAAATTTAAAATATCACAATATGTTTTCCAAATCCTAAGCATAAATACTCAGTTGGGCGACCATTTTTGTCATAATGAACTGCATATCGTTTCAGTTCCCCAATCTCCGAAAAAAGTTCCCTTGTATTTTCATTAGTCACTTTATAATCCAAATTGGAAACATATAACCTCGTGCCACTTTCTATCCCTGATATCCCTGCAGCTCTAAGGCTCTCTCCAAACAAATCATTCTTCCATAGGAAACTCTGGGTTCTGCAGATAGACTTGGCAATGGTATAAGATACCTGTACTGCAAGAGGACCTCTAGGAACTGCCCTGGGCAATCTTCCACCGCTAGATGCCCTGCCTGGTCCACGGCCGCAGCGGGCCCTACCTTGTCCTCTACCTCTCTCATGGGAACCTCTATTCTTTATAAGATTATCAAGTGACATATCCAAAGCTGTAGCCATAATATCTGCAGCAAAGTAACTTATCAAAAAAAAAAAATCTGCAGCAAAGTAATATTCTTCTAGAGAGAAATGTGAACCTGCAATTAACTCGAGATTATCGCAAAGAGCAGTGGAGCAATTAGGGTTTCTGAGCGAGAGAGAGTTAGAGTGATGGGGCAAAACCTTGTGAGATTTGGAGGGTTACGAAGTGGGTGAAGAAGAAAGATCCATGAATATATTTTGTGGTCCTAATTAGCTATGCTACAAATGAATGGTCCCAAAACAATAAGACTATTGGTTGTACTGAAGGAATGATTGTTTGACATTTAACTTTTCACTTTCTACCACTTCAGACATGCGTGATGAAAGGAGGCATATTTTAGAAAGCAAGAAAGAACCAAGATGATGCCCTTTTTATGCAATGTTGTTTCCACATTGTTGGTTGAGGAAATCAATTCAAGAAGCTCTCTCATTTATTGTTATTCTCACTTCCACAACTGCTACTAGTTGTGATGATGAAGTCATTACAAATTGAGCATGCAATTAAAAAACTAGTCCCTCCGGTGCTTCATCGGATTGCACCAAATGTTGGGTGCTTGCTAGGAACATCTTTTTCTTCTGCCCAGCTTTTAGTTATTAACTTTGAGCCTTAAAAGTACTTTTAGGGTTTTTATTACTTAAATATTGGTAATAGTGAGGTATGTCTTCTAGTGTATGATTACACTTGTATATGGGGTCAGATAGAGATATTTTGGGGCCTGAGCTTTAAATCTAATCTTACAATAAGAGCCATTTACTAATGCATTAATTTTTGGCCAAATTTCTTGTTATTTAGATCTCTGGTTGGGACTTCTTCTAATTGGGCTTCCTATTACTTGGACTTCTTGTATATGACTTCTGGTAGTTAGAGATCAATTGTTAAGCATGTTGAGGCTTTATGCTTGTGTCGGAGACATCCACTCTTATGGTCTCGTATCAAAACTCTAATTTCACATATTCCATTTTATTTTTGTGCTGTAACTGTAGGTTGATGTGAATGGTGGAGTGTCTTTAAAGCATAGACTATGTGGTCATCTGAAACCTGTCTCGACTGTTTCATGGTGTCCTGATGACCATGAGCTACTTACCTGTGGACTGGAGGAGAATGTCAGGCGCTGGGATGTTTCTTCTGGTGAGTGCCTCCAGATTTATGAGAAGGTTGGTCTTGGCCTGGTGTCCTGTGGATGGTTTCCAGATGGCAAACGGATTTTCTCTGGTGTCAATGACAAGAGTATTAGCATGTGGCAACTAGATGGGACAGAGCTGGAGTGTTGGAAGCAAAAAACTCTAAGGATATCTGATTTGGAAATAACGAATGATGGAAAACAGATTATAAGTATATGTAGAGAAACTGCTATACTATTACTTGACAGGGAAGCAAAAGTTGAAAGATTGATTGAAGAGGATCAAACAATAACCACTTTTTCTTTATCGAGGGATAATAAGTTTTTGCTGGTTAATCTTGTAAACCAAGAAATCCACCTCTGGAACATCGAAGGTGACCTCAAGCTTGTTGCCAAGTACAAAGGTCACAAACGCACCCGGTTTGTGATTAGATCTTGCTTTGGTGGACTTGCAGAAGCTTTTGTTGCCAGTGGTAGTGAGGACTCACAGGTATGGCTTTTAATTTTATCCTCTCAGGTTTCTTGGTGGAAGCTTGTTCTTGGTTTATAAGGAATAATTTGGTTCTATTGAAAGTTCATTGGGTCTATTTTGATTGAGGATAGAATATTTTGCATGTATCATGTATGTGCTTGCAAATCTTATATACACTTTGTGATATCATGTTTGAAAATTTTATATACAATTTGTAATGTCACGCATAGATTTGTTTTTGTTGGTGATAGGGGCTGTCTTGAACTCTATATGCAATAGGTTTCATCAGGACCTGAATTACATGGACCTTTGGGGGGAAGTCTTAGATACACATTGTAAGAGCAAGGGTTTCTCTTTCAAAAAGCAATTTGTACTGAACTTTCCGATACCACCCCTTGTTATAGTTCTAACTACTTTCTACATTGCTAGATAGTTCATCTTTTATCGCATGAGATGTATAAATTAGGGCAAATTTAGAAAGTGAATTTTAGATATAGGGTTGAATATGTTTACTATAAACTTTTCTAAAATATTGAGTGAGAGTTCCCACGGGTCCGAGGTTTACTTTGCAGGGGTGGGTTCGAAGGGCCCTACCTTGTAGAGATTCCCTATTATAAAAATTATATATATTTCCTGGTAATTTTAGGCACTTTGGTATATGTCATAAGCTCGGCAGTTCTATAACCATAATGGTTGGTGAAAAGAACCCAGGATCCACTTGCAAGAAGTCAAAAAATAACTTCTGTTTGTGGAGAATTTACATAGTACAAAATTGGAACTGAAGTGTGAATACACCCTCCAAACATTTGTTAAATTATCTTTTGTCTTAAAAGTGTAAATTAATAGGAAATATTGATTTAACCATTTAATTAATATTCTTATCTCTTCATGTGGACTCAAACTCCACACACATGTAATATTTAATTAGAACAGAGGTAAATTGTGGAATGAGGATTCAAACTTAGGACCTTTACTCTGATACTATTTTAAATTACTAGTTGTCCAAAAAGCTTAAGCTAATAGAATTGCTATTACAGGTTTATGTCTGGCACAGAGGCTCAGGTGAGCTGATAGAGGCATTGGCAGGACATTCTGGTGCTGTTAATAGTGTGAGCTGGAATCCGGTGAATCCCCACATGTTGGCATCAGCTAGTGATGACCGTACGATCCGGATATGGGGCCTAAATGAACTAAGTATGAAGCGCAAGGATCCACATATCAATGGCATCCACTATTGCAATGGGGGAACATGAGAAAGAGACCCAAAGAAAGTCAATTGGTTGTAATTTCTTCCCTCTCAAATCATTGCTTTTGTGTAAATACTTTTATCACTGTTGCAAGCAGACATTTATATCAAACAAGCATGTGGATTGTGCAACAAGTTCCTTATAATAAATCTACCATTGCATTTTTAGCATTTCATTAAATTGATTACTTGTTTATGGATAGAGGGTTTTGGAGCTACTTGCTAATAAGCAATAGGGTAAGGTTCAATTTATTTAAGAATAATAAGACTGTTGATTAGACAAAGCTATGCTGCTTTTACTTGCATTAAAATGGAATGTGTCAAGTTTTAATGGCATAACCATGTCACAGTTTAAATTGTTTTTGCTTAATTTTTTATTTCGATTTTCCAAATGAAAAGTATTTCCCTTGGGTGATGTAACGAGGTTGCAACTTAATGCTCATGATATATATATATATAAAATTAAAACCTAAAATGAGAAGACAAGTGAGAAGATTCTAGGTCCAAGTGGAGAGGGAGGTCCATCTTTCATTAGGTTATTTAAATTCGGAGGATCTTAGGGTAGAATAGGAAAAGCAAAAGCAAGCTTACACAAAGAATATCGATATTTTTTATTTCTTTTATATAGATGAGAATATAAAATTTTGTCTTCAAAGAATAGCTCAATCGGTTGTGTATCACGCCTCATAAAGAGGAGGTGCCATTATCATTATATGCACGTGTGTATATATATATATATATATATATATATATATATAT
>NC_081545.1:21036676-21063885 GCF_901000735.1 Corylus avellana | reverse complement strand
ATTTTTTATTTCTTTTATATAGATGAGAATATTAAATTTTTTCTCCAAGGAATAGTTCAATCAGTTGTGTACCACGCCTCATGAAGAGGAGGTCATGAAGCCAAATATATATATATTTGGCTTCCCCCGTTAACCACTTAAAAATTAAAACCTAAAATGAAAAGACAAGTGAGAAGATTCTAGGTTCAAGTGGAGAGGGAGGTCCATCTTTCATTAGGTTATTTAAATTCGTAGGATCTTAGGGTAGAACAGGAAAAGCAAAAGCAAGCTTACACAAATAATATCGATATTTTTTATTTTTTATTTCTTTTATATAGATGAGAATATTAAATTTTGTTTCCAAGAGATAGCTCAATCAGTTGTATACCACGCCTCATGAAGAGAAAGTCATGAAGCCAAATATATATATATATATATATATATATATAGCTTCCCCGTTAACTACTTAAAAATTAAAACCTAAAATGAAAAGACAAGTGAGAAGATTCTAGGTCCAAGTGGAGAGGGAGGTCCATCTTTCATTAGGTTATTTAAATTCGTAAGATATTAGGGTAGAATAGGAAAAGCAAAAGAAAGCTTATACAAAGAATATTGATATTTTTTTATTTTTTATTTCTTTTATACAGATGAGAATAGTAAATTTTGTTCCCAAGAGATAGCTTAATCGGTTATATACCACGCCTCAAGAAGAGGAAGTCACTAGTTCGAATCTCCCGTCCCTCTTCTATTGTGTGGACATATCAAAAAAAAAAAAAGAAAAAAAAAAAGAAAGAATATTAAATTTTAGTTTGAGTGTTAAGTGGAGTAATGCGGCATGTAATTAAAAGCATGACAAATTATGCAAAGCAAATGCAGCATGCGACTTGTAGGGTTTTGAGATACTTCCCAGAACCTTAACGTGCAAATCATGTTAACTTTTCATTTTTAATATTTTTTTGAACTTCGGTCACTTTTGTAATATCATCTTCAATAGTTAAAAAACTCTCAATATAGTGTTACCAAAATTTTAATTTTTTCCAATGTCACGATTCTGTTAGGATATTTTGTTAAATGCTAACATAAGGGTGTATAATTTCCAAAATATCCTCATTTAAAAAAAAAAAAAAAAAGAAAAAGAAAAAGAAT
The DNA here is from genome assembly GCF_901000735.1 of Corylus avellana. Classification (NCBI taxonomy): domain Eukaryota; kingdom Viridiplantae; phylum Streptophyta; class Magnoliopsida; order Fagales; family Betulaceae; genus Corylus; species Corylus avellana. The sequence goes on along the minus strand of NC_081545.1, from coordinate 21,062,760 downwards.
GGCTTGTCATGGGTCACTTTCTTTAAAAAAAAAAAATATATATATATATATAAAAAAAAAAGATAAATTTAAAATTTTATAAAATTTTCAGCAGTTTAGCCCTTTTTTTTTTTTTTTTCGGTCTGATTTAACTCTAAACCCAAACCCTAATGGAGGGAATACATACCACCCCAATACAACATATACATGTTTAGAATACAATACAATACAAGCTTTTAGAATATCACACACACACACACACACATATATATATATATATATATATATATATGCGTGTGTGTGTTGTTGTTGATTGTAAAATGCACATTTGGGTTTCATATATGGATCGTAGGTTGAGGACTACATCACTGGTTATGGGCTTCAAAAAAATTAGAGGGCAATTTTGACACGAAAAATGATCATCCTAATATGAGCCAAACTTACCACACAAAATATGAATGAAAGCCCGAATAAAGATACATGCAAATCAAATAAAAATATATCTTATAAATCAAACCAAAGGTGCACTTGGCATGCAGTCAACGAATACTGACATGCTGATAAAAGTTGACTTGGCTTGGACTCATAGTATGATTCTTTATATTTCTCTTAATGTTGTTATTATAATGATATTCTTCTTCTAAACTTACTTTTTTCCTTTTGTTGGAGGGCAGAAAAAAAAAAAAAGAAAAAAAAAAAAAGAGAAGTAAATCTGAGGAGAAAGCAAAAGCAAGCTTAGACTTATCATTCTACACAAAGAATCGAATCCTAGATTAATGAACAATATTTTATTTCAGATCAATATTTGACATGGTCCATGAAAAATATATATGTTTCTTTCCCTTTACTTTAATTTTCTTTGTTTGATATGTGTTAATCGTTATAGACAGAAAGTCATATTTTCTTCCCTCACAATAAACAAAGTTGGCTAATTTTCATTGGTGTTTACCCTTTCGTATGATCATTACTCATGTGGTATTGATTTCGGAAGAGATGGGGTTTTATTTATATTATTTCTGGTGCTTAATTTCTAATCCTGTTATTAGTTATATATTCCATTAGTAAAAAGCTTTAATTCATTAATTAATTGTTTTTCTAATTTGAATTCAAGCCGTTCCTTGCATTGAACGGCTTAGAAAAAGCCACTTATTAAAAACAAGACATTTTACTGATAAAAATCAGAATCAACCTCTGTTAAGATTTAACGGTTAATTGACAGTGTCATATTAATAAAGTGGGATAAAAGTGTAGTGGATGACATTGCTCTTTAATTACTGAGGCCTTGTTTGTTAAACAACATCAACTTTATAAGGCACTGTTTATAATAAAAAAGAAAATAATGATTGGTATAGAAAAGTAAAAACATAGTATTGAAAAGTGAAAAAATTTTGTTATGTAGTGATTTTTTTATTTGAATAGTAGTAAAAAGCAAATGATGTAATATAAAAAATTAATGATGTGATATAAAAGTGAGAATGTTTTGATGTTAATTTTTTTGAAAAAAAATGAAGTGAATAATGAGTGAGAGTGTAGTGTTGTTTAACAAACGCTACCTTAGTAAGGCTAGAAGCCACTGATTATTATTCCAAAATGCTGATCTGGCAGAGTTTCAACCAACTGTTGAATCAACTCTTGTTAAAAAATTCAAAGGATTAGTTAGGACCGTCATAAGAGCATTTGTGAGATAGCTATGAGATAAAAAATGTGGTGTATAACATTACTCCTATTATATAATTTAACATTTATCATGTAATTGATTGTTCTTTAATTGTATAATTTATCCAAGTTAATTCCAAGAGGCAAATATGTTGCAGATGTTCATTGCAGGTTTTGTGGAGCTTCTATTGCTATGTGGAACTGAAATTATGAACTTATAGTTTTCCCTTTCTCTCTATATAGTCCATACCATATTTTCTAATTAACTTAAATTTTTGGGTTAACCAGTACTTTAACATGGTATTATAAAAAAAAAAAAAAAATCACGAGTTCGATCTCTATCTTTTGTAATTTACTTTCTTTGGGCATTGTTTATTGAAGAAAATTTTTAACTCACATGTAAAAGGGAGTGTTATATATAATATTAATTAAATAATTAAATTTATCATCTCCTATTAACTTAATTTTTTGCTATAATTGCGATTTAACAAAAAATGGTTCTGTACTTAATTAATTTGCACGTACGGTGCCCTTTTTCTTTCCTCTTCGGGGTTGCAATTTTCTCATACTCAGCTTTTGAGTCCTCAGTCGAGCAGAAAAAACAATATGCTTTGGTTGTAAATTAATAACCAATCATGCATTTCAAAAGAAAAAAAAATGGGGTAATGCTTTCATTACATAAATAAAATTATTCTGCAGACTTTAGTTTTTTCATTTTTGGATGGACAAGTAGTACAAAGAGGGAGACCGTCATAATGTCCGTCATTTTTTGATGGACATTAAATTTGCATTGAGTACATTCTAGGGCCACATCATCAAAATCACCGTTACAACCATCACATTTGGGCGAGTCTTTAGTCTTATGGACAAAAGTGAGAGATTGCTCATGATATTCACTTTTGTAAGTGCTTCCAATTGTGATGCATGGATAATTCCCAAGAACACATTCGGGATGAGCGGGAAAGTTGCATTCTACACAATAATAGATCAAATGCTTTTGGTCTCTTTCTTCTTCGCAAATTAAACAATATTGTTCTCTAAAATCGTCTTTAACAGCATAGGTGAGCTTGACAAGATGTATATCATATTTATGCTTCACTACTAGTAGAAGATTTGCACATCTAATTCCTAATATGAAATCGCAACTGATGCATAGGAATACATACTTCTCGTTGTCCTCTGGACAAGCTTTGCATTTTCTCATCTTTGAATCTAGAGAAAGGTAAAAGAGATGCTTATGACCTTCATGTTTGAGCGTTTTCGGAATTGTACCGCATTGAATGTCAAAGAATGCAAAGCAAGCTAAATTTAGGACAATTGTAGGTGAAGCCACAATGATGACGAGAACAAATATCACAAAAGAACACACCACTCTTGGTAAGTGCCCGTCGGAGGAGTGTGAGCATGTAAAAGTCACTAAGTGGGTGTTGCTCAATCCTTGTGGGAAGTTTAGTACATTGAGTGTGGATAAAGAAGTTGCATTGCACACAACTGTAGAAAGGGGCTGAAATTATTAATTCCATACACCCCTCACAAAGCTTACCTTCCTTGACCTCATCATCATAAAGGATTAACTCATGTTGATGGCTAAAATGTTTGATCTCCCTAGCGTGCCTCTATTTGATTGAAGGCCTTACTCAAATGAGTTGCAGACACCGACTCACTAGTTGTAAGCAAATTCTTGTAAATACCCATCAAATATGTTAGGCATTTTGCGTGAAAAATATATCTACATTGTTGACAACAGTAAGTTGCATAATCTTTATTGACTTTGTTACTGCAGATTCCACAGAACATGTCGTCGTTCTTATTGATTTCATGAAGAGAATATAGGAGGTTGAGGAAGTGATTATATATGAGGAGATCTCTCTCTCACACACACTCTGTATCTCTTACAAGTACTTAAAGCACATAACCGATGGAAAGGGAGAGAAAGAGGTAATTAAGTGATGAGAATTGAGATAACTGCGATGAAGATGAAAGGGGGTACCTACCGTTAGGCATTAATATTTATTTATTATATTTGCTACAACCCTAGTGGGTCCGAGCTGTTTGGTATTATTCTATTTTCAGGAGACAATTTAGTGAGATTGATTGATGAATAATAAATTGGTAAAAGGTGTAGGAGGAGGCAATGAAATTGAAAAAAGTTGGACCCACACACACCGAAGAAAGAAAAGAAAGATATATATATATATATATATATATATATATATATATATATATTTTGTTGTAATTAATAAATCGAAGCAAAGAGACAAGCAAAGGTTGGCTTGGCTTGGGTTGCATTCATCGAATATATGATATGTTATGAGTAATTCTAATCTTATGAGTAATTCTATAAATTTCTCTTGTGTCACTTTAAAAATAAACTAATTTCTAAAATTAACATTTGATCAAAATTATTGTTAGGGGTGGCTATCAATTTTGGGGGTGGATCGGTGGTGGCTCAGTCACCCTTAGAATTACCCCTAATTTTGTTTTTAATATATATTTTTTTTGTTTTTTAATTATATTTTTTTTCTACTTTTTCATTAATTTTCTCAATCACCATCTAAACATAATCTCAATTTTTTTTCACCTCGATATTCACAATCAAAAAAGAAGAAGAAGTTATATTTAGTATAAAAAAAAACTATACTCTCAAACGAGCCTTAAGTTAGTGCTAAGTCTAATTAATCTATCAGATAATAGCTAGAGAAGTATGAAACTCTTCCCCATAATTATAGTTGCAGGTGGCAAAAGAGTGTTTGGTACCAAAGTTGCAGTTAATTACCATCTTCAGCTCAAGACCATGAAGATGAAGAAATGCTACAATAGTTAATAAAAGGGAATTAATCACTCACACTTATCACATCTTTTTAATGTGGAATTCAAGCCTTTTTTACACTCACAAGTGTATACTCAATAGTCTTCCCCTCACGTGTGTCCATTCACATTGCTACATTTCAATAGTCTTCCCCTCACGTGTGTCTATCCACATTGCTACATTCCTCCTCGAACAGAAGCTTTTTATCACTTATGTGCTATGTAAGTTTTTTCACGCCATGCACTTTTGTTTCTACTCCAAAGACTCTCATTTGTGCCCTTGCCATGAACCTTTCTACATTTACGAGTCTACGCTCAACACAATCGAAGGGGTTTATGTTTGAAAAAAAAAAACAGAAGAAAAGTCAGCGAGAGAGAGAGGGAGATGGTTTGAAATTCATTAAAAGATGGTTCTTGATCTGCAGTCAAATATTGAAATATATATCCACAAGCTTTCTCCAACCAACTCCCTCAAATAACCTGCTCTGAATCTTTGGAAAAAAAAAAGGGCTAGAAAACTTAAAACAAACACCATAATCTTAAGGTGATATACATATACAAACCCTCATTTAAAGTTGGCTTAGGCAACACTGAAAGAACTAGCAGCGCTCTCCACAAACTTTCTTGCTCCCTTAAACCACCTCTTGTCTCCTGCTTGGGCTTTGCAAATATAAAGCTTGCCATCTTTAACAGAGGCTGTAATTAGTTGGTGCTTGCCACCTTCATCTCCATCAGCAGTCCTTGTCAGCACAGACACGAAGTAATACTGTTTCCCACCCACCACAGGCTTTCCACTCTCCAATATGTTTGCAGTTGCCACTGCGTCAGGGTCAAACCCACCCTGACCAATCCCATTTCACATTTCGTTAGGATAATGGTTTTTGTAAGGAAAAAAAAAAAAGAAAAAGTTACTTGGGGAAGATATCTAAATATGAGAAATGCTATTTATGGCATGTTTTGGTGTGTGTTTAAAGGGTTTAAAAGTACGTTTAACACTCAAAAAGTCCGTTTGAAGAAAAAAGTATCTATTTGGTAAAAAAATTTAAAACCGCTTTTAAGGGTTTAAAAATCTAAAAAATTGTCAAAAATTTTGACAAAAGCTTCATTTTGAAGTTTTTGCCAAAAAAAAACGTCTTTTGACTTAAAAGCTCTATTTTTCAAATACAATTCTAAAGAGGCTCTTAGTAGTCTGTTATACCACTGTCATACGAGTAAGATGACGTGCTAGTGAAAATCAACCATTGATTTTTTTCCTTTTACAAACCCTTATTGATCCAAATACAGATTTTCATTGTCATGTCATCTCAGTTGTATGATATTGGTATAGCAGTCTACTACATAACATTACTAAAAAATATATAAGAATTGTTAGCTATTTAGTAGACTATTGTGCGACTACCATACAACTGCCAAAAATCAGCTCCAGAATTAGTACTTATAAAAAAAATAAAAATGAAGTACTGATTTTTAGTGTTACGTTATTCCAGTTGTATGAAAGCATATAAAAGTCTATTAAATAGCTGTGTTAAACAAGCAACCGTAAAATGCTTAGTTATGGCAGTACCTCAGAAGCAGTTTTGCCAGCGTAGGTTTGTTTCCCGAGCAAAAAGTCCACCTACAAGGCTCCAGAGAAGAGCTTATTTGTTAGGTAACATTTCTTGCCAACATCTCTGCAAAAATGCTGAAGTTTAAAGGAAAGAAAAGTTGTACCTGGGAGAGGAACTCCTCAGGAGAACCATAATCGGTGATTGATTTCTTGTCAGTGGGGATGATTATGACTGAGACGTTGCTGTTGGAGTCGAAGTTGTCTTCATACCTGAGAACCTGCCCTGGGAATTCTCTTTCTTTGCTGGGGTTCCACTTTGCCGGGATCGACAGCTTGAATCCATCTCCATCATATGGCAAGAAGTCTGTGTTTGATTTTGGCTTTCCGAATACATTGGCTGCAATTAACCATGAATATATGTTAGTTGTTGCAGACAGTTTGATCTCTTTCATTCTTCAAAAAATGAAATTAGTAATTCAATGATTGAATTTATTCTCTTTTCTATCCGCTTAAACTTTTGGGATCGAATCTTGATTCTCACAATTTATTTCTCATTTCAATTAAATATTTTACGTGTTAAGCCAAATTTAGTGTAGAAAAGTTTGAGGAGTAATACTTGTTAAACTATCGGTTATCCTAAAAGCTTAAGGTTATAAGAAGAAATAAATTTAATCACTTAATCATTGCTTTAACATCCTCCTCACATGTGGGCTCAAAATTTCTTTTTAATAATTAAGGCTTAATACGTGAAATATTTAATTTAAATAGGATGAATTGAAAAAATCAAGGTTCGATTCAGGACCTTTTTGGTTCGGATTAAACTATTAAATTTAATTACTTAATCATTACTTTAACAATATTACAAGAATGATTAGAGTTCTTCTTGAGTCCTCCAAAATGTGATATTGTTTTTAAAATCACCGGTAAATCAAAATTTAGTAATCATGGTCTCAAATTTAATATCTTATTTCAAACACTCCTCCTAGCAGCTTCTATCATTTGGGGTGGGGGAGAAAAGCAAGGGGGGAAGAAAATAAATACCATTGGCAATAAATTGCTTTTTGATATATATATATATATATATATATATATATGCTTTATGGGTAGACAGAAAGCATAGATTAAAGAAAGAAAGAAAAATTACCAGCTTCACCGTAGGCTGCATCAGCAGGTGAAACCTTGGAGCCAATGGCTGCAGCACCAATGAGCACAGTCAGAGCCAACCGGCGAGAGACGGCGTTGGCACCATCTTCATGGACTTCCTGCTTCTGTGCCCGGCAGACTAGTTGGGCGGTCTTGATGTTGGCCACCTGGCGCTGTGATGAGGATCTAGTGGCTGTGGTGAGTGCATGGTGGTGCAAGAAACATGCAGTGGAGGCCATTTTTCCCTCGCTCACTCTTGCAAATTCTTGGTGAATTAGCAGTAGTATAGAATGTAGGGTTGTGTGGTGGGTGATGTGATGAGCTAGCTGGGGAAATGGATTAGATCAATGTCGGTTTGTTATGTGTGAATGAAAATGGCTGCTTATGGATATTGGATTGGGGAAGTGGATGATGAGAAGATTGGATTTTTGATCTTGGATAAGGTTGTACAGGCTTTAATTGGTGCCACCTGGCTCCTACGTGGCTCCCATTTCAGGTACCCCTGCATGATTAAAACCATTGCAAAATTGCACTGTTGTGGGACCGGCCAGTAACACTCTAAAGGCTGAACACGTCCATGTTAAGGCTTCTAATTGTTGAGGCGATACACAAACTCGACACAAATTTAATGGTAAAATTATATATTCTTATACTCATACTTCGACACGATCTAAACCCAACAAGAACTTAACACAAAATTAGCATGTTAAAAGTTAAAATGTTTAACTGGTTTAATTAAATTGGTCGAATTATGGTTTACCTATATTGTCTTATATCTATATCTCGACACGATTTAAACACCACAAATTACCAGTTCAGTTGAAGTATTACTATTAAGATCAATGAAATTTAACTACAACCTCAGCGCTTAGATAAATCCCAGCATAGAAGATTGTTTGGGTAACTTTGAACGGCAAACCAGGTTCTAAAACAAGGACACGACTCCAAGGGATTGTACTAGACAAAAATTTGCTACAAACTGGTTTGTAACTAATTCATACAAACTCATCTAATAAACTGACATATGTCATATTACTATTAAAGAAACATGTACTTTTCACATGTTAAGGGACACATGTCATTTTATTAGATGAGTTTATATGACTTAGCTACAAACTAATTTGTAGAAAATTTTTGTCTGTACCATAGTTGATGCTTTTGTAGTTTTATATATATTTGTTAATTATTTCCGAAACGGAAAGGAATAATAGTTATCTTTTTTATTTTTTTTTTTGAAATAAACTTACTAAATTCTCATTCCAGAAAAATCAAAGTAAGGGGATTTGTAGTCCCTCTCAATAATATCACATATATAGCTGGGGGTATCACCCACCCAAGTCCTATCTATGAAAGCGTTAGCTGCCAATTTTGCCAACGTATGAGTTGGCATGTTCGTTGTACGCTTCACATGTTGACACCTCCGGCTTGGTATAGTCTGTAACACCATCCTTATATCCTCAATTATGTGTCAAAAGTTACTCCAATTCCTCTCAGATGAATTTACTCCTTGCACAATAGCCTGCGCATCTCCTTCTAAGATAATACACGACAGACCCAATTCCTTGCAAAACTTCACTGCATGCAAAGAAGCCAAAGCTTCACATGGAGTTGATCAATACATCCACTTCGTGAGACTGTGCGAGCCGCAACAAACTTACCATCCGAATCACGTACCACCATTCCCATCCCAAATCTATCCATAGACCGATCCATCCCCACATCCTAGTAAAGAAAGAAAGTGGAAATATATAAAGGAGTTTGTATTTTTCGGTGATAAAAAAAAAAAAAAAAAAAAGTGACGATGCTTATTTGTTTGTATATTATTCTATATCTATTTATCATGTGCAAGGTAAAATATCATAGTCTAATACAGTCATATATCGATCAGTGCATGTAATGTAAGAGATTCTCATGATATCAGTAAATAATAGGACTCAATAAGGCAACATGTAACGACTCAGAAAAAAATGCTAGCTACATTTGCGCTATCACTCCAAAAAGACTAGTTAATTTTGAGTTTTTTTAATATTTATTATAAAGCTCAGTTTCATCTAATAATTATGCAATGTGGGACTTAGCACTCATGACTATTTCTTTGATGTCCTTGTAATATCCAGATAAAAACAACCATTTTTATTAAAAGATTAATGACTCATTACGAAAACGGTTAATGATTTCCTAAAACATAGTTTTAAAACAAAAGGGCCGCCCATACATACGCACCTGTCTTCAGTGAGGATGTACTCCCAGGGGACCACCCGTACGTACACACCTGTCTTTAGTGAGGACGTACGCCCAAGGGACCACCCGTACGTACACTGACCAGTCTTTGACCCAGTGGGCAATACCCCATAACGTATGCTTGAACCTTTTTACTCAACGTGTAATAGTACCCGTACGTACACCCAATAGTACTTGTATGTATGCTGACACCCTGAAAAGAAATTTTAACCCATTCTCCACATTTTCAGAGCATGGCATGCCTCCACCCCTATAAGAACCCCTCCCTTCGACCCTCAACAAACCCTAAACCCAAAAAACCCTAACCCTAGTGTGAGAGGTGATTAGAGAAGAAGGAGGAAGAAAGTTTGGTGTTCTCGCCACCTTCTAAAGTAATCTTCTTACCATTCCATGGTCTTTTACTGTCACTATGATGTTGCATGTTTAAAAAGATGTTTTGGTAAAGCCCTCACACCCATTTCTTTACAAGAGCCAAGTATATTTTGAAAGAGTTTTAAACCCTTCTTTTATTGCTTTGAGTTGTATGATGGCATGATGTTTACCGTGCATGTGTCTGCTTAATAGCTTAGAAAGAGATATAGTAGCTGATAGATTTCATAGAAGCCCCAAAACACAGTTTGGAGTTGTTGGCCAAAATACCTAACTAACTGGCTGAACGTACGCTCTCGAGACCATACGCACGACCAGGGAGCCAGGCGTCTGCCCTTAGTTCCACTTGTGAAATATTAGGTCCAGCAATCCTTTTTGTTAGATAGGACTTAGTACCATACTTGTAGAAGTCCTCTAGTACCGCATATAATGATGTGTCGTATTTCATTATATTAGGGTTTTGTGATGTCGGAGAAATCGAGCAAGTGAACGAGTTAAGTAAATACTTATGAACACTTTTCTTAAAAATGTGTGATATGTCAGCTGTCTACTTTTTGTAATAACTTGGTAACTGCATTAATAACTTGTTGATAAGATGCATTACATGACATGGTACATGTATATGGGGTATAATGACCATGGGCTTACTATATAGACTTGATTTTATGGTCAAAGGTGTGCGTTGTTATATGGGCCTAAATCCAATGGTTGTTTCATGTCCGGCGATGCCTTAATGGGTGGTCACTACAGGACATATATCATTAGTAGTGTGGGCCACCCGAGGTTGAACTCAGTCGGGTTGCTAGTGTTATGGATGGTAGCGTACAATGGTCGGGACACCAGCATTGTATTACAAGTCCTTCGGGACAACGCCAACCCTGCTGAGAAGATGTAATATCTCGGGTAGACCATATATGATAGTTATGACCTATAAAGCATTAGTTTTCTGCATTAAAACACTTAAGCAATTGCCGCTAGGTGTACACCAGCGTTTATCAAACCAAAAGATATTTTCAAGATGTATTAATAGAGACAACACCTCTTTTCAATGTTTATCAAAACTGCACATTTATTTTCGCTTAATAATAATGAGCTCATGTCATACCAATTTGTAAGATTTATTTACTAAGTCATTAGACTTACGCAGTTATTACTCTTATAGGAAACTTGTTTCTAGAACCCAAGAGTGGTACGACTATCACTATAAACTTTGCTATAAGACCTCCACGATGTTATTAGGTTTGCTTATTGTTATTATTATTAGTTGCTCCATGTCTTAAATCTTGAGGATTGTACTTGCCCTGTAATGATTTATAGATTTCTCAGATGTATTTCACATTCCTATGCATTTACTCTAGAAATGGCTTAGAAGGGCGATTTCCCATTTACCCACCAGTTGGTTAAGTTGGGGTAATTGCCAGTAACCCTGCTAGGCTGGCCAATGCTAGTTTTGGGGAGTTATAATCCCACATTGCCTGGGTATGAAAAAGATGATGTGTTTATATGGAATACGTTCTCTTTAAATGGTCTTAAATGGTATGAGATCTTTTGGGACAAACCCAATAATAAAATTGTGTAAGCTCAGGCCCAAAGCGAAAAATATCATATTACATGGAGCGGGTGTTACAGTTGTAACGATCTAGGAAAAAACGCTAGTTATATTTGTGCTATCACCCCAAAAAGACTAGTTAATTTGGATCTTTCCTAAAATTCAATATATTTTTCAGTTTCACTTAGTAACTAGGCAATGTGGGACTTATCATTCATGACTATCTCTTATAAATTACTCACTCTATGTGGGTTACTCATCTCTTTCCAATATGAGACTCGGGTGTTACATAGGGGTGTCAAAAAATACCAGGAAACCGGGGAAACGGTTTTGAAACCGGTTGGAAAAAGTCGGTAACCTGGTACCCTAGTTCCGGTTCCGGTTTTTGGCACTCGGTTATAACCGGGTAACCGGGTGCATATATATATATATATATATATATGTTTTTTCGCTTTTATTTTTACTTTAGGTTTAGGGTTCACATCTTCTTCACTCTTCACTTCCGCCTCTCTTTCTCTTTCTTTCACTCGTCTTCTAGAGTCCACTACCCAATCTTCTTCTTGTACTTTTGCACCTTATAAAAACAAGAAACCCCACTTTTTATCCTCCTTTATTAATATTAGAACCAGATCTCGGATTGCAGGCTTTCAAGAAGAAAAAGAATGAGTTACTACAACCAACAACAGCTCCATGTCGGTGTTCCTCCCCCGCAAGGTCACCCCTCCGATCAAATCTTTGTAAATTCTGCATTTGTGTCGATATGGATTGGTGGGTTTTGTGTGTTTTTTATTTTGTTTGTTAGATCTGACTTTGATTGGGATCTTTGCTTCTTTGTGGGTTTTATGCGAACAGGTTATTTGCCAGACGGATATCCCAAGGACGTATATCCGCCATCGGGATATCCCGCGCAGGGATATCTACCGACGGGATACCCTCAGCAGGGGTATCCTCCGGCTTACGCCATAAAATAAGCCCAAAATACAAATTTTTTTAAAAATTGGTTACTCGGTCCGGATAACTGGATACCAACCGGAACTGGCCGGTTATTGTATAACCGGTTAACCAGGAATCGGTTACCCGGTTCCGGTTTTCCAAAATTAATAACCTGGGTACTCCGGTTTCAATTCCTGGTTTTGGCCAATAATCGGGAACTGGAACCGGGTTGACACCTCTAGTGTTACACGATATATCCTAAGGATTTTGACATGCTCGGTAAACTCAAGGTGATAATGCAAAGAACATCTTGAGTTTGGAAATAAGAGCACAGAAGTGACCACAAGGGTGTGTTTTAGTGAATATGTGGGCAAATTATTTGTTGAAGCAACTAGACATAGGTGAAGAGTGCCCTATTGTAGATGATGTCATACGAAATGGTAATCAATCTCAATATGTTAGTACGCTCATGAAAGACATCATTGTGGGTTATCTGTTTAGCATTTCGATTGTCATAGTAGATGAGTGGACTATTGGCTTGAGTGACGCCCATGTCTTGTAAGAGCCAATGTAGCCAAACAAGTTTAGACGTGGTGTCAACCAAGAGCACAATATTCGATATCAGTGTTTGATCTATCAACCTCGAACTATTTCTTGTTGTGCTAGAAATCAAGAAATAGTTGTCAATGGTAGAACGATAGTAGATGGGATGTTCAATCTGCATTAGAATAAACCTATAAATCCAATCAGGATGAGAGGGTAAGTGAGTGCCATGAAAAAGTGTCTCCACATATTTGAGGATTTGAAGAACTACTTAATGAATATAGCATGGTTATTGTTAGAATATATTTCCAACATTAAAATTATTCTAGATTCATTGTGTGATTGAATGTTAGAATGGCAGGAGAATATATGATATCGTAGGATACTTATCTTTTATAGGATCGCTTGTACTCACATTTGATGGTAATTAAATCTGATTGATTTGATTATCATACTTAGCTATACTAATTTTTTTATAAATATGAGTGTTTTGCATTGTAAAAGTATAAAGTGAATAAAAGCAAAATGTAGCATTAGGGCTTTATCATTAGGGCATCATACACCGAACTAAGTAAAATCTCGTCTTTTTTTTAAAAAAAAAATTTTAATTTTAATTTTTTTTTTTAATTTTTTATTATTTTTATTTATCATGGATTGCAGTGTTTGTTTTGTTCCTTATCTTTTATTTCACATTTTTTTTTCAATTACAGTCACAAAACCCCATTTGTTTTTGTTCTTGTTGATTTTATGTTTGTTAAGACCAAAAAAAAAAAAAAATTGCTCTTGTCTGGTTTGAGAGCAAGACTCTGAACTTGCTTCATCATTGTAGATCAACAACAGAACCAACACCACTTTTGGCAGCTGTCTGCCACCTTATATGACCTTATTTCGGCCATTACCAGTCATCTTGCAAACTTCCAGCAGCTGTTATAACGCCCCTGCTCAATTAACTAATAGTAGTTAACTCAGAGCGCCTTTCAAGACTCATTCACTAAATAAATAAGTCCTAAGGGATCTAACTAACAATCACAACAGAAGAATTCTCAACTTAAATTAAGATAGCACATTTAAATAAATCAATTATTCAATAATTATCCAGAGCAAGAACTAAATCTTCCAAATGAATTAACTTAAAGTCAAAATGGTACAGTCTCAAATATCCTCAAAGCATTAACATTGAAAGAAAACTTCAATCATGGATATAGTCTCAAAAACATCACTATCAATATCCGATCTTAACAATATACAGATAAATAACATAGATCAACTCACATCGAGCATCCTCGTCACTACGCTCCCACATATCATGTAGCCACTCGGCATCTAGAACCCCAAAGAGGATCCGAACTATATCCTCCACAACTACAAATCGTCTCCACGACATCGTCATCTAGCTGTTGACTATCTCTGAAACATAATTGTGTTCCATGAGTGGAAAAATGTCAAGTGTAAGTCCACAACTTAGTGAAATAAAATCACATGAAAACAATTATATAATTTGTGAACTCATAGTTTAGTGAAAATGTTTCTTTCACATTAAAATATATCATCGTGTAAGGCAGTTGATATCAGTAAGAGAGTATGCAATGCAATATAGATATATAAATACATAATAATTATGATCATACCATCATAATTCAACTATATATGGTCTATTCGGGCCCTTACCCCTTCTCAATAGAATTTGTGTGTTCTCGAAAAAGCCTCTAGTACAACACTGATGCCCCGGTATGCACAAACTAGTGGTCATCATCACACAGCCCAACTGGGTTTGACCCTGGGTGGCCCACACAACTAACAATGTTGTATGTTGTGACCACCATGTGTACATGGTTGCACGTGGTCACTCAGCTAGCCTCTTGGATATAATGACAAATCATAACTAAATTAGACCATAGGGTCTTGCCCATATACTCGTAGCCTATGACACAAAGCCATGTCTACTATGGTCAACATTCTTGGTGTGTTGAGTAATCACATTTTACATTGTGAGAAAGCATTTCACAAGGAGTCCAAGTCATTATCTTAAAAATGAATAAGAAATTTCCCCCTAAGTTAGATTTCATAGATTAAATTATTCTCTGTTTCTGGCCCAAGCATTTTTATTGGCATACCGACATAATGTACATGTGATAAGGCTTTCACAAGTACAAGAATAATAATAATAAAATCAATGACTCAAGGATAAAGAGGTAGAGAATTAAGTAACAATGTATTTGGCCTTAATTTTGGTATGGGAGATTTTATGGAGGAATCAAAAGTCAATATTAAATAAGTCAAAGAGATTAAGTGTTTTAATAAAAAAATATAAACTAGAGTGCAATTACAATTCTTTAGTTGAATCAATTGTAATTGAATAATGACATGAGAAAGTCAGGACTACTTGGAGCTAGTTTTATTTTTTCCTTCAAGTCCCTCACCAAGTTGATGTAATTTAACGTAGTTAGACTTTCTTATTTACTTGACTGCTTGTTTTAATTTAGCGCTCTCACAACAGAGGAACGACACTCACAGGAGAGGAGCCAAGAAGAAATAAAGTATCTATAATGGCACTCACAGGAGCGGAACAAGGAAATGAATAGCTTAAACCTTGACTTTGAGGAGTGATGTTAGAATATTTTATATTCTATGTTATTATGTTTCAGTTTTAGGTTTATTACCCTTATAGGATTTCTTGGTCACCACTCCTAAGTTCTCTATTTATAGAGACTATTGTAATATTATTTATGACAATTCAATATACAATATGTGATCCATTGCGTCTCCATGCTTCCGCTCTCTTCTCTTCTCTCTTTCCTTTCTCTCTTCTTCATTATATATTAACAAAAGTAAAAAATTGTTTTTTGTAATTTTATGAATATTTTGTGTTTGGATAGTTTGTTAATATTTTTATTTTAAGAAAATAAAACAAAAACCAAAAATCATAAATTTTAGGGTTAATAACTTTTTTGGCACCTTGGTTTTAATGTTTTTATTTTCTCCCCCTAGGTTTTAAAACATGACAAATCTAGTACCTTAAATTTTGGAAAAGAGCGAATCACCACCTCCGTTAATTTTCATCCATCCCAATTGTTAGAATATAATCAGAATATATTCTGATTATATTCTGATAATCACCATAATTGTTGATTTGATATATTTTCCTTGTATATACATTGATATTATTCTGTAATATTGTACATTAATTTCGTGATTATATTTCCTATTTTGTCTGGCCTTATTCAACTATAAATAGGCCTCATTGTATACAGTTCTAAATACACAGAAATACAATATTCAGTTTATCCCTATATTCTCTAGTCTTCTTTAGTTATTTTAACATGGTATCAGAGACAAGTTTTGGCCTTGTCTAGAGAAGTAGGAAGTCAGTCCGTTCAAAAGCTTTTTCGATCTTGTTTTGGAATAATTATTATATCAACAGGCTCAAAAAGGTCCGATATATCCTGTGGAGTTATCAGATCAACGTTCTGAAGTTCAACGTGCTCTCACGCGCCGCCTCCGGCCACCACGCGCCGCCCCAATCAGCCGTTCTCAGAAAATTCCGCTAGAATCCAGATCGGAGGCTGCCGATCTACTGACTTGCCGAAAGAACGCGCCACCAGGAGTCCCCACGCGCCGCCACGCGCCGCCACAACTTTCTGTGGAATTTTGAACACCGCCACGCGCTGTTTCCGGCCACCACGCGTCGCCCTTCTCAGCCGTTTTCAGAAACGAATCACAGATTCCTGATCGGAGGCTGCCGATCTGTCGAACTAGCTGAAGCACGCGCCACCCAGGGCCACCACGCTCCGCCACGAGCCGTCACGCGCCGCCCCCTTTGTAAGTCATTTTTTGAGCTCACCTATTTACTCTACAATCGGTCACACCAGATTTTTCTCTGATTTTTTGAGCTCACACACTTATTATACACTCAGCCACACCAGATCTCAGCCTTTTAACCAAGCCTATATTCCTTATTATATACTCAGCCACACCAAATCCTAATCCTTTAAAACAAGCTCATATCCCCTATCATACACTCAGCCACACCAGATTCAACTCTCTCACCAGGCTCACAGAACCTATCCTACACCCAACCACACCGGATTATATCCCGAAAAAAAAAAAAAAAATGGCCGTACCTCCTACCACTCTCCCAAACACCAAAGATATTACCCAACCTATTCCTACCATTCTCGATGGCTCCAATTACCCTGCTTGGTCTCAAAATATGAGTAGGTGGCTCAAAGGACATTGTCTCTGGGAGTATGTTTCTGGTGAAGAATCTAAGCCTCTTGCTGGAAAAGAGGAACCTGCTGCGGCTTTCTTTACCCGCCTCCGCACATGGAAAAGTATCCATTACAGGATTATTTCTTGGTTCTCCAACACTTGTGTTGTCTCCATCAGCATGACATTTGGCAATCTTGACAATGCCAAAGATGTTTGGGACATGTTAGCTCAGCGCTACAGCACTACTGATCTTGCTCAGCGGTTTCAGATTGTGACCAAGCTCCATCACATGCGCCAGGAACCAGGTCAGAGTATTACTGATTTTTATTCACAAATGACTTGTCTTTGGAATCAATTAGCACTATGTGAGCCAAAGTGGAGGGATAAGGTTGATGCCTCTGAGTACATCGCTTTTCGCGATAGCATGCGCCTAGCCGAGTTTCTTGCGGCAATTCGAGATGAGTTTGAGCATACTCGAGCTTCTCTTCTTCACCGCTCACCACTGCCATCTTTGGAAAGTGCTCTTAGTGAACTTGTTTCAGAAGAGACTCGATTCTCTACTATGAAGTTACACACTTCTGAGATGGTCATGGCCACTGCATCCCGCAATGCGCGTGCTCCTAATTCTATTCCTGTCGGGTCTTCCTCATCCAATCGGAACATCCAGTGCCACTATTGTCAGAAGTTTGGCCACAGATATAGTGAATGCAGGAAAAGACTTTCTCGTGGGAATCATCGAGCTCCTAGTCATAAGGCTGCTGCGGTCACTCATACTGATACATCAGATATGCCTTACACCGATCTTGCACCCCAACCCAGTACTCTTTCTCCTGCAGAAATCGAAGCTCTCATTCATCAGGTTTTATCTAAGTCCAATCTTAATACCGCCATGTCCACCACACTAGGTAATTCCTCTTGGTATATTGATTCTGCTTGTTGTAATCACATGACACCGAATTCTTCCATATTTTCTGCAAAATCTGTGTTACCTAGGCCTACCACCATTTACACTGCTAATGGTTCCCATCTTGCTGTTAGTCATGTCGGGTCTGTTTCTACTAATCAACTATCTGTGTCTGATACATACTTAGTGCCTAATCTCTCATTAAATCTTTTATCTGTTGGTCAACTTTGTGAACTTGGCTTAGAATTGCACTTTTCTAACCGAGGTTGTGATGTGCAGGATCCACAGACGGGACAGCTAATTGGGACCGCCCGTAAGATTGGACGTCTGTTTGAGCTTTCATCACTCCATCTTCCTCCTGCTGTGTCAGCTGCCACTCCATCTCGGTCTTCCTCTACCACCCTCAGTTTATGGCACTCTCGTTTAGGACATGCATCTATTTCTCGTATTCGTTCTATAGCTACAAGTGGTCAATTAGGGTCTGTTGAGTCTGAGTCATTTGATTGTGTTGCGTGTCAACTTGGAAAACAAAGTGCTTTACCTTTTAATAATAGTGCATCTGTTTCTTCTGCTCCTTTTGATTTTGTGCATTCTGATGTATGGGGCCCTGCGCCTATTCCCACCATGGGTGGATCCCGCTATTTTGTCATTTTTGTGGATGATTTTTCTCGATACACATGGCTTTATCTTTTACAAAATCGGTCTGAACTTCCGAAAATTTACTCTGAATTTCAACGGATGATTCAAACCCAATTTTCTCGAAACATAAAATTTTTTCGTTCTGATAATGCCATGGAATATCGTGAATCTACCTTCCTTACTACTCTCAAACAAAATGGTACTCTTCCCCATCGCTCATGCCCAAATACTTCTCAACAAAATGGTCGAGCTGAACGTAAACACAGGCACATCTTAGACACTGTTAGGGCTTTGCTCCTATCTGCTTCTATCCCTGAACACTTTTGGGGAGAAGCCGCTCTTACCGCTGTTTATACCATTAATAGGGTCCCGTCTCCCACTACCTTAAATAAGTCCCCCTATGAACTTCTGTATGGATCTCCTCCTGATTACCAATCTCTCCGCATCTTTGGTTGTGTCTGTTTTGTGCTCCTTCCACCCCATGAACGAACAAAATTAGAACCTCGTTCTCGTCTATGTTGTTTTCTTGGGTATGGCATTGAACACAAAGGATATCGTTGTTATGATCCTATTTCCAAACGGCTCCGCATCTCGCGGCACGTCACTTTTTGGGAACATAGGCTATTTAGTGATATGGAGTCTTTTCCTACTCGTCCCTCTAGTTCTTCTCCTATCTTCACTAATGTCTCGGTGGATTTGCTCCCCGACACTACTGATCTTGATGCAGGGATGACAAGCTCTCCAGACGACATTCCGATGGTCGACCCCAATGACTCTGCCCTGCCTGTTGATCCATCTACTCTTGAGACCGCTCCCTCTATCCCTCGTCGTTCTACTCGGGTAACATCTCTTCCTTCCCATCTTCATGATTATCACTGTTATTCTGCTCTTGCTACTCTCCATGAACCTCACTCATTCCGTGAGGCTCATGCTAACCCTCTTTGGCAGAATGCTATGTCAGAAGAACTTAATGCCCTTTCCAAAACCCATACTTGGGACTTAGTTGATTTACCTCCAGGCAAAACTGCGGTAGGGTGCAAGTGGGTATACAAGATTAAGACAAAATCTGATGGGTCTATTGAGCGATACAAGGCACGTCTTGTGGCAAAGGGGTTCAATCAGGAGTATGGTATTGATTATGAGGAGACTTTTGCACCCGTGGCTCGCCTTACTTCTGTTCGATCACTCCTTGCTGTGGCTTCTGTGCGTCGTTGGGATCTTTTTCAAATGGATGTGAAAAACGCATTTCTTAATGGTGATCTTAGTGAAGAAGTTTATATGCAGCCTCCTCCTGGGTACGATCATCCGCCACACAAGGTTTGCCGACTTCGCCGGGCATTGTACGGTCTGAAACAGGCTCCACGGGCTTGGTTTGCCAAATTCAGTTCCACTATTGCGCAGATTGGGTTTGTTTCTAGCCCCTATGACTCTGCTCTTTTTATCCGGCGATCTGATGCTGGTCTCATTCTCCTCTTACTATATGTTGATGATATGATTATTACTGGAGATGATACTGTTGGTATTCGTAACCTTCAACAGTTTTTGAGCCAACAATTTGAGATGAAGGATTTGGGTTTTCTCAGCTACTTTCTTGGATTGGAAGTGTCTTCTGATCCAAATGGTTACTATCTCTCTCAAGCCAAGTATGCTTCAGATCTCCTCTCACGAGCTGGCCTTACTGATTGCAAAATTGTTGATAGCCCTCTAGAGACAAATGTCAAACTTCGTGCCACTGATGGTGAGCTACTTTCTGATGCCACTCTCTATCGACAGTTAGTTGGCAGTCTCATCTATCTTACTGTGACACGACCGGATCTTGCCTATGCAGTCCACCTTGTTAGTCAGTTTATGACAGCGCCACGCTCAGTTCATTATGCGGCTGTTCTTCGCATCCTTCGCTACGTGAAGGGCACCTTGTTTCATGGTTTGCATTTCTCTTCTCACTCATCATTAGACTTACATGTATATTCAGATGCTGATTGGGCAGGTGATCCCACTGATCGTCGTTCCACCACGGGTTATTGTTTCTTACTTGGTGATTCTCTCATCTCTTGGCGTAGCAAGAAACAATCAGTTGTTGCACGCTCTAGCACCGAAGCTGAGTATCGTGCTCTTGCCGACACCACTTCTGAGCTCCTCTGGCTTCGTTGGCTCCTACATGATATGGGTGTTTCTCAGACCTCTAGTTCTCCTATCTTTTGTGACAATCGAAGTGCGATTCAAATTGCGCATAATGATGTATTTCATGAACGTACTAAACACATTGAGATCGACTGTCATTTTGTGCGCCATCATCTTTTACAGGGAACTCTTCGTCTCTGTCCCATTGCTTCCGCTGATCAGTTGGCCGATGTGTTCACCAAAGCACATCCACCTGGACGGTTCCGTGATCTTGTTTCCAAACTCAAGTTGGCATCTACATTACCACCTTGAGTTTGAGGGGGGATGTTAGAATATAATCAGAATATATTCTGATTATATTCTGATAATTATTATAATTGCTGATTTGATATATTTTCCCTGTATATACATTGATATTATTCTGTAATATTGTACATTAATTCCGTGATTATATTTCCTATTCTGTCTGGCCTTATTCAACTATAAATAGGCCTTATTGTATACAGTTCTAAATACATAGAAATACAATATTCAGTTTATCCCTATATTCTCTAGTCTTCTTTTGTTATTTTAACACCAATTAACGGGCAATCCACGTCATCTACTCTTATATCGCGACACGTGTCCTAAAAATAATAATAAAATAATAAACCTAAAAAAAAAAAAATTGAAAATTCTATGGTGGTGGCCGAACCACCCCCAAAGGTTAAAAAGGGGGTGGCCAAAACCACCCCCAAGGCCCTTGGAGAGCCACCCCTTGATGCCATGGGGGTGACATGGTGCACGTATCGGTGTACCATGTCATACGATGCGAATTATCTTATCTGTATTTTACATGCATGCTTTTACAAGTCTCACTTTCTTAACTTTCTTAACATATTCAGTACAATGTTTTTCTCAAAATGCTAGAGTTCATGTACAACAAGTATAAATCGTGAGAGTTGCAAATATGCATGTTTTTGGTACACAAAATAGTCATGCAGTGCATGAAAAATAACAATGAGCATTATGTGAGTTAAAACTCACCTAGGTCCTATAACGTCTCCGAGTATTCCAAATGATCCAGGTTCTCCAAATCTGTGGAAATCCTTCTATTAGTTATATTTCTATCAAAACAACTCTAAAACAAGAAAATATGAGCTATCGAACAGCTGATTAAAATAAAGTCTCCTGTCACAATCCGGGTTGTACGTCCTCTGTGATATCTCGGACCGTACGTCCACTTCGAGGTTTTCAAGGAGAACCTCATTTTGTCCACTCGTCCTCCTATTCTCCAAAACCAAATTCTAAGGCTATCAAAGGGCTTCCTAAGGTCTCCTAACTCAAAACAACGTCTTCAAGCAAACGAAATCATGCTAAATCAAGACAACGCTATTCTAACAAGATTTAAAGCATAACTAAAGCTAAACTAACAACTCCAACAACAACTGAGACAACGTTTAAGCAGCATAACGATGTAAAAACGAGCTAAGCTTAAGAGTGTTACCTCCTTGAAGCGAAACTTCAAGAACTTCTCTTTCGTTAGCATCAAACGCTCACAATCTCACAAAACACTCACAAAACTCTGGCAACCTAAGGTCGAGAGAAAGGTTTGAAAAACTGAAGGGGGTAGGGAGTATTTATAGATGCGGGGCTCTACCAACTCTCTAGAAAAGTAGCAGACATTCGCCAACCCTAGCGTACGTCTAGTACTATTTCCACAGCAGTCCAAAGGCTGCCTCGTGCATCCAGGTATTATCCAAAGGGTATTCCAAAATGTAGCGTATGTCTGTGTGGTCCTGCGTATGTCCGTGTATTATTTGCAAAGCGTACATACGGTGATCCTCCCACGTACGTCCGAACTACAAATAGAAGCGTACGTCGGGTCCGAAAGTCTAAATTACCCTTCTAGTGTCCTTAGTGACCCAAAGCCCAGTTTAACCCCCTAACTAAGCTATCTAAGCTTAGTTAATTATTTGAGTCACTACACCTCGTCCCGCACTTCGCCATCCTCATTACTCCTTCATGGTCACGCACCAAGATCCCCACCCCCATCCTCCTCCCACGCTTATCAAGGGACGCGTCCCAATTAACTTTGATCCGGCCTGTGGGTGGTTTCTCCCACCTCAAAACCTCGGGAACCCCATGAATTGTGCCACTCCTGGTTGGACGTTGCTTAGTTGAAGTAAAGAGTTCTACCTGTTCCGAAGTGATGCGATTGACAATTGCAGGAGAATACAGTTCTTCGCCAAAGACCAACTTGTTACGTCTGAACCACACCTGTCGTGCAACAAAGACTACACGTTGGATTTCTTCTTCACTCAAGCGCCCCAGTAGCATCTCAAAAACCTTGATGAATGCATCATCGTAGCTTGGGCACTTTTGAATCCCCCTCACATGGTCTGTCCACACATCCTTCGCAACTGGGCATGTCCACAGGGCATGTCCCACAGTTTCTGGTGCATGTCCACAGATTGGGTACTTGGAGTCTTTAGTGATACCTATTTTGAACAAATTCTCTTTTGTGGGTAAGATATTATTGCAAGCTTTTGAAATAAAAACGATCACAGCCCTAGTGCTTTTAGTTTTCAGATTGCCTTCTAGAGGGAAGCATCCCCTGGTGGCTTAGAGCTGCACCCACACTACAAAAAAATACTGTTTTTTTGATGTGGCTACAGTAGTAGATTTTTTGACACGTCGGTAAATACTGACCTGTCAAAATCCACACGTCAGTATATAATTTATTGACGCGTTAAAGTTGCAAGGTCAATAATTATTAATGTGGCAAAGTACACATGTTAGTAATTACTGACGTGTCCAATTTTAAAATGTTACTAAATTTAGATTCATTTTTTTTTAAAAAAAAAATTATATTAAATTACTTACGTGGCGAGTTATGACACGTCAATAATTATTGACGTGCCATAATGGTAGGTCAATAAATATTGACATGTCATTTTAACACGTCAATATTTATTGATGTGTTAATTATTGACGTGCCATAATGGTAGGTCAATAAATATTGACATGACATTTTAATACGTCAATAAATATTGACCTGTCATTTTAACACGTCAATATTTATTGACATGCTATTTTTACACGTCAGTGATTATACTTATACAATTTATAATATTGTAAATTATAATTATTAATTAAGAGGGATTAATTATAATCTTGTTAATTTATATTTAAGGGAAACTTCACTAAGGACCCCCAAACTTCCACCCGTTTTGAAATATTCCCCCTGAACTTTAAAATCTCTTAATTTAGTCCCCTAAACTTTCAATTGCTTTCAATTTGGACCCCTCCATCAGATTTTAAACGTCACATGACGTTTATATCCCTGACTTTTGTATAAAATTTCAACTTCTAAAACGTTTTTTTGATTTTAAAAAAAAAAAACAAAAATCAGGGATATTTTGGTCTTTTTGTTTTAATTTTTAACGGCTAAAATTAACAAAAGGGTCCAAATTGAGAGCAATTGAAAGTTCAGGTGACTAAATTGAGAGATTTTGAAGTTCAACGGGGGTATTTCAAAACGGGTGGAAGTTTGAGGGTCCTTAGTGAAGTTTCCTCTTGTATTTATTATGTGTTTAAAAAAGGATATTAGGTAATTAAGAATAATTGCTATACCCTATATATGTGTATATAACTATATATATCATTGTCGTTTAGGGTTAGAATTAATTAAATAACTTATTGTATATAGATCGAGAGATTAAATTGAATTTTTAGGGCAAATGTATATATTTTTGTACAAAGTTATCTTTGGGGACTTCGATTCTAGACTTGTAACTAATAATTACTATATATAGCAAAATGTTACTTCATTTTATAAAATCTCAAGAAGACTTTTGGTTATTTTAATGTTTCTCTTTTCAACACCCGCATTGGAAAAATATGACCATTTCGAAAAATGACAATTGAGAAAATATAATTGTTAGCGTTGGAAAAATAAGATGGTTAGAAAGATCATGAATATTTGCAATATTATGAGTGTTGACAAGAATATAATAATAATAAGGAGAAATTTAACTTAATCTCTCTAAATTTTCAGCACTTTTGCATTAATTATTCCCCTAAACTTAAAACTTTTAATTAATGTATCCAAAAATAAAAAGTTCTTAATGTGACTAATTCGTTCAGATTTTATATCAAGAAATGTTGGTGAAGAAAAAACAATTTTTTTGTAGTGCCACTTTCCATCTCCAGCCTGCCCCTTGCTAGATGATACATACTCTTCATCGAGAATTCCCCGTTCTTATTCCCCACCCACACTAGTTGGTCTGCTTGTTTATTAGGGCTGATTGCCATCCCGCATATTCTTTCCGCTTCATTTACCACGAAAATTTCTTCAACAAGGCTTCTATTCCACCAGTTTGTGTCTTCATCAATCAGGGCACTCACAATCGCATCTCGGTCAAGGCCTCGGACCGGGGTTTGAATAGCATCTCGGTCGGACCGAATAGTCCAACCATTTATCGCCCTAGATTTTGACTGTTCAGATGAACTCCGACACTTCCCTTCTTTACACAAGGCTTAAACAATTTCGAGAGAGTCCCCTTCTAGCACAAAACAATGGAAACCCATTTGGTGGCACAGCTCGACGGACTGCCACGCACCCACACCCTCTGCAATAACTGGATCTACAATAAGGGCCCTCGTGTAATGACCCCTGATGTGGTATTTTTGTGACCAAAAATATCAATAATAAAATTACCACTCGCAATAGAACGAATCCCGTAGGATAGGGCTATATTGAGGGTGTCGAACCTCAAGGACTGCAGGGGTTTAATTATCAAAATTAAAAGATCAAAATTAACTTAATTAAAAGAGAGTGAATTGGTTGTGAGAATTTAAAGTGCATAAAATAAACGGAAATAAAAGGGAGTAAATTTATGAAAGAGAGAGTAGGGTATTGACTTCACCACGATCCGCACATCAATGGTTAACCATAATTAACTCTAATAATTCATTCTATGCATGTTATAATTTTAACAAGAAAATAATCTCATACAATCAATGGAATAGCATAACCCATCTTCGGTTGGCACGGACCGTCTACCTAAATTACACTAAACTAAGGTGTAGTACGATCCGTCTTCCCTAGGTATGGTCTATCTAACCCTATTGATTGCATGCCAATTAAATACCATTGTATAACCATCATTCTTATGATCACAGAAAATAAGAATGATTTGAGTTCAATAATAGTAAAATAATTTCTAAGACAAGATAAGAATTTTACTAATATTGATTTGGAATTTAAAGAACAACTGCATTTAATATGAAGAACAGAAATCAACTGTAGCAATCCTCAGGGTTATACAATCAACATGCATAAATTGAAATACTAGAAATTAAATACAATCAAACCATTGTGCTTGGAAAGGGCTACATCAATACCCCACAATTGGGTTTAGCTGCTCATGATCTCCTAAGCTCCACAGACTATTTTACTG
>NC_081545.1:21024180-21036576 GCF_901000735.1 Corylus avellana | reverse complement strand
AATTAATTGCATCTTTATTTATAACCTGAAAACACAAAAACAAAACAAAATCAAACAAATAACAACGCTAAGGAATTAACATATGCAAATTAAGGGGTTTGAATGTGCAACATTCGGCGCTTATCACACCCCCAAACTTACATATTGCTAGTCCCTTAGCAATACAAAACAGAGAATAAACTAAAAAACAAAAGGATAAATCCATCTTTCGTGGGATATACGATTGCATTTAGCGTATGCAACAAGCCTTTTAAACCCCTAGGAATTTCCTAGTGGACGAGTGAAGTCTCGTGAGGGTTTTCCAGGAATGATACCCACAAACATTGTCATCATTATGTCATTCAAAAGGATAAAGTATCACAAAAATAATGGTTCTCATTCATTAGCAAGCTTAAAATTATAAACTCCATCTTCAAAATTTCAAGGAATTCACAAGTCAAATCACTTACCAATGGCAGATTGAGATACAACAAGTTTCAATTAGTGCAAAGTGAACTAACACATAATCATGAGGCTTCAAAATAATTCCAATATGAATGAATCAACATCTCAGAATTTATTGGACCTCATATCAAATGAAACAACCAAGGCATACATTTTTTTCTCCTTTTTTTTTTTTTTTTTTTTTTTTGTAGGCTTTGCAATGCTTAGCTCCCTTAAGCTTTCTAGTTGACCCATGTATCGAGTGTTAGGCCAATGTCTCCCAAACCAAATGGCTTTAGGGCACTAGGTGTAAAGACACCCCTAAGGACTTACTAACTCGAGTCAAAAGGGCTACGAAGCTAAGCTAGCCATTTTATTAATCAACCCAAAAATTTCACTTTTTGACGCGAACACTCACTGCTTAATGAGGCAAGAGGTCCGGTTACT
This sequence comes from Corylus avellana, assembly GCF_901000735.1. NCBI lineage: Eukaryota > Viridiplantae > Streptophyta > Magnoliopsida > Fagales > Betulaceae > Corylus > Corylus avellana. The sequence goes on along the minus strand of NC_081545.1, from coordinate 21,035,706 downwards.
TAGCGAAAAATTCAAACTTGATTTTTTTTTTTTTTTATACATATATAGCATGCCAAAGTTATTCATCTAATATGTCACCCAACAGAATTCAAGACATTGAAAACAAACATAATTGGTCTCAAAATTCATACCTCACAGACATGTGCTAGTGTGCTCAAGATAGATTTAAATTGAAACAAGAAGCATCTCATGTTGCCAAAAGTAAGTAATAAGACTCAAAATCCCTAAGTCATATGATCATGTGTTCACAACTTTAAGCCTACCAATGAATTTCAAACCAAAATCAAAGCTCAACCATATGCTTAAGAATGACATAACAATAATAATGGACCGTGTTTTGTTTTTCCATACCCCCAAACTTGAATCATACATTGTCCCCAATGTATGTATAGAACTAAAGAATAAGATCAAGAGTACAGAAATACCTGAATGAGCAGATGTGGGCATATCATACCCCCAAACTTGTATGCAAAAACACATGTCCTGAAAAACAAAGTGATACTCCAACCAAATACCAATCAAGTGCACACATTGTTGTAAAAAGATAAACAAAGAATGAAGCAACAATGGATAAAATAAACCTGGATGGAGATCATATGCCCTGGTGGAATGAGGAGTCGAGCGCACAGGGCCTGCACTCGATCTTATGAAACTGACTCATCTAGTCAAAATATATGGAATCCGCCAAGTCAACGGAATCCACATCCTTGATTCGCACAGTATTCTCGGACCCTTAAGTTTAAATTTGAAGCACCAATCTTTTCTTCTCTTGGACCAAAGAGAATAAATTTTACCCACAAATGGGTAATTCCAAACGTCAGCATATCGAGGTAGATCCTTCTGAGTATTTCCAAACAATTTCTCATCCGAAAAGGAATCATGAATTGGAATAAAATGGGGAGAATACTTTGGGAGTTTTTCTACCTCGATGGTCTCTTTTTCCTCGTCTAACTGCCCTAACAGACTACCCACCTGGCCTCTTGGTAAGTCATAAGAAATCATGACCGGGATACTGTCATCTGTCCCTAAAAATGAAGATTTCAGATTACCTTGAATAGGGGCTCGAGGCTCATATGGCATCTCAGGAATAGGAGGTGATGGTGAAGAAGCCTCAGTGCTCGCTTCCTTGCTTTTTTCCCGATGTAGATCCTGTGGGACCTCAATTTGCTCCTCCTTTGGCTCCTCCTTCCTTTCTTCCACGTGGTTTTTGACCACCTCTCCACTCCTCAATGTTGTGATAGCTTGCTCATGACACAAAGTACTCTCTTCCTCCATGTAGTTTTCATCAGGAATGGCCACCGGGTGACTTTGAAGCTCTTCTTCTTCCATCCTATTGAGGTGGTTGATGATTTGTTCAACATGAGCTTCCATCCTGGCGTCTATCTCGGCGAAGAATTGAGGAGTATAAAGTTCCTGTTGAGATTTCACCGTCTGCTTTATCTCACCCGTTAGCTCACTTATCATTTTTAGTATCCGAGCCTCAAAATTAGAATCTGAGGGAGGTGGTGCGGCCTGGTATTGTTGTTGTGAAGGCCAGTAGATGGGAGATGGCTCTTCTTGATATTCTTGAAAGTCAGAACCCATCGGAGGAGGTGGTTCGGTTTGGTATATCTGTTGTGGACTTGCTTGATATGGAGGAGAATAGGATTGACCATTGAATTGAGGATATGCCTGATGGTATAGTTCATGACGTTGTGGAGCATAATTCCCAGGAGCTTGAGTTTGCCACGAAAGATTAGACTGGTTGCTCCATGCCGGGTTGTAGGGATCAGAATAAAGGTCATTCCCCGGTCTAGAGAACGGTCTGTTCATATGCTCATAAGAATACTTAGAAAATTGTCTTGCTGTAGGACAATCTCTAACATGATGATAAGGACAATAGCAGTATGAACATGGTCCAGAGGGTGTTGGAATGCCTCCCCACATGAACTAACTAATATAATTAACATAAAATAACAACAGAAAAATAAAAATAAGTAAAAATAAAAACTCACAAACGGCCCTTAGGTGCACTTAGGGACCTGTTTGCATTTTCTAAAATAAAATCAACACAAAACAGAATTTTTAATTAGCAACTTAAAACAGAAAAATAAATCATTAAGCTAAAATTAATCTCTAAATTTAGATAATGAAACCGTTAAGCAGTCCCCGGCAACGGCGCCAAAAATTGATGTGGTATTTTTGTGACCAAAAATATCAATAATAAAATTACCACTCGCAATAGAACGAATCCCGTAGGATAGGGCTATATTGAGGGTGTCGAACCTCAAGGACTGCAGGGGTTTAATTATCAAAATTAAAAGATCAAAATTAACTTAATTAAAAGAGAGTGAATTGGTTGTGAGAATTTAAAGTGCATAAAATAAACGGAAATAAAAGGGAGTAAATTTATGAAAGAGAGAGTAGGGTATTGACTTCACCACGATCCGCACATCAATGGTTAACCATAATTAACTCTAATAATTCATTCTATGCATGTTATAATTTTAACAAGAAAATAATCTCATACAATCAATGGAATAGCATAACCCATCTTCGGTTGGCACGGACCGTCTACCTAAATTACACTAAACTAAGGTGTAGTACGATCCGTCTTCCCTAGGTATGGTCTATCTAACCCTATTGATTGCATGCCAATTAAATACCATTGTATAACCATCATTCTTATGATCACAGAAAATAAGAATGATTTGAGTTCAATAATAGTAAAATAATTTCTAAGACAAGATAAGAATTCTACTAATATTGATTTGGAATTTAAAGAACAACTGCATTTAATATGAAGAACAGAAATCAACTGTAGCAATCCTCAGGGTTATACAATCAACATGCATAAATTGAAATACTAGAAATTAAATACAATCAAACCATTGTGCTTGGAAAGGGCTACATCAATACCCCACAATTGGGTTTAGCTGCTCATGATCTCCTAAGCTCCACAGACTATTTTACTGAATTTTTGCTCTAAGAGCGGTGTGTCTTTTCTCAATGCTTAGAGGCCTATTTATAGGGCTTAGGAGAGTCCTAGAAGCCCTAGTAATCCTATAAATTTCGGAGATTTAAGTCCAAGTCCAATTAGGATAAAGAAAACCTAAGTCCAAATCGGAATAGGATTCGCCCAGAATTGCGTTCCTATCTTGCGGAGCGATTTTGGCAATGCGGCGCTCCGAATTAGGAAAATACTATTTCACAATGATTTGTAGAAATTTGAGTTAGCTTTCCAGTGCCGCTTGAATCACCTCAATCGGATATTTGAGCTGAAAGTTATGGCCAAAATACCGAGACATATGCAGAATCCAAAATTGAATCCAATCCGATTTTCACTCCAATTTGAGAAATTCCGAATTAATCCCTTCCTTTATTTGATTAAACTTAACCACAACATATAAGTCCTCTGTTATGATTGGCTACGCTTAATCATCTCAACGTGTGCTTTTAAGCCCAAAATCAATGGAATTAATTGCATCTTTATTTATAACCTGAAAACACAAAAACAAAACAAAAATCAAACAAATAACAATGCTAAGGAATTAACATATGCAAATTAAGAGGCTTGAATGTGCAACATTCGGCGCTTATCAACCCCAATGGGCAAATCAATTAACTAGTAATTGATCCCATGGTTCGTCTCGCAGCCCTATCCCTTGCAGAACAAGACTCAGGGATTTCAACCTTTCTCATCTAAACGAGAAAATCTCAATGGAAGACTTTCAAAAACTATAGGAAATAGAGAGCAGTAAATTTAACATCCACACAACATGCACCAAAGTAAATATAAATCCTCATAATATAAAGATAATCATCAACGGTACCAGTCATCAGACCATCATCAAAATAGGATTACAAACCATAACATAAAGTCATAACATTGTTCCAACAAAAGATCAACAGATCAAATCTTAGATCTAAGCTTAAGCAGGGCTAACGAGATTAAAATCCCGATCATATCATCATGGGCAGTTCCTCCATCCTTCCACATAGACTTCAACCAAACCGGGTTCAAGTCCTCAAAAATGACCCAAATCAAGTCCTATGCTATTACCCAAGTCAACTCCGACAGCATCCTCTTCTAGAATAGCTAAACCGCGCAGATATTTGTAATAATAGTGGAAAACATAAACAAAAAGGGGAATAAGTCTAAGACTTAGTGAATGTTAACGCAAATAAGGCCCATGCTAGTTTAGTAATGAACTCCATTTTCATAAAGCAAGAAACAGTTTCATATGACAATTTTTATCACGAATGTGGTATAGATATATGATACATGCATATGATATAGAGTGACAATCATAATTCAACAGTATGGTCTACCCGAGATATTACCCCTTCTCAGTAGGGTTGATGCTGTCCCGAGGGACCTGTAATATAATGCCGGTGCCCCAGCCATTGTACGCTACCGTACATAACACTAGCGACACGACCGAGTCTGACCTCAGGTGGCCCATACCGCTAATGATGTCCGTCCTGTAGTAACCTAGCCATTTGGGAATGGCTGCACCAAGTCACAAAACCATTGGATCCAAAGCCCACATAACACTCATACATTTGACCATAAAGCTAACATGTATAGTAAGTCCATGACCATTATACCGCATGTACAGGTATACCATGTCATATGATGCGAATTATCTTGTCTGTATTTTACATGCATGCTTTTACAAGTCTCACTTTCTTAACATATTCAGCACAACGTTTTTCTCAAAATGCTAGAGTTCATGTACAACAAGTATAAATTGTGAGAGTTGCAAATATGCATGTTTTTGGTACACAAAATAGTCGTGCAGTGCATGAAAAATAACAATGAGCATTATGTGAGTTAAAATTCACCTAGGTCGTATAACGTCTCCAAGTATTCCAAGTGATCTGGATTCTCCAAATCTGTGAAAGTCCTTCTATTAGTCATATTTCTATCAAAACAACTCTAAAACAAGAAAATATGAGCTATCAGACGGCTGGTTAAAATAAAGTCCCCTGTCACACTCCTGGCCGTACGTTCAGGATCAGGACCATACGTCTGCTTTGAGGTTTTTCGGGAGAACCCCATTTTGTCCACTTGTCCTCCTATTCTCCAAAACCAAATTGTAAGAGCATCTCCACCAGTAATAGGTATTCTACCTAGTCAAAAAGCACAATTCTCTATTTTAACGACTCATTTTTTAATACCAACTCCAACAGATTCTTTATTTCATTCTTTATTTTATTAAGTATTATTTTTAATTTTTAATTTATTTTTTTTTTTTATCCACGACTGCTTTTGCATCATCTTGTAAATTGCAATAGAATTGATTCACGCAGCATACCTGTGTGTTATTTTTATTTTCCATTTTTAGTTTGTCAATTATATGCATGTTATTCAATTTTTTTGGGAGAGTTTTTAGTGATTCAAAAGACTTGAATTTGTATCATAAATTCATGAATAGAGAAGAGAGAAGAGAGAGAAACGTTGAGGGAGGGAGAGAAGAGAGAAGAGAGAGAAACGTTGAGGGAGAGAGAGAAGAGAGAGAAAATAATGTGGAAATAATATTAGAGTAATGCTAGGAACCATCTTTTTATCCTCCTAAAGTTTAAGTGGCTTTTAAAATCACCATTAAATTCTAGATGAATCATACTTGAATTTTGATCCAATGGTGATTTTGAAAGCCTCATTAGCTTTATGAGGATGAAAAGAGGATAAAAAGATGGTACATAGCATTACTCATAATATTATATTCAACAATCTAGTGTGCTACAGTGAACAGCAATATGAAGCTATTCACTGTAGCAGTTAAGGTATAATAGCTAATAGAAGCTATTCTGTTGAAGCTAAAAAAAGGACAAAAATTGCTAAATGTAGCTAATATCTTCCTTTTAGCTATACTGCTGGAGATGCTTTAAGGCTATCAAAGGGCTTCCTAAGGTCTCCTAACTCAAAACAATGTCTTCAAGCAAACGAAATCATGCGTCAAGACAATGCTATTCTAACAAGATTTAAAGTATAACTAAAACTAAAGCTAAACTAATTACTCAAACAACAACTGAGACACGCAGTATAACGATGTAAAAACGAGCTAGACTTCAGAGCATTACCTCCTTGAAGCGAAACTTCAAGAACTTTCCTTCTGTTAGCATCAAACGCTCATAATCTCACACAACACTCACAAAAGGGTTTCTGGCAGCCTAGGGCGAGAGAGAGGTGTGAAAAATTGAAGGGGGTAAGGGGTACTTATACCTGAGGGGCTCTACCAACTCTTTAGAAAAGCAGCAGACGTCCACCAACCCTAACTTATGTCCGGTACTATTTCCGCAACTGTGCAAAGGCTGCCTCGTACGTCCAGGTATTATCCAAAGGGTATTCCAAAAAGTAGCGTATGTCCGTGTGATCCCGTGTACGTCCGTGTACTATTTGCAAAGCGTATGTACGGTGGTCCCTCCGCGTACGTCTGAACTACAAATAGAAGCATACGTCCACTAACCCTAGCGTACGTCCGGTCCGAAAGTCCAGATTACCATTTTAGTGTCCTTAGTGACCCAAAGCCCAATTTAACCTTCTAACTAAGCTACCTAAGCTTAGTTAATTATTTGGGTCACTACACCTTGTCCCGCACTTCGCCATCCTCACTACTCCATCATGGTCACGCACCAAGATCCCCACCCCTATCCTCCTCCCATGCTTATCAAGGGACACGTCCCAATTAATTTTGATCCAGCCTGTGGGTGGTTTCTCCCACCTCGAAACCTCGGGAACCCCACGAATTGTGCCACTCCTGGTTGGACGTTGCTTAGTTGAAGTAAAGAGTTCTACCTATTCCATAGCAATGCGATTGACAATTGTGGGAGAATACAGTTCTTCGCCAAAAACCAACTTGTTACGTCTGAACCACACTTGTCGTGCAACAAAGACTACACGTTGGATTTCTTCTTCACTCAGGCGCCCCAGTAGCATCTCAACAACCTTGATGAATGCATCAACGTAGCTTGGGCAATTTTGAATCCCCTTCACATGGTCTGTCCACATATCCTTCACAATTGGGCATGTCCACAGCGCATGTCCCACAGTTTCTGGTGCATGTCCACAGATTGGGCTCTTGGAGTCTTTAGTGATACCTCTTTTGAACAAATTCTCTTTTGTGGGCAATATATTATTGCAAGCTTTCCAAATAAAAACGATCACAGCCCTAATTGCTTTTAGTTTTCAAATTGCCTTCTAGAGGGAAACATCCCCTGGTGGCTTAGAGCTATACCCACACCACAAAAAAATAGCGTTTTTTTTGACGTGGCTACAGTAGTAGAATTTTTGACATGTCAGTAAATACTAACCTGTCAAAATCCACACGTCAGTATATAATTTATTGATGCGTTAAAGTTGCCAGGTTAGTAATTATTGATGTGGCAAAGTACACACGTCAGTAATTACTGACGTGTCCAATTTTAAAACGTTGCTAAATTTAGATTCATTTGTTTTTTAAAAAAATTATATTAAATTACTTACATGGCGAGTTATGGCATGTCAATAATTATTGATGTGTTATTTTAACACATCAATAAATATTGACATGTCATTTTAACACATCAATATTTATTGACTTGCTATTTTTACATGGCAGTGATTATACCTATACAATTTACAATATTGTAAATTATAATTATTAATTAAGAGGGATTAATTATAATCTTGTTAATTTATATTTATTATGTGTTTTAAAAAAGGACATTAGGTAATTAAGAATAATTGGTATACCCTATATATGTGTATATATATCATTGTAGTTTAGGGTTAGAATTAATTAAATAACTTATTGTATATAGATCGAGAGATTAAATTGAATTTTTAGGGCTTTAAATGTCGTATATTTTTGTACAAAGTTACCTTTGGGGACTTCGATTCTCGACCTGTAACTAATAATTACTATATATAGCAAAATGTTACTTCATTTTATAAAATCTCAAGAAGACTTTTGGTTATTTTAATGTTTCTCTTTTCAACACCCGCATTGGAAAAATATAACCATTTCGAAAAATGACAATTGAGAAAATATAACCGTTAGCGTTGGAAAAATAAGATGGTTAGAAAGATCATGAATATTTGCAATATTATGAGTGTGGACAATAATAATAATGAGGAGAAATTTAACTTAACCTCTCTAAATTTTCAGCACTTTTGCATTAATTATTCCCCTAAACTTAAAAACTTTCAATTAATGCATCCAAAAATAAAAAGTTCTTAATGTGACTAATTCGTTCAGATTTTATATCAAGAAACGTTGGTCAAGAAAAACAATTTTTTTGTAGTGCCACTTTCCATCTCCAGCCTGCCCCTAGCTTGCTAGATGATACGTACTCTTCACCGAGAATTCCCCGTTCTTATTCCCCACCCACACTAGTTGGTCTGCTTGTTTATTAGGGCTGATTGCCATCCCACATATTCTTTCCGCTTCATCTGCCAAGAAAATTTTTTCAACAAGCTAGGCTTCTATTCCACCAGTTTGTGTCTTCATCAATCAGGGCACTCACAGTCACATCTCGGTCAAGGCCTCGAACCGGGTTTGAATAGTATGTGTCACCGGAGAGTCCAACCATTTATCACCCTAGATTTTGACTGTTCGACCATCTCCCACCCACATATTTATTGGCAATTAAGCATTATGTAGGAATTATTTATGTTTTTCAAAATATTCTTATGTTCTGTCTTCAAACACATAAGACTTTTTGTATTTGATATAAAAGTATTTAAAAAATGAAAGGAAATAAAATAATATATCAATCATGATTTTTATTTCATTTCTCAAAATATATATATATATATATATATACTGTTTGATTTGTTTTCTTTATTTTTCATTTATAGTGAAATAAAACCTATTCATTTTTTTGGATAAAATAGTTCTTCACTTTTATATACAAATTTTACAATTAGTCTCAATCAATCCCAAAAAGTAACATTAAAAAATAACCATAACAAAATTCTTACGGATTTAACTTTTCTTCTTTAACCATAACAAAATCCAATAAAAGAAACAAATGGTAACATCAAAAAGTTAAAGTAAATGTGGATTCCCACCTTTTTATAAGGAATTCACATTCCCAGCAAAAGACAGTTAGGGAGAATCCAAAATATTTATGGGCATATGTATTTCTTTCACTTAAATTAACCAAATATTGTAATTGGGAATTCTAAAAGATTACTTCCAACCAAACACCATATATGTTAATACTACTTTTCAGACCAAGATTTTCTTAAAATTAGCTCAAACAAATTTTATGGGCATGCAATTTTTACTGACATTTTAGGCACATACTACTTCAATGAATTGAATTGGAGAAATTTTGGAAGAAAAGTTTTCCATACTTTCCACCACAAAAGTATGTGTGCAGTGTGACTTGTTCTTTGCTATTTACTAATGTAAAATAGCATGGTATTTTCATGATTTTTATAAAGTTTGAATCCGAGATACATGATTCTAACAATAGAAATAACTCTTCGTGTTATTTATTTATTAAATAGGCTCGAGGATATATTATGGGTGACACTTAGTAGGTTGATTACCTTTAATATATAAATCCCAGAAGCGTTACAGTTGGTGCTGCATGTAGGGCCGAACGTAGGTAGGAGGGTGGGGTGCGAATGTCCCACTAAAATTTCTAAAAACTTCATTTAGATAAAGCGTTTTGATATGAAAGGTCTGCAATATTTTGTAGTCGTCCCCCTCAATTTCTATCTTCATTCCCTTCAAAAAGCTTTCGAGAGAAAAAAGAAAAAAAAAAAAAAAAAAAGACATTAAAGTTGTTCTTATTTTGCACTGAAAAAGTGGGTGTGGTTTGATTTTTCGAGACATGGTGTTTAATAGTTAAAAATAAAAATAAAATGTAAGTTCAGATACAAGTGGAAGGGAATAACATGTAATAGACTTTTCTTTTACACTTTTTACCTTTACTTTTCAAATCTTAAATTCTCCATTTGAATCTATCTCAAAATCTCTCATAGTCTCCATCTCAAATATCCAAACAAGCGCGAAACAATATGAGAGAAAGAACGATGAACAACGATTCACCATGCACCTATTGCACTCACGGATGACTTGCGAGTCCCCAGAATATGTAGCTGAACCAGCTCCCCACGTGGCCATGCCTTGACTGGACTAACCTAAACCACTACTTCAACAGCCATTGCGTCGATGAAGCCGAAATGCCAACCGTTTGTGACTCATTAAACCATGCTTGTGGACCACCGTACGTAAGAAGAGACAAATCATGCACCCAAGAGAGATTTTTTTTTTTTTTTTTTTTTTTTTTTTTAATGATACAAAAACAAGAACAACTAATAGGGTTCTGATCTTATGTTAGAAAAAACAAAAAAAAAAAACAAAAAAACAAAAAAACAAAAAATGAGAAACTTAAATTACGGTACTTTTCCTATACCGAGCGGTGAGACAAAATACTTCTCCTCTTATATGGCCCGAAACAAAGGCCCACTATGAATAAAAGCCCATGGCTCATAAGGTACATCAGAAAAGGCCCATGAAACTTGACTCTATAATCAAAAGCCCGTAAGAGAGAAGACGCAAACGGTTACCACCAAATCCACCTCAGAATCATGTAGTTAGGAACGAGATCTTGTGGGTCCAACTGATAAAGGAAAGCAGGATTAGCCCAACAAATCCAAGCTTACTAAACAGAGTCTAGATACTTCTAAAACTGCCTACAACCTCTCCAGAGATTGCTATGAGAAATATTTACTAAGTAACAAACCCTATAGAGTTTGAAAGTCCGGTAACAGTCCTCTCGACACTCACATACCCAGGCATTTATAAAAGGAGTAGCCCATTGTAGCCCATTGTAACACCAAACACACATATAGTGAAATCTCTACCACTCTCTTCTTGTTATTAACCTTACTCTATTATTTACATTCATTCCTCTATAATTGTAACTTAGCATCAGAGGTGGAACGATCGTCATATTGATCATTTTTTTATTCTTAACAGGCTTGGGAGCTAAGTCACTACCTAAGTTGACAACCGTCTCAACACCGATAAATTATCTAATTGAAGTTGTTCCACGTGTTTGAGTCTTGAATCAACAACAATTTCTTTGCTGCAGAGTATGCTTCTAGAGTCTAAATATCTCACCATACTCAAAAAGCAAAGAGAGAGAGAACTATTTTTCATATACCATTTTTGACACGTTGCAGCACTTTAATGCTACAAACAACCAAAATGGTCCCCTCCCTCCATGCATCTTCTTATCTTTTTGTACTCAAATTCTTGTCTAGGCTTATTCTTGAAAGCTAGCTAGCCCCAAGAGCCGCCAAGTGTGGGAGAGAATTTGACATGAGGCTTGGCCGTTTGGGGAACTTTCTTGAGCTCCATTCGGCTGAAGAAAGAGAATTTGGTCTTATAAAAATACAGAGATAATAGATTGGCCCTATTGTTTTTTTTTTTTTTTCGAATAAAGTATTTTGAGGTTAGGTAAATGTTATTATGTGAGGACCAAATTTAGTGTCATGTAAATATTATAAAATATATATTTTTCACCAATAATTTAATTTAA
>NC_081545.1:20968594-21024080 GCF_901000735.1 Corylus avellana | reverse complement strand
TTCTTCCACCCCATGAACGAACAAAATTAGAACCTCGTTCTCGTCTATGTTGTTTTCTTGGGTATGGCATTGAACACAAAGGATATCGTTGTTATGATCCTATTTCCAAACGGCTCCGCATCTCGCGGCATGTCACTTTTTGGGAACATAGGCTATTTAGTGATATGGAGTCTTTTCCTACTCGTCCCTCTAGTTCTTCTCCTATCTTCACTAATGTCTCGGTGGATTTGCTCCCCGACACTACTGATCTTGATGCAGGGATGACAAGCTCTCCAGACGACATTCCGATGGTCGACCCCAATGACTCTGCCCTGCCTGTTGATCCATCTACTCTTGAGACCGCCCCCTCTATCCCTCGTCGTTCTACTCGGGTAACATCTCTTCCTTCCCATCTTCATGATTATCACTGTTATTCTGCTCTTGCTACTCTCCATGAACCTCACTCATTCCGTGAGGCTCATGCTAACCCTCTTTGGCATAATGCTATGTCAGAAGAACTTAATGCCCTTTCCAAAACCCATACTTGGGACTTAGTTGATTTACCTCCAGGCAAAACTGCGGTAGGGTGCAAGTGGGTATACAAGATTAAGACAAAATCTGATGGGTCTATTGAGAGATACAAGGCACGTCTTGTGGCAAAGGGGTTCAATCAGGAGTATGGTATTGACTATGAGGAGACTTTTGCACCTGTGGCTCGTCTTACTTCTGTTCGATCACTCCTTGCTGTGGCTTCTGTGCGTTGTTGGGATCTTTTTCAAATGGATGTGAAAAACGCATTTCTTAATGGTGATCTTAGTGAAGAAGTTTATATGCAGCCTCCTCCTGGGTACAATCATCCACTACACAAGGTTTGCCGACTTCGCCGAGCATTGTACGGTCTGAAACAGGCTCTACGGGCTTGGTTTGCCAAATTCAGTTCCACTATTGCGCAGATTGGGTTTGTTTCTAGCCCCTATGACTCTGCTCTTTTTATCCGGCGATCTGATGCTGGTCTCATTCTCCTCTTACTATATGTTGATGATATGATTATTACTGGAGATGATACTGTTGGTATTCGTAACCTTCAACAGTTTTTGAGCCAACAATTTGAGATGAAGGATTTGGGTTTTCTCAGCTACTTTCTTGGATTGGAAGTGTCTTCTGATCCAAATGGTTACTATCTCTCTCAAGCCAAGTATGCTTCAGATCTCCTCTCACGAGCTGGCCTTACTGATTGCAAAATTGTTGATAGCCCTCTAGAGACAAATGTCAAACTTCGTGCCACTGATGGTGAGCTACTTTCTGATGCCACTCTCTATCGACAGTTAGTTGGCAGTTTCATCTATCTTACTGTGACACGACCGAATCTTGCCTATGCAGTCCACCTTGTTACTCAGTTTATGACAGCGCCACGCTCAGTTCATTATGCGGCTGTTCTTCGCATCCTTCGCTACGTGAAGGGCACCTTGTTTCATGGTTTGCATTTCTCTTCTCACTCATCATTAGACTTGCATGTATATTCAGATGCTGATTGGGCAGGTGATCCCACTGATCGTCGTTCCACCACGGGTTATTGTTTCTTACTTGGTGATTCTCTCATCTCTTGGCGTAGCAAGAAACAATCTGTTGTTGCCCGCTCTAGCACCGAAGCTGAGTATCGTGCTCTTGCTGACACCACTTCTGAGCTCCTCTGGCTTCGTTGGCTCCTACATGATATGGGTGTTTCTCAGACCTCCAGTTCTCCTATCTTTTGTGACAATCGAAATGCGATTCAAATTGCGCATAATGATGTATTTCATGAACGTACTAAACACATTGAGATCGACTGTCATTTTGTGCGCCATCATCTTTTACAGGGAACTCTTCGTCTCTGTCCCATTACTTCCGCTGATCAGTTGGCCGATGTGTTCACCAAAGCACATCCACCTGGACGGTTCCGTGATCTTGTTTCCAAACTCAAGTTGGCATCTACATTACCACCTTGAGTTTGAGGGGGGATGTTAGAATATAATCAGAATATATTCTGATTATATTCTGATAATTATTATAATTGCTGATTTGATATATTTTCCCTGTATATACATTGATATTATTCTGTAATATTGTACATTAATTCCGTGATTATATTTCCTATTCTGTCTGGCCTTATTCAACTATAAATAGGCCTTATTGTATACAGTTCTAAATACATAGAAATACAATATTCAGTTTATCCCTATATTCTCTAGTCTTCTTTTGTTATTTTAACACCAATTAACGGGCAATCCACGTCATCTACTCTTATATCGCGACACGTGTCCTAAAAATAATAATAAAATAATAAACCTAAAAAAAAAAAAATTGAAAATTCTATGGTGGTGGCCGAACCACCCCCAAAGGTTAAAAAGGGGGTGGCCAAAACCACCCCCAAGGCCCTTGGAGAGCCACCCCTTGATGCCATGGGGGTGACATGGTGCACGTATCGGTGTACCATGTCATACGATGCGAATTATCTTATCTGTATTTTACATGCATGCTTTTACAAGTCTCACTTTCTTAACTTTCTCGACATATTCAGTACAATGTTTTTCTCAAAATGCTAGAATTCATGTACAACAAGTATAAATCGTGAGAGTTGCAAATATGCATGTTTTTGGTACACAAAATAGTCTTGCAGTGCATGAAAAATAACAATGAGCATTATGTGAGTTAAAACTCACCTAGGTCCTATAACGTCTCCGAGTATTCCAAATGATCCAGGTTCTCCAAATCTGTGGAAATCCTTCTATTAGTTATATTTCTATCAAAACAACTCTAAAACAAGAAAATATGAGCTATCGAACAGCTGATTAAAATAAAGTCTCCTGTCACAATCCGGGCTGTACGTCCTCTGTGATATCTCGAACCGTACGTCCGCTTCGAGGTTTTCAGGGAGAACCTCATTTTGTCCACTCGTCCTCCTATTCTCCAGAACCAAATTCTAAGGCTATCAAAGGGCTTCCTAAGGTCTCCTAACTCAAAACAACGTCTTCAAGCAAACGAAATCATGCTAAATCAAGACAACGCTATTCTAACAAGATTTAAAGCATAACTAAAGCTAAACTAACAACTCCAACAACAACTGAGACAACGTTTAAGCAGCATAACGATGTAAAAACGAGCTAAGCTTAAGAGTGTTACCTCCTTGAAGCGAAACTTCAAGAACTTCTCTTTCGTTAGCATCAAACGCTCACAATCTCACAAAACACTCACAAAACTCTGGCAACCTAAGGTCGAGAGAAAGGTTTGAAAAACTGAAGGGGGTAGGGAGTATTTATAGATGCGGGGCTCTACCAACTCTCTAGAAAAGTAGCAGACATTCGCCAACCCTAGCGTACGTCTAGTACTATTTCCACAGCAGTCCAAAGGCTGCCTCGTGCATCCAGGTATTATCCAAAGGGTATTCCAAAATGTAGCGTATGTCTATGTGGTCCTGCGTATGTCCGTGTATTATTTGCAAAGCGTACATACGGTGATCCTCCCACGTACGTCCGAACTACAAATAGAAGCGTACGTCGGGTCCGAAAGTCTAAATTACCCTTCTAGTGTCCTTAGTGACCCAAAGCCCAATTTAACCCCCTAACTAAGCTATCTAAGCTTAGTTAATTATTTGAGTCACTACACCTCGTCCCGCACTTCGCCATCCTCACTACTCCTTCATGGTCACGCACCAAGATCCCCACCCCCATCCTCCTCCTACGCTTATCAAGGGACGCGTCCCAATTAACTTTGATCCGGTCTGTGGGTGGTTTCTCCCACCTCAAAACCTCGGGAACCCCATGAATTGTGCCACTCCTGGTTGGACGTTGCTTAGTTGAAGTAAAGAGTTCTACCTGTTCCGAAGCGATGCGATTGACAATTGCAAGAGAATACAGTTCTTCGCCAAAGACCAACTTGTTACGTCTGAACCACACCTGTCGCGCAACAAAGACTACACGTTGGATTTCTTCTTCACTCAAGCGCCCCAGTAGCATCTCAAAAACCTTGATGAATGCATCATCGTAGCTTGGGCACTTTGAATCCCCCTCACATGGTCTGTCCACACATCCTTCGCAACTGGGCATGTCCACAGGGCATGTCCCACAGTTTCTGTTGCATGTCCACAGATTGGGTACTTGGAGTCTTTAGTGATACCTATTTTGAACAAATTCTCTTTTGTGGGTAAGATATTATTGCAAGCTTTCCAAATAAAAACGATCACAGCCCTAGTTGCTTTTAGTTTTCAGATTGCCTTCTAGAGGGAAGCATCCCCAGGTGGCTTAGAGCTACACCCACACTACAAAAAAATACTATTTTTTTGATGTGGCAGTAGTAGATTTTTGACACGTCAGTAAATACTGACCTGTCAAAATCCACACGTCAGTATATAATTTATTGACGCGTTAAAGTTGCAAGGTCAATAATTATTAATGTGGCAAAGTACACATGTTAGTAATTACTGACGTGTCCAATTTTAAAATGTTACTAAATTTAGATTCATTTTTTTTAAAAAAAATTATATTAAATTACTTACGTGGCGAGTTATGACACGTCAATAATTATTGACGTGCCATAATTGTAGGTCAATAAATATTGACATGTCATTTTAACACGTCAATATTTATTGATGTGTTATTTATTAACGTGCCATAATGGTAGGTCAATAAATATTGACATGACATTTTAATACGTCAATAAATATTGACCTGTCATTTTAACACGTCAATATTTATTGACATGCTATTTTTACACGTCAGTGATTATACTTATACAATTTATAATATTGTAAATTATAATTATTAATTAAGAGGGATTAATTATAATCTTGTTAATTTATATTTAAGGGAAACTTCACTAAGGACCCCCAAACTTCCACCCGTTTTGAAATATTCCCCCTGAACTTTAAAATCTCTTAATTTAGTCCCCTAAACTTTCAATTGCTTTCAATTTGGACCCCTCCATCAGATTTTAAACGTCACATGACGTTTATATCCCTGACTTTTGTATAAAATTTCAACTTCTAAAACGTTTTTTTGATTTTAAAAAAAAAAAACAAAAATCAGGGATATTTTGGTCTTTTTGTTTTAATTTTTAACGGCTAAAATTAACAAAAGGGTCCAAATTGAGAGCAATTGAAAGTTCAGGTGACTAAATTGAGAGATTTTGAAGTTCAACGGGGGTATTTCAAAACGGGTGGAAGTTTGAGGGTCCTTAGTGAAGTTTCCTCTTGTATTTATTATGTGTTTAAAAAAGGATATTAGGTAATTAAGAATAATTGCTATACCCTATATATGTGTATATAACTATATATATCATTGTCGTTTAGGGTTAGAATTAATTAAATAACTTATTGTATATAGATCGAGAGATTAAATTGAATTTTTAGGGCAAATGTATATATTTTTGTACAAAGTTATCTTTGGGGACTTCGATTCTAGACTTGTAACTAATAATTACTATATATAGCAAAATGTTACTTCATTTTATAAAATCTCAAGAAGACTTTTGGTTATTTTAATGTTTCTCTTTTCAACACCCGCATTGGAAAAATATGACCATTTCGAAAAATGACAATTGAGAAAATAGAACTGTTAGTGTTGGAAAAATAAGATGGTTAGAAAGATCATGAATATTTGCAATATTATGAGTGTTGACAATAATATAATAATAATAAGGAGAAATTTAACTTAATCTCTCTAAATTTTCAGCACTTTTGCATTAATTATTCCCCTAAACTTAAAACTTTTAATTAATGTATCCAAAAATAAAAAGTTCTTAATGTGACTAATTCGTTCAGATTTTATATCAAGAAATGTTGGTGAAGAAAAAACAATTTTTTTGTAGTGCCACTTTCCATCTCCAGCCTGCCCCTTGCTAGATGATACATACTCTTCATCGAGAATTCCCCGTTCTTATTCCCCACCCACACTAGTTGGTCTGCTTGTTTATTAGGGCTGATTGCCATCCCGCATATTCTTTCCGCTTCATTTGACACGAAAATTTCTTCAACAAGGCTTCTATTCCACCAGTTTGTGTCTTCATCAATCAGGGCACTCACAATCGCATCTCGGTCAAGGCCTCGGACCGGATAGTCCAACCATTTATCGCCCTAGATTTTGACTGTTCAGACGAACTCCGACACTTCCCTTCTTTACACAGGGCTTAAACAATTTCGAGAGAGTCCCCTTCCAGCACAAAACAATGGAAACCCATTTGGTGGCACAGCTCGACGGACTGCCACGCACCCACACCCTCTGCAATAACTGGATCTACAATAAGGGCCCTCGTGTAATGACCCCAATGGGCAAATCAATTAACTAGTAATTGATCCCATGGTTCGTCTCGCAGCCCTATCCCTTGCAGAACAAGACTCAGGGATTTCAACCTTTCTCTTCTAAACGAGAAAATCTCAGTGGAAGACTTTCGAAAACTATAGGAAATAGAGAGCAGTAAATTTAACATCCACACAACATGCACCAGAGTAAATATAAATCCTCATAATATAAAGATAATCATCAACGGTACCAGTCATCAGACCATCATCAAAATAGGATTACAAACCATAACATAAAGTCATAAAATTGTTCCAACAAAAGATCAACAGATCAAATCTTAGATCTAAGCTTAAGTAGGGCTAACGAGATTAAAATCTCGATCATATCATCATGGGCAGTTCCTCCATCCTTCCACATAGACTTCAACCAAACCGGGTTCAAGTCCTCAAAAATGACCCAAATCAAGTCCTATGCTATTACCCAAGTCAACTCCGACAGCATCCTCTTCTAGAATAGCTAAACCGCGCAGATATTTGTAATAATAGTGGAAAACATAAACAAAAAGGGGAATAAGTCTAAGACTTAGTGAATGTTAACGCAAATAATGCCCATGCTAGTTTAGTAATGAACTCCATTTTCATAAAGCAAGAAACAGTTCCATATGACAGTTTTTATCACGAATGTGGTATAGATATATGATACATGCATATGATATAGAGTGACAATCATAATTCAACAGTATGGTCTACCCGAGATATTACCCCTTCTCAGTAGGGTTGATGCTGTCCCGAGGGACCTGTAATATAATGCCGGTGCCCCAGCCATTGTACGCTACCGTACATAACACTAGCGACACGACCGAGTCTGACCTCAGGTGGCCCATACCGCTAATGATGTCCGTCCTGTAGTAACCTAGCCATTTGGGAATGGCTGCACCAAGTCACAAAACCATTGGATCCAAAGCCCACATAACACTCATACATTTGACCATAAAGCTAACATGTATAGTAAGTCCATGACCATTATACTACATGTACAGGTATACCATGTCATATGATGCGAATTATCTTGTCTGTATTTTACATGCATGCTTTTACAAGTCTCACTTTCTTAACATATTCAGCACAACGTTTTTCTCAAAATGCTAGAGTTCATGTACAAGTATAAATTGTGAGAGTTGCAAATATGCATGTTTTTGGTACACAAAATAGTCGTGCAGTGCATGAAAAATAACAATGAGCATTATGTGAGTTAAAATTCACCTAGGTCGTATAACGTCTCCAAGTATTCCAAATGATCTGGATTCTCCAAATCTGTGAAAGTCCTTCTATTAGTCATATTTCTATCAAAACAACTCTAAAACAAGAAAATAGGAGCTATCAGACGGCTGGTTAAAATAAAGTCCCCTGTCACACTCCTGGCCGTACGTTCAGGATCAGGACCATACGTCCGCTTTGAGGTTTTTCGGGAGAACCCCATTTTGTCCACTTGTCCTCCTATTCTCCAAAACCAAATTGTAAGAGCATCTCCACCAGTAATAGGTATTCTACCTAGTCAAAAAGCACAATTCTCTATTTTAACGACTCATTTTTTAATACCAACTCCAACAGATTCTTTATTGCATTCTTTATTTTATTAAATATTATTTTTAAATCTTTTTTTTTATTATTATTATTATTATTTTTTATTTTTTTATCCACGACTGCTTTTGCATCATCTTGTAAATTGCAATAGAATTGATTCACGCAGCATACCTGTGTGTTATTTTTATTTTTCCATTTTTAGTTTGTCAATTATATGCATGTTATTCAATTTTTTTGGGAGAGTTTTTAGTGATTCAAAAGACTTGAATTTGTATCATAAATTCATGAATAGAGAAGAGAGAAGAGAGAGAAACGTTGAGGGAGGGAGAGAAGAGAGAAGAGAGAGAAACGTTGAGGGAGAGAGAGAAGAGAGAGAAAATAATGTGGAAATAATATTAGAGTAATGCTAGGAGCCATCTTTTTATCCTCCTAAAGTTTAAGTGGCTTTTAAAATCACCATTAAATTCTAGATGAATCATACTTGAATTTTAATTCAATGGTGATTTTGAAAGCCTCATTAGCTTTATGAGGATGAAAAGAGGATAAAAAGATGGTACATAGCATTACTCATAATATTATATTCAACAATCTAGTGTGCTACAGTGAACAGCAATATGAAGCTATTCACTGTAGCAGTTAAGATATAATAGCTAATAGAAGCTATTCTGTTGGAGCTAAAAAAAGGACAAAAATTGCTAAATGTAGCTAATATCTTCCTTTTAGCTATACTGCTGGAGATGCTCTAAGGCTATCAAAGGGCTTCCTAAGGTCTCCTAACTCAAAACAATGTCTTCAAGCAAACGAAATCATGTGTCAAGACAACGCTATTCTAACAAGATTTAAAGTATAACTAAAACTAAAGCTAAACTAACTACTCAAACAACAACTGAGACAACGTTTAAGCAGTATAACGATGTAAAAACGAGCTAGACTTAAGAGCATTACCTCCTTGAAGTGAAACTTCAAGAACTTTCCTTCTGTTAGCATCAAACGCTTATAATCTCACACAACACTCACAAAAGGGTTTCTGGCAGCCTAGGGCGAGAGAGAGGTGTGAAAAATTGAAGGGGGTAAGGGGTACTTATACCTGAGGGGCTCTACCAACTCTTTAGAAAAGCAGCAGACGTCCACCAACCCTAGCTTATGTCCGGTACTATTTCCGCAACTGTACAAAGGCTGCCTCGTACGTCCAGGTATTATCCAAAGGGTATTGCAAAAAGTAGCGTATGTCCGTGTGATCCCGTGTACGTCCGTGTACTATTTGCAAAGCGTATGTACGGTGGTCCCTCCGCGTACGTCTGAACTACAAATAGAAGCATACGTCCACTAACCCTAGCGTACGTCCGGTCCGAAAGTCCAGATTACCATTTTAGTGTCCTTAGTGACCCAAAGCCCAATTTAACCTTCTAACTAAGCTACCTAAGCTTAGTTAATTATTTGGGTCACTACACCTTGTCCCGCACTTCGCCATCCTCACTACTCCATCATGGTCACGCACCAAGATCCCCACCCCTATCCTCCTCCCATGCTTATCAAGGGACACGTCCCAATTAATTTTGATCCAGCCTGTGGGTGGTTTCTCCCACCTCGAAACCTCGGGAACCCCACGAATTGTGCCACTCCTGGTTGGACGTTGCTTAGTTGAAGTAAAGAGTTCTACCTATTCCATAGCAATGCGATTGACAATTGCGGGAGAATACAGTTCTTCGCCAAAGACCAACTTGTTACGTCTGAACCACACTTGTCGTGCAACGAAGACTACACGTTGGATTTCTTCTTCACTCAGGCGCCCCAGTAGCATCTCAACAACCTTGATGAATGCATCATCGTAGCTTGGGCAATTTTGAATCCCCTTCACATGGTCTGTCCACATATCCTTCACAATTGGGCATGTCCACAGCGCATGTCCCACAGTTTCTGGTGCATGTCCACAGATTGGGCTCTTGGAGTCTTTAGTGATACCTCTTTTGAACAAATTCTCTTTTGTGGGCAATATATTATTGCAAGCTTTCCAAATAAAAACGATCACAGCCCTAATTGCTTTTAGTTTTCAAATTGCCTTCTAGAGGGAAACATCCCCTGGTGGCTTAGAGCTGTACCCACACCACAAAAAAATAGTGTTTTTTTTGACGTGGCTACAGTAGTAGAATTTTTGACACGTCAGTAAATACTAACCTGTCAAAATCCACACGTCAGTATATAATTTATTGATGCGTTAAAGTTGCCAGGTTAGTAATTATTGATGTGGCAAAGTACACACGTCAGTAATTACTGATGTGTCCAATTTTAAAACGTTGCTAAATTTAGATTCATTTGTTTTTTAAAAAAATTATATTAAATTACTTACGTGGCGAGTTATGGCATGTCAATAATTATTGATGTGTTATTTTAGCACATCAATAAATATTGACATGTCATTTTAACACATCAATATTTATTGACTTGCTATTTTTACATGGCAGTGATTATACCTATACAATTTACAATATTGTAAATTATAATTATTAATTAAGAGGGATTAATTATAATCTTGTTAATTTATATTTATTATGTGTTTTAAAAAAGGACATTAGGTAATTAAGAATAATTGGTATACCCTATATATGTGTATATATATCATTGTAGTTTAGGGTTAGAATTAATTAAATAACTTATTGTATATAGATCGAGAGATTAAATTGAATTTTTAGGGCTTTAAATGTCGTATATTTTTGTACAAAGTTACCTTTGGGGACTTCGATTCTCGACCTGTAACTAATAATTACTATATATAGCAAAATGTTACTTCATTTTATAAAATCTCAAGAAGACTTTTGGTTATTTTAATGTTTCTCTTTTCAACACCCGCATTGGAAAAATATAACCATTTCGAAAAATGACAATTGAGAAAATATAACTGTTAGCGTTGGAAAAATAAGATGGTTAGAAAGATCATGAATATTTGCAATATTATGAGTGTGGACAATAATACAATAATAATGAGGAGAAATTTAACTTAACCTCTCTAAATTTTCAGCACTTTTGCATTAATTATTCCCCTAAACTTAAAAACTTTCAATTAATGCATCCAAAAATAAAAAGTTCTTAATGTGACTAATTCGTTCAGATTTTATATCAAGAAACGTTGGTCAAGAAAAACAATTTTTTTTGTAGTGCCACTTTCCATCTCCAGCCTGCCCCTAGCTTTCTAGATGATACGTACTCTTCATCGAGAATTCCCCGTTCTTATTCCCCACCCACACTAGTTGGTCTGCTTGTTTATTAGGGCTGATTGCCATCCCACATATTCTTTCCGCTTCATCTGCTAAGAAAATTTTTTCAACAAGCTAGGCTTCTATTCCACCAGTTTGTGTCTTCATCAATTAGGGCACTCACAGTCACATCTCGGTCAAGGCCTCGGACCGGGTTTGAATAGTATGTGTCACCGGAGAGTCCAACCATTTATCACCCTAGATTTTGACTGTTCGACCATCTCCCACCCACATATTTATTGGCAATTAAGCATTATGTAGGAATTATTTATGTTTTTCAAAATATTCTTATGTTCTGTCTTCAAACACATAAGACTTTTTGTATTTGATATAAAAGTATTTAAAAAATGAAAGGAAATAAAATAATATATCAATCATGATTTTTATTTCATTTCTCAAAATATATATATATATACTGTTTGATTTGTTTTCTTTATTTATAAAACCTATTCATTTTTTTGGATAAAATAGTTGTTCACTTTTATATACAAATTTTACAATTAGTCTCAATCAATCCCAAAAAGTAACATTAAAAAATAACCATAACAAAATTCTTACGGATTTAACTTTTCTTCTTTAACCATAACAAAATCCAATAAAAGAAACAAATGGTAACATCAAAAAGTTAAAGTAAATGTGGATTCCCACCTTTTTATAAGGAATTCACATTCCCAGCAAAAGACAGTTAGGGAGAATCCAAAATATTTATGGGCATATGTATTTCTTTCACTTAAATTAACCAAATATTGTAATTGGGAATTCTAAAAGATTACTTCCAACCAAACACCATATATGTTAATACTACTTTTCAGACCACGATTTTCTTAAAATTAGCTCAAACAAATTTTATGGGCATGCAATTTTTACTGACATTTTAGGCACATACTACTTCAATGAATTGAATTGGAGAAATTTTGGAAGAAAAGTTTTCCATACTTTCCACCACAAAAGTATGTGTGCAGTGTGACTTGTTCTTTGCTATTTACTTATGTAAAAAAGCATGGTATTTTCATGATTTTTATAAAGTTTGAATCCGAGATACATGATTCTAACAATAGAAATAACTCTTCGTGTTATTTATTTATTAAATAGGCTCGAGGACATTATTGGTGACACTTAGTAGGTTGATTACCTAAAATATCTAAAAACTTCATGTAGATGTAGCATTTTGATATGAAAGGTCTGCAATATTTTGTATTCGTCCCTCTCAATTTCTATCTTCATCCCCTTCAAAAAAGCTTTCGAGAAAAGAAAAGAAAAAAATAAAAACAAGAGAAAAAGTCATTAAAGTCGTTTTTATTTTGCACTGAAAAAGTGGGTGTGGTTTGATTTTCTCGAGAGATGGTGTTTAATAGTTAAAAATAAAAATAAAATGTAAGTTCAGATACAAGTGGAAGGGAATAACTTGTAATTTGATTTGATTTGAGATTTTTTTTTTTCAAATTACCAAAAAGGGGCAAAGCGTGGAATTGATGGCTAGACTTTTCTTTTACTTTTCAAATCCTAAACTCTCTATTTGAATCTATCTCAAAATCTCTCGTAGTCTCTACAGTTTATCCCAAAGATCCAAACAAGCGAGAAACAACATGAGAGAAAGAACGATGAACAACGATTCACCATGCACCTATTGCATTGACGGATGACTTGTGAGTCCCCAGCATATGTAGCTGAACCAGCTCCCCACTTGGCCATGCCTGACTGACCTAAACCACTACTTTAAGAGCCATTACGTCGGTGAAGTTGAAATACCAACCGTTTGTGACTCATTAAACCATGACGTGGTATTACTTGTGGACCACCGTAAAAAGAGACAAATCATGCACTCAAGAGAGGTTTTGTTTTTGTTTGTTTTGTTTTAATGATACCAAAACAAGAACAACTAATAGGGCTCTGATCTCTACGTTAAAATAAAATAAAATAAAATAAAAAATAAAAAAAATGAGAAACTTAAATTACGGTACTTTTCCTATAATGTAGTGGTGAGACAAAATACTTCTCCTCTTACAAGGCCTGAAACAAAGGCTTACCATGAATAAAAGCCCTTGGCTTATAAGGCACATTGGAAAAGGCCTGTGAAACTTGACTCTATAATCAAAAGCCCGTAAGAGAGAAGATGCAAACGGTTACCGCCAGATCCACCTTAGAATCATGCAGTTAGGAACGAGATCATGTGGGTCCAATTGGTAAGGGAAAGCAGAATTAGCCTGACAAATCCAATCTTACTAAACAGAGTCCAGATACTTCTAAAACCGTCTACAAGCTCTCCAGAGATTATTATGGCTCCATAGAGTTTGGGAGTTGAACCAAACACATAGTGAACTCTCTACCACTCTCATCTTGTTATTATCATTACTCTATTAATTACTCTTATTCCTCTATAATTCTAACTTAGGCATCAGAGGTGGAACGGCCGTCACACCTCCCACTTTGCAACCTTCCATTATTGATCCATCTTTTATTCTGAGCAGGCTTTGGAGTCAAGTCATTATCCGGGTTGACAATTGTCTCAACACCCTAGAAATTATGTAATTGAAGTTGTTTCACGTGTTTGAGTCTTGAATCAACAACAATTTCTTTGCTCGGCGGTGGAGTATGCTTCTAGAGTCTAAGTATCTCACCATACTCAAAAAAGCAAAGAGAGAGAGAACTATTTTTCATATACCATTTTTGACACGTTGCAGCACTTTAATGCTACAAACAACCAAAATGGTCCCCTCCCTCCATGTATCTTCTTATCTTTTTGTACTCAAATTCTTGTCTAGGCTATTATTGAAAGCTAGCTCCAAGAGCCGCCAAGCGTGGGAGAGAATTTGACATGAGGCTTGGCCGTTTGGGGAACTTTCTTGAGCTCCATTCGGCTGAAGAAAGAGAATTTGGTCTTATAAAAATACAGAGATAATAGATTGGCCCTATTGTTTTTTTTGTTTTTTTTTTTTTTTTCGAATAAAGTATTTTGAGGTGAGGTAAGTGTTATTATGTGAGGACCAAATTTAGTGTCATGTAAATATTATAAAATATATATTTTACACCAATAATTTAATTTAAAAGAGCAATACTTTTTGATACTTTAAAGATTTGAATTGAAACAATTAACCATTTTAAGATAAAATTAATAAGGGTAAAGTCCACTTAACCCCCTCACACTATCATCCCAATGACAAACTGTCCCCCAAACTATCAATTGCGATAATTTACTCCCAAACTATTAAAACAATGACAATATACCCTCAATTTTAACAAAATAACGAAATTATCCTTACTAAAATAAAAACAAAAACATTAAAATTAATTAATTTTTTTTTTCAAATTTTAAGGATGTTTTTGTCTTATTGAAAATTTTATAGGGGTAATTTCGTCATTTTGCTAGTATTGGAGATGTATATTGTTATTGTTTTGGTAGTTTGGGAATAAATTGTCGTGATTGATAGTTTGAAGGGTAAATTGTCATTAAGGTGATAGTTTGAGGGGTTAAGCGAACTTTACCCAATTAATAATTTAAACATAAAAATTGAAATGTAACACATACTTATAATATATATTTTCTTTGACATAAATCTTAAAATAACCCGAAATCACATGTTCAACTACCAGTCCATGAGTCAAAGCAGTTGGTTGTTAGCTAAATCCCCTTCACTCTTTGACTCTAAATTCCGAACAGGAGCCGTCTTTCTTGATTATGGTGTCATGTCATGGAGAAATTCCATTGGTTACTCCTTCAACCTCTTTATCACTCCTAATCCAATGTGACGAGGTTGTTATAACTTATAATTAAACATGAGTTAATCTTTAAATCACGTGGGGTGATGAAAATTAGGTGATGAGATGACAAAACACCAGGAAAAAAACTGTAGTAATTACATATGACATCCATTACTTTAATCAATTGAATTGAAAATATTTTGGACCCAACTTTTCTTACTTTTTGCTGCAAAGTTATAGTAATTTCACCAACTTCTCTTTGATTTTTCTTAAGTTTAGGGTATAAAATTATTTTTTACTTTCCTATGAAAATATATTTCACAATAGCTTCATTTATTTTTCTTTATACCATTAAAATATTTTTTTTTTACAAAATATAAGTTATCTACCTACTCTCACTTTTTCATAAAATTATAACACAATTTTCAATTAAAGACAAAAAGATGAAAGATGAGAGAAGAAAGATAAATGTTTATATTAAAATAATGTATAGGGAACTATTTTTGGTTCATTATACATTGGAAAATACTCTAGCAAATTTGGAAGGTTGGTTAAATGTAGAGAATCTGATGTGAGTAGATTTTTATAGTTTTTCTGAAGTTTTTTTTAAAACGTAGCCAAAGAAATGACATATAGGGCATCTGCTGTTAGTGCTCTTAAAAAAAAAAAAAAAAAAATTAAAGTGGTTTTCTCTTAATCTATAATAAAACCAAAGAAAACATTTTCATTTTCTTATATATTTTTTGTCCATCTCCATTTAAAAAATGCATAAATTTATCTTTAGATTTATAAAAATTAAGGGTAATTACTTTTTGCTACATGAATTAGTGTTTTGACACTTTTCCCCTATAAACTACCAATTATGACACTTGATCCCATCAAATTACTATCTTATGACAAAAAGCTCAATTTCGTCAGTCAAATGAGTTAAAATTAATGGTCAACGGTCTTGTGCAAGTCATGTCCAATTTTAAATTTTTTTCTTCCACTTTTGCCTTCACTTCAAACAAATAAAGTTAATATGTTTAGGAGGGTATAAGGGGGTGTTTGGCAAATGGGATGGCCTAAACACTGTAGTTGATGTAGATTGATGTGAAAAAAAGTAAGAATGTTTGGTATAAAAAAAATGAAAAAGTGGTATGAAAAAGTGAAAAAGTTTTGTTTTGTAGTGATTTTTTTATTTGAATAATAATAAAAAGTGAATGATTTGATATTAAAAGTGAAAAAGTTAGAATGTTTTGATGTTGATTTTTTTGGAAAATGGTGATGAACAGTATTTGGGCCAACCCAATCCCCATTACCAAACAAACCCTTAGGTGTCATTTTCTGGGTCTAAAGTGAGGGCAAAAGTGGAAGAAAAAAAATTTAAAATGGCATGTGACTTGCACATGATCGTTACCGTCAATTTTAACTCATTTGACTAATAGAATGAGATTTTTTGTCATAAAATGATAGTTTGATGGAGTCAAGTATCATAATTGATAGTTCAAAAAGTGTCAAGACAGTGTAGTTGATGTGGCAACATGTAATTACCCTTAAAAATTATATATGAGCTTTACATAATCAATTGTGGATTTTAGAAAACGTGGACAAAAATTATGTAAGAAATTGATAGCAAATATAACTCGAACATTAAAGTAGCTGCCACTTGCGGAAAAATCATAATTAATTTTCAGTTCCCCCACGCAGCTTTTGCCGGTTCGTATTCGGCTTGCAACTCCTACATGTCTTCCATGCTGCACTAGATTCACACCGCCATCATAAAGAAGTAAAAACCCATAGCTACTCTGGTCCATCATCTTGCTCTATTCTCCACAGAAAACCCATCCGTATTCTCTGGTTTGTGCCCTCAGCGTCTGGTTCTTTCATTTTTATTTTGCTTTTACTATGTGATTCAGTAGTTATCTTAGTAAGAATTTGGTGCTTTGTGCTGAATGAATGGGGTCATATAGATGATGGGTTGATTTAAAGTTTTGTTTTTTTGTAGTTTAGCGGTGTTTCTTCTGATGATTCTGGTTTGTTTTTGAATTCCAGTTTATGGGTCATCGAATGCTTAATTTGTGCTTTATAATTTTTTTTATGGGTCTGTGGTGTCAAATTCAGTCTCTTGGAGGTCACTTTTTAAAGTCGTGCTCAAGATTAGTGCTCCAATGTGCTTTATGCTACTCAAAATTTCTTCTGTCTTTTTTCTTTTTTCCTTTTTCCTTTTTGAGGATTTATTCTAACCTTTTAGCCATTTCTTTATGTCTGCTTTGGCTTTCATTTTCCCCACATTGGTTTTTAGTAGTGGTCAGCTTTCCAGTGAAAATACTTAGATTTGTTTATGGCATGTGAAATGTAACTGCTATGGTGGTACAGTGGCTGTTTTGAAGTATGAAAATTTTTGTTTTCCCGTGCAATCTGCAGCAGTGGTTTTGAATGGATATGTACTCCACTGTGAGATTTTTTTTTTTTTTTTGGGCTTAAGGAAAGAATGAAAGTGCCGAGAAACTGACACAGAGAGCCCCCTTTCAGAATTCAAACATATTTATTTCCCTAGAAGAAAGGTGTTCATGTTGTTTTGCACTTTATGTATGGCATAAAGGTGGGAGAAGAACGGGGCCAGAAGATTTCAAATCCTTTATCATAGCTTGATGATGGTGCTGGTAATAACAAGACCTTATGAGTCTGCTTATACATGTGTTCTGATGATAGAAAAATTGGAGGTTTCTACAAGTGTAAAGTTTATCGTGTTGAGGTTGTGATTGGGTTACGAATATCGGGTGTGGTATTTTTTGGGTTAGTGTGATTTTCCAACTGTGAACTTTCATCGTGGATTTGGGCTAGCTTAGCTAGTAAAGTTTGTAATTTTTGTATAAGAGGCCTACGATTATATCTCACCTTCTCCTCTTTTGGTGATTCTGATGGGGGTGGGGGTGGGGACTAATTAGATTTTCATTGTTGTTTGTTATGCAGTAAAAGATAATATTGAAAATTTGGTTTCTCCCATACCTCTCATTGCAGGAGATATTTATTAGTTTTAATGGTTTGAGATTACAAAAGTTTAAATTTGAATATTCATCATCATCTAGATACAAGTAATTTAGATTTTGAATTTTCTATTTTGGGTTTTATTGTTATCTCTGTCTTGGTATTCTTGGTTGAGTTGGTTTTTGGATTATCTGCTGCAACTGGATTTGAGGCTTTATCTTCTATATGCAGTAGTATTGATTTTTATGTGATCATGCTCTATGGCTGCTATTGGTTTCTTCTTCCTTTTTGCCATCCCTCTTCGGCTTTTGGTTCATAATTTTAATGCGACCTCTGTAGTTTAAGAGCTAAGAATTTATTTGAGGGTTAGAGTTCTTATTATGCGATCTTCCCAACTGTCTTACTCTTACAAGAAGTATTTCCTTTCAAATTTCTCTAGATTTTTTTTTTTTTTTAATTAACTCTTGAAATCAGCAATCAGAGATTTTTTTTTTGATATGTAAGTCAGCAATCAGAGAAATAGAAGGACTAAAGTTAGCTTGGAGTAACTTCTACGAAATGTTTTCCTGCAATGTCTGTTTTGTGCTTGTATTGCCATACCAAGTTTCAGTGATATAGGCATAGAGTCTAAATCATTCCTTGTAGCTTCTTGGCCATTTTGGCGGCTTGGTACTTTTTGCATCTTATGCACACACACAAATCTTGGTGGTCTATGGATGGATACACGGGAGGATCTTGAAAGATAGAAGTCCTTTTTGTTTGTTTGTTTGTTTTTTTTGTTTTTGTTTTTTTGGTTTTTGGATTGGTGAATGAGTGAATTCACTCAAACCTGAAGAAAGTACGAATGTTATACAGAAAAACAAGCAGGCATGCTGCAATAGCAAACAACAGACACCTGACAGAAACTATAACTATCCTGCATGTAGCTCATACTACTGCAAATAAGCTAAAACCATCATGCTGGATATAGCAGACACTGTCTGACTAAGAGCATGAAGAGGTCATGTTTTACCCTTCTGGTCCATTTGGAGCCCCAGTATTAAATATTCATCAAGGCCTGCGGGTGGTTTAGAAGGTCACTAAAAATTGAAGGTCCAGATTGTCAACGCAGGTGTGTGGCCAAAGTATAATATTACAAAAGAATAAATGAAGTTTCTTATGATGTGGGGTGTATCAACTCAGTTTTTGTTAATATTTAATTTCAAAGTGGCTTTACCAAAGAAGCAAGTAGTGACACTTTTTAGAGTATATGATGTCTTATAATTTTGATGCTATGACCACTGAACGTGTTCTTAACTGGTTAGCTTGGGAAATGACTGATTTTTACTTGTATCTTGGGAAAATGACTGATTTTGATACTATAATTTTCACTTGTATCTAGGGAAAATGACTCTGATTTGGAGCTCTTAACTGGTTAGCTTTTCTCTTGCAATGTTGTATTTGAACAAAAGTCCAACTTTTTTTTATCTAAAACTTTCAAAAATATGTGAAACAAAAGAGGACAAGGTGGTAAACCTTAGCCTTGTCCTATCATAGGCAATATATGACTAGTACTTAATTGTTTTTTCTTATTTTTGTGCTTCTTTGTTGTTGTTAAGTAAGCTAGATCTTTATTTACAAGGTCGGGTTTTATGGAATAGTTGTTTGGGTCCCTATTGTTTTTAAATTTAGAATATCAATTATGATAGATTTGGAAGCATGTTGTTTTGGTTATAAAGCAAACAGCTAGGTTAATACATATGAAAATTTGGGTAGATGTTGGAAATTGCAGTGAACTATTCATTTCTGGGTGTCATATTCCTGCTTTTATATATTGAAGAGGCCTTCTACGCGGTCTAAGTTTTATCGTAATTTAATCTATGCTTAAATAGGATAATTAGATGCAGTTTAAATTTTTTGATTGCAAAATGTCCATTATGGAGTCTTGAATTAGGGAATAACATGAGGATCAGGTTAAAGACCTCTCATGTGTCTTATTCCTTAAAGTCACAAAAAAGACCTTTGTTGGCCTATGTCATTGCCTTTAGGTAAATCTATATACTGAATTTTACTGTGTACTTCCACTGCTGTGGGTCCTGCCAAATATTTTACATTTGTCTCATTGCATTTGGATATAAAAATTACCATTGATGTGAGGTTATGAAGCCATTAAGTTCATCTCCTGATAATAGTTTTTTATTGATACTTGAAGCATAGGAACAATGCCTGAGAAAACAACTGCGGAGAATATTTTGAACAGCCTTGTGGAACTTGCTGAGAGTAGTTCAAAGCAGAAATCTGTGTCATTTTTTGGGGAAGAGAAATCAAACACTGTCACTTCTCAGTTCAATCGGCTGTTTGGACGCCAGAAGCCTGTCCACCGTCTTTTGGGGGGAGGAAAATGTAGTATCATTCTGATCAGTGTATTTCTGTCCCTGTAATTTATATAACTATTGTTCTCACTGAATTCTTGTGAATGTTGTAGCTGCTGATGTGTTGTTATGGAGGAACAAGAAGGTCTCAGCTAGTTTCTTAACTGGTGCAACAACTATCTGGGTGCTCTTTGAATGGCTTAATTACCATTTTTTAACTCTTGTATTCTTCGCTCTTGTTCTTGGTATGCTTGCTCAGTTTATTTGGTCGAATGCTTCTGGCTTATTCAGCAGGTGATCTTAAATTAAAATGCTCACTTCTATGCTCTTTGGTTTTTCTTGGTTCAGTAAGTTTGTTTGATGTAGAGCTACATTGTTTTTTGCGGTGACATATTGCACACAGTGGCAAGTCACAAACTAAGGTCCCCCGTCTTGCGCTGCCCGAGGAGATCTTTGTCAACATTGCCATCTCAATAAGTGCTGAGATCAATCGAGCCTTGAGTTATCTTCAGGATGTTGCATGTGGAGGAAATATCAAGCAATTACTTCTGGTATGTTTGAACTCTTGATAGATCAGAAAAGAGTAGAAATAATTAGGCCCTGATTTCCCATGAGTATTCTGGAACTCTAAATCTCCATTGCTCTGTTATTCCAAAGCCACTTCTGCCTTTAACCTTGCACTAGCTTCAAAATTTCAGTTGTTTTTCCTTGAAAAAGTTAATGTTGGAACTAAAGCAGAAGGGAGAGAAGTATGGGATATGCCGTAGATATTATTAAGGCCCTAGCTTCTGCAAGCACCAGAACAAGTTGATGTTGATAATTCAGTGGTGGAAAAAGAAACGTCAAGTTTGATCACAATTGATTAATATTTATTGATCTTATATTATTTCATGTTTTGTATGTGCATGCATTCTTTTATTTGCCTTTTGCATCACACATTTACTTTTTGGTATATTTATTTGATGATGCTAAATTTCCTTTAATTTGAATATCGTCCTACCACTGACTGATGATGCTGGTAAATGAATTAACCTGAACATGCATGTTGAAAGGTCAAATTCAAATGTTAATGTTTTGCCTAATGTAAAACTTAATTGCAAAATCAGTAACGAATCTAGAGAATGCTAATGGATAAGGTTGTAATTGGCTGCACTGTAATAGGAGAGAAGATTTTTTATTGCGCCTTTTTTTCCCAATGACTCCCACCTGTTAGATAGCAATTTAACTATCAAGAAATCCTCACAGGTTGTAGCAAGCTTGTGGGCTGCTGCTGTGTTAGGAAGCTGGTGCAATTTTCTGACTGTTCTGTATATTGGTGAGTAATCTTACTTCTTATACTTTTGAATCTCCTATTAAGTTCTTACTGTTCTGGTTGGATACTGTATGCGCTTTTGATTGTATAGTTTAATAGTTTAGCCAATGCTTGTGAATTTCTCAATATCTTGGATGTCGAACGAGGCATGTTCATCTTTCTCTTCAGGATTTCGGAAAAACTTTGTGGGGTATTTAATAATTTGATAAATCACATGTCTGTATATATCCTATTCAAATTGACTCAACATAATGAAAATAGGAAACAGTAATTGCAAGATGTAGCATAATTTAAAATTGGAACTACAAAATTAATTAGCTCGTAAGTTCTACCGGCATCACTCGGAGTACTGCTATGTGGAAGATGGTGCTTTCGTGCCTTTTGTGGTGTCTTTGGAGGGAAATTAACGACAAAAGTTTTGAGGAACATGAGAGAACTTTGGAGGAAATTAAGTCTTTATTCTTCAATTCTTTGTATCTTTGGACAACTGCTTTTATTTCTCCTTTAGTGATTAGTTATCATGATTTCTTTATTCTTTTTGCTCCTAGTTAGGTATTTTCTTTTGTATACCTCCTATGTACCTGGGGATGCCATATGCTTTTAATGATATTTTGATTACTTATCAAAAACATTAGCTGATAAGTTGTTTACTATTTGATGAAGATGGAAAATGATATAGCAATGACCACTTCTGGGCAATAAATCTATTGGGATATTAATTTTAAATTTTACTTGTTTAGTTGGACTCTATATAGATGGCCTTTGATTAAGCATTTTTTATAATGTGAACGCATTTTTTATAATGTGAACCGCGTAATCTATTGCTGATATAGCATGATCATGTCTAGTGAATGGTTCAAGAGCTTTTGTTTGTTTGCCTGAAATTGAAGCCAGCAAAGATTTCAAATGATTGGGGATCGCTGAGACTCATATGTATTTACATTTTCCTCATGAGTAACTATTGGAAACGGATTTTTAAAAAATCAAAACTTTTTACTGAATTTCCCATGAATCTTTTTATTTCTTTTCTTCAAGAAGCAAATCATAAGATAAAAGACGATGAAAACTAATATTTTCTCTTCAAGTATGATGGTATGTAGAACAAACCTTGTAAAGAATGCTCCAAAAACCTTCTGATCTTCTTCCCTATTCTCTATTTGATACACGACCATAAGAAAGTGTTGGCTTGGCTCTCTTTCTTCCTCCCTATTCTCTAGAGGAGAGAAAAGACTGATTTTTGTCTACAAAAAACCATATGGCCGGACACCCCTTGGTGGGGTATTTATAGAGCTTGGAAAGGGACCTAGATGAACAATAAAACATAGTTCCCATAGGTTTTTAGTTTCTGGTTATCTCATAAACTCCTCGCGAGTCCTATTAATTAATTTTTTACTCTATTATAAAATTATAATTGCACTCTAGATTTTATTTAATTATAAGAGAGTTACTTATCCTACTAATACTTGCAAATAAACCACTCCGTGAGATATCCATAGATGAATAAGATAATTTAATTTTTGCATCACCTTATCCAAGTGCATCTTTAATTCTTGAGTCGTTATAATCACATGATCATCTACAATATTCTTATAAAAAATTCAAATCGTTTAGAGTATTAATTTTACTAACCACTTTGATAAAGTTATCAGGCTTGGACTTAGATGATCAATTCTATTAAATTATCTCAAGGGGATGTTTATCTCTTGTGGAGATTATGGATGTCATATTGATAATACGTGTTCCCACAGTGCTTAATGCAATCATCCAAAATACCAAGGTATTGACTTTACAAGATCTAATTTGGTGGTGAGTCAAAAGTGATTGATATTTCGTATATGAATTCACCATTCTCTTGGTTTAAGAGTCTTTGCGATTAGTAGATATGAAAAATTCATTTATGTGAGAGTAGTTTGTAGAACACATTCCCATAGTGGTCCAGTTCAATGCATTCCAAATGTATTGACATGTTTTCTAGAAGTCTCCACTTCAATGATGGAGACAAATCATTCTATCATATAGTAGTTACTTCACAAATAAAATGCCAAATTTTATCATCGACGATGAACTCGAATTACAAGGTTTAAGTGATTTATGATTTAGATTTTAATCACATATACAACTTGAGGATTGCAATTCATCTCATAAATTATAACTATCCAAATATCATGAATCTCAAAATTAAACAATTTTATTTAAAAGGAGACCTGTTAGACGTACATCTCCCATACATCTCTTTTTTAAATCAACCATTGGATTTGTAGGATCCACATGATCCAATGATTGATTTGAAAAAGAGATGTACCGGAGATGTACGGGAAATGTAAAAAGATCATTTCTCTTTAAAAGTATTGAATTCAAATTGGTTTTTAGGGCACCAATCCTAACAGTAAATGTAAAAATGAAATTGAGGATACTTCCGGTAATTTTCAAGGTTTAGAATAGAGATCAGTAAGGATCATTAAGTAAACATTTTCTTTATGATGACATGGATCTACTTTTATCAAAAAACAAAATGAAACCAATCTAGAAAGAAGATTGAGGGATGCAATTTTCCTTCTTTTTGGCTCATTGTAGAGTTTATCATTGAAAATTTGTGCCCCTGCTTGTGTAAGAAACATATATGGAACTTGGAAACCATTTCGTCGATCTACATATCTATGATAACCTGATGCAGCTTAATTTTCCATTTAACTGTTTTTCAATGATGTTTCGTTTTTCTTTAGGTATTGTTGCTGCCCACACACTGCCAGTTTTCTATGAGAGGTATGAAGATCAAGTTGACAGCTTTGTGTATAATGTCCTTGATCAGATTCAAGGTCACTATCGCAAGCTGGATGCTGGTTTCCTTAGCAAGATCCCTAAGGGAGGGCTTAAGGGAAAGAAGAATGAGTAGAATTATTTAGTTCTTAAAGAACTTCTATTGTTAATCTCATCTGTCTATGGGGGGATTATGTTTAAATATGTATTTGAATGGATAAAGAAGAAAAATCATGTTTGTTTGGATTGAACTGGACAATTAGCTCCACTTGAAGAATGGTCTTTGCTGCTTTATTGAATTCTGGTTCAATTGAATCTTGTCTTGAGAGTTTGTCATCTTGTAAAACTGTGACTGATCAGTTTCTAAGAAGCAGCATTTGAGAATGGTTGAGGGAAAAAGAACGATGTGATTGTTGTAGATTAGTGGAGGCAATGAGTTTGTGTTTTGAGCTTCAATTCTTATTGCTAAACAAGATATGGAGTTTAGGTGGGTTTGAATTTGATGACCATTAACCACCTTGCATGATGACCATAACCATCAACATAAGCTGTTCTTCCCCATCATCCCACCTACTATAGCGAAAATACTCACCAGCTACTATCACCATTACCATGTTCAGTAGGGGTCCTTTCTAGTTTCTACTATCTAGCCAAATTGATTAGTAGGGGGAAATGGGAATACTTCTTGAAAAAAATATCGAGGTGATCTATTTTGCCACATGGTGGGTGAAATGTTAGCACTTTTAAAAATGCTAAATTGCAATTTTAACGGTCAAACTGCAATTTTGTCAAACGTTTAACTGTGTTTTTAAAAATTAAGTTTTCAAATCGCATATTTTAAAATCGTTATTCTAAATTGCACTTTTTGAAATTGTAAACCCAAACAGATCTATCTAACGCTCCCTAGATTATTCAACTAAATAACCTGAAGTGTTATCACGAATGCCCTTACATTATCATATAATTGGAGTGGAAAGTGTGAACTCGTGCATGCACACATATACATTTGTTAACTATCTAGATAAAATAATCATCTTTAACCATCTAGATAAAATAATCATCTTGAAATTAAACGAGAGCAACTACCAAACCATCAAGCCATAACAATCTTAACAAGATCAAACATAAGTACTAGAATAAGTAAATCATATGTCA
Source organism: Corylus avellana (assembly GCF_901000735.1). NCBI lineage: Eukaryota > Viridiplantae > Streptophyta > Magnoliopsida > Fagales > Betulaceae > Corylus > Corylus avellana. The sequence goes on along the minus strand of NC_081545.1, from coordinate 20,998,751 downwards.
ATCACATAACATAGCTAAACAGCCTAAACATAGTCCTATTCTAAAAAACAGGTAATCTAGAAGCATCAAGCATCATAAATCTGTCATAAGTTTATCACCACTAAAGGTCTAACCAAGAAGCCTATAACATAGCACAAGACAGTCTCACTCCCAAAAGTGCTCATCCAAAAATGCAGGCTCAGGGAGAAGCTCCCCGATCGATAAAATCCATGAGTGAGTTAAATACGCTCATCACATGTTAGTACAAAGTTTATTAAGAGGTTCCGCTTCTATTGAGTTACTACTGTTTGTGGTTAACTTCTGAGTGTTTGTTTAAATGCAACAAGACTAGGTTTACACTGCAGAAGGTTGAAGACATGGAGATGGAGCATTGTTATATATTGTTAAATATATTAGAGAGATATATTGAAGAAGAGAAAGAAAGAGAGAGAGTGGAGAGAGCGGAAGCATATAATGGACTACATTGTAGTAAGACTGATTATAAGAGACCTTTATTTATAGAAACTAAGAAAAGGTAAACATAGTAGACTAAAGAAACCCTATAATATATAAGGAAATAAATAACCATTGAATAAAATTAAATATATTCTTAACATTCCTCCTCAAACTCAAGGTGTAAGCTTGAGTTTAGGAAAAAGTAAGGGAAAGAAAGAGTTTTTTTTTTTTGGAATTCCTTGGAAAAGCTGCTAGTGCCGAAAAAGTTTTTTGAGTGACGCCATAAAAGTTGCTGGAATAGTGGATTGAACCCTTGTGATGGGCCTTGACTAAATTGAGTCATGCATTTAGACTAGAGCCTGGTTCATTTGGTGGCAATTTGACTTGAAAACCATATACTAGTAATGGACTAGCTAGCTTGGTCGGCTGAGTGGAGAGAAAATGGTTGGTTGAATGAGCTAATTTGGCACGAAACCCTTAGACTTTCTCACTTGGTTGGTTGAGTTAAGTGGAGAGAAAGGGTCGGTTGAAGGGGCTAATCACGCCCAAAAACTCGTGGACCGTTGAAAGGTCTGATTTGAAAAATTATGAACTAGTAATGGATTGATGGCTTGGGAAGCGGCGATAGTGACCGATGATGGTAGTGGTCGGCAAGGCATAAGTGGGCCAGTTGAAATGGGCTTGTTTGGCCCGAACCCATGGACTGAATGAAAGATCGGTCTGACCTTATAGTGCCCATTGCAAGAAGATTGACCCAATTTGAACTGCGCCGACAAAGGCTATGGAATCAACTTGAACAATACATGAACCGACTTGAACCCAACAAAACAAACACCTTAACTTGGTGAAGAATCTCTTTTTGTGCCATATAGAGATGCCAAAAGCAAAAATAGATCACAAATATGAAATCAAGACGAAAACTTGAGTAGAAAACAACTGGTCCAATAAAAGTCAACGATCAAAGTCAATAGTCAACGCAAAATAAGTCAAACTAGTCATAATGCTGACTTGTAGCTAAGGCTGACGTGACTATAGGGTTGGCGTGGCACTCTATCTGGATGACATGTGGCTGCAGGAAGAATGGAAAGCGTCTGGCATATGTGGTACACGCGCTTCACTGGCGGCCGTGCCTTAGCGCGTCAAACCCACACAGGATATTCACTGGCGAGTCCAAGCTTTGTTGGCAGCATTCTAGGCGGATATGTAACCACCGGCATCGGATCTATGAAGTGGTATGGCAACCAAGCTAATCGACAGGACTTGGTGGCGCGTGGCAGGACGGTAGCACCTTGGGGAGGCGCGTGTGAGCGTGTGGCTAATCCGAGGAGGCTATACTTTGCAGTTCTAGACTTGTCAAGCCATGATCTGTCGATTGCTGCTATTACTGAGGCGATCAGCACTTTGTGATGACGCGTGATAGAACAAGCAGATTCTTCATTGGCACGTGGCAGCTCGTTTGGACACTGTTGGTGATGCTTGCGATGGGGTGACGATACTAAAATTCGGCAAATGATAACGCCATAAAACTTGATGACGTTTATTGAAGGCCATAGAAAAGTGGCTCTGATACTACGTTAAATATATTAGAGAGATATATTGAAGAAGAAAGAGATAGAGAGGAGAGAGCAGAAACATATAATGGACTATATTGTAGTAAGACTAATTATATGAAGTATTATAGAGACCTCTATTTATAAAGAAGTTATAAGTGATTGACAAGTAAACCTAGTAGACTAAGGAGATGTAAACTTAATAGATTAAGAAAACCCTAGAATACATAAAAAAAGAAATAACCTTAAAATAATATCAAATATATTCTTTAATAGTTATGTTGTGGGAGATTTCTTTTTGTGACAGAAAGGGGCAAGGAAGCTGAAGAGAAAACCAGATGCCTTTTTGCTTTGGGGGCAAAGCACTTCTCTTGCTTTATTTGGGAACTTTTTTTTTTTCTTTGTCTTTTTGAAACAAATACAAATTGTGTATATCCAGCGTGTCAGAAGACATGCACGAGACGGTGGAGCGTGAGAGTGTGCAAGGATTGTTGCTTCAACGTGTGGAATGCGCAATGCAGCCACCTGCCATGAGCATTCCTCACGTGTGGGCTCTCTCTATGCCATGTAGGATAAACGTATGGAGACCAGCCCACCATGTCACCCCAAACCGATGTCAAAATTCGACAGGAAAAAAGTAATTCGGAAAAGACGAATGAAACAACCAAAAGAATCACCAAAGATTTCACAAGATCTGGAGTTTTGCGTGAAAGTGCCATGCATTACGTTTTTCGACTATAAATACACCTTCATATCCTTCAATATTTTAATTCTATTCTCAGAGAGTGAGTGAGAGAAGAATCTCATATAACATAAACATATAGTTTCTGCCCTTCACTTCATTTCAATGGTGATTTTTGTTGCCAAAAAATCTGGGTTTCCCATGTTGCAGGCCGTCAGCTACGACGGCACCGAGGCCGGCAGGGTCTATGGCTACGTAGAGAATGACGGGGATGATGACGACGATGACGACGATGGGAAAAAGGTGGCCCCGGCGGCATAAACTCGTGTTTCATTATGAGTTATATATACCATCTTTGCTATATATCGTAATGGTAGTATATATAAACTCTATATGGGAAGAAGGATGTTAATTAATTTCTGTTTTCCCATAAATAAATAAATAAAAATGGAAGTCGGTAGTTAATTAGGAATCAGTTTACTGTTTGTTCATGTAAGGTTCTCAGTGTAATAGATTGTGAGATGGAAGTATTAATATATGCATTTTGGTATTAATATTAATTTGTATTACTATATTCTCTCACTCTCTCTCTCTATGAACTCAATCGCTTGCTGGAGAGGTACTTAAATTAGATCAATGATCGATTTTTAAGTTTCTTTTTAAACCTAATTGGTTACTTCCAATTACATAAAGCAATAGTTCAATAATGAATTGCTTAAAATATCTCCCTTGTCCGATAAAAGTATCTTGTTAGCTCAGGACCCCACTACTCGTCGTATTTGGTTTGGTATTATTGCTACCGCACATGACTTCGAAAGTCGAGATGATATTATTAGTGAGGAATGCTAGATTGTTGATGAAGTACTAATTAATATGACTAGTTGGGTATAGAGTTTTGTTGTGAGTTTTTTGCTTGAATAACTATAAGAAATTATTGAAGTGATCATAAGAATGTGAAATAATATTTCAATTTTTTGTGAGACAACTGAAAAAAGTTGTTTACTAATAGGAAAAAAAAAAAAAAAATTATTTGTAATATACTCAAGATAAGAAGAGATTTAAAAATGGCTTGGGTTTTCATTTTTTTAAAAAAATTTTTAAATTTTTTTATTATTATTATTTTAGAATAATTTAAATTAGGAGGGAAGTTAAAGAGCTCATGTTTGGTACTCTCTTGGAGATACTATTTATTTGTAACATACTCAAGGTATGGAATTTGTTAGCTATATTATAGTTAATTATCTGATTTTATCTTATATATATTTATGGAATTAAGCCAAAAATCCTTAATTTGCTACGTGTTATATCAAATTAACCTTGGTTGAGAGGCCTATATTTTAAAAACCAATAAAATTTTACTTTTTTAAAAATAAGGTTATTAAAAAATTCAAGTCCATTTCTTGCATGTAGGTCTTAAATGCTTAAAAATTAAATATATTAATTGTCACGTAGACATACTCACTAAAAATTAATGTACATATTATTTGAGAAAAGCGTGTTGATGCCATTATCATTGGGTAATTTGGCCGTTCCTTTCTTTTATATATATATATATATATATATATGGGTAAAGTCACTTAATCCCCTCAAATTACCACCTCAATGACAATTCACTTCTCAAACTATCAATTACGATAATTTACCCCCCAAATTACTAAAACAATGACAATGTACTTCAATTTTAACAAAATGATGAAATTACCTTTACTAAAAAAATTAAAATTTTCAAATTTTTAAGGGTATTTTTGTCTTATTAAAAATTCTATAGGGGTAATTTCTTTATTTTGCTAGCATTGGGGGTACATTGTCTTTGTTTTGGTTGGTTGGGGAGTAAATTGTCGTAATTGATAGTTTGTGAGGTAGATTGTCATTGGGGTGGTAGTTTAATGGGGTTAAGTAGGCTTTACCCTATATATATTTATATTAGACTATTTTCTATACGAAATTATAAACAGGTATTATATAATAATAATAATAATAATAATAATAATAATAATAATTTTACTATCATGTTTAGTATATCAAATTATTTTATTACACTCAAAGGTATACGAAATCTCAATTTTAGTACTTTATTGGTTTATAAATGAATAAATATAACTTCACTTATGAGGTGAATTGACGGCATTGACATTGTCTTAATCCAAAGGTAGGATGCAAAGGATTGCTCATGAGAATTTACTATATAATGTTTTGTAATAATTCTGAACTATGGATAATTTATGTATCATTTCAGTTATTCCATCCCAGCTTCATATTAACGGTCAGAAATTACTCATTACATGCATTGGGATGCTTAGATCTTGACCTATTCCTACAAATTGATGATGAGAAACCTTTTTTCTGAAAACTGGGAATACTCCAAACGGATTAAATCTTATGATTATCAAAAGCAAACTAGTGAAAAATATTTGAAATAGTGAAATGGAGAAGATCATGTTCCGTTGTTTAAGGGCATTAATTAACAGAATCCATAATAAAAAATGATTATGGATTCGGTTAATTAATGCCCTTAACTAACGGAATAGGATCTTTTCCATTTCAAATGAACTGGAGGAGTATTATTGTCTTTTCACTTTATGAGGAGACAAAAATACCTGTTCAATATACCTATATATTATATACTATGCTGGTATTAAACCTTAGTCAATTTTTATTAAACCTATGCATATAGCTATGAATATGGTTAACCAGTATTTATTTTTAACATGTTATAGGAACACTTATATGGATCAGCCAAGGGAATAGCTAGCATACCCTAGCCGAACCAATCAGATTTAGAACGTGGAACTAAGCTCATAGCAGAAACTTTGTGGCCTAAATTATTGAACTAAATGTTTAATTAGAGTGCTAGATTTACTTTAAACAAAAGCCCTTCTATCCAAGGTAAGCCTAGTGGCAATAATTGATTAATTTCTTGAAAAATTGCATCATGAACGAGAATCACATTAATTTTACAACTTTTTGTCCATAATGTTTTAAGAGTCCATTTGATCCATTTAACCTAAGTTTTGGGCTAGGAAGTGCTATAGGTAATTAAGCTCAATTGTAGTAATAAGAAGTGCTCTACATCTTTGGTCCATTTAGAGTGTTTAGGGCTATATCATTAGAGTCTTGGTTAGGGAAAGACCATTTGTGCCCTTTTAAATAAGATATAATTACTGAGTTATTAAAGTGGATGTACATTTGTACTTAGCTGGATCAAGAAGGTTAGTAGATCTCCTACCCGCTCTAAAGATATTAGAGCATCCATATTGAGCTCTTCAAATAAAAGTTAAATTTGAAGAGAAAAACTCACCTTTTTTTTTTCTTTTTTTTTTTTTTTTTTTTTTTTTAAATTTCGAAGAGTCACTTTTAAAATGAACTAAATATCAGACTCACTATATCTTCCTCTACTTTAGTTAAATATTATTATTTTTTTAATTCTTTTTTTTGTTCTTGGTAGATGAGAGAAAAGGAAAATGAATATATAAGATTAAAAAACTAAATAACTTTCACTTTTTTGCACTTGATATTTGGAGAGCCTTGTTGATTAAAGTTAAATTTGAAATTAGATCGTAGCTAGAGAGCTAGCTTGTTCAATGACTATTTTGGTGAGTTTTTTTTCAAATTTTTAAAGAAAAATCAAATTTAAAGAACTCAATAAGAATGCTCGATCTTATGTGTCATGTGATTTCATCCATTGTTTTTAGTGCCTTAAATACATACATGTGAATACTGTTTCCTCCATGTATTATATATAATGACTTTGCCTGCAAGAAAAGTTTATAAAGAGCTTTCAAAATGAAAAAAACTTTACATGTTAGTTTAGAATGTTGTTAATTATGAAATACTTTCTTAATCTAATCAATTACTATTTTTGGAAAGTAATGAATAAGATAAGTGTCATGGCGCCGGTGAAAATTGAATTTAGTCACTTGTGGTTGACCCTCTGTTGGGGTCTCCCGTCTCCGCATTGGTGTTTCGCACGTGAACGAACTCTTTAAATATTCACTACCATGTCAGATCCAGTACTCTTCGTCTGATGAGCTAGAAGGTCGTAGCTTTCATGCTCTTGAAGGCTTTATCATTTTCTCATAAGGAAAACAGGTAGGCCGACTTGGCTTCTTTTTGGCGGCTATCTTGCATTAAATTCTAGATGTTGGGCTTTCAGTGTTGTTAAGTTTTAGATTTTGGTCATGTCACCTAGACATCATTTGAACGTGCTGACGGAAGTGTTCCGAAGAGACTCGGCACCAAGACATCACATACTAGTCATATGGACGTCATCTAGGCCTGATTACAGGGTTCTAACATCCCTGGATAGTTTCTAGTGTAATTAGGGCATCTTGATGATGACTCATTGTTTAACAAGGACAATAATGACTCACTTAGTTCGTTCATAGCATCGCATCTGCACCAATACATCATCCTAAAGTAATACTTCATAGAATTAAGATAGATTATCATAGTTGATGTGTTATGGTCATAGCAATGTAATGCCCTGGCCTTAATTCCATCAAAAATCATGAACAATCATTATAAGCTACAAGAGATTATGATTAGGATCTTTTGTGTGATAAAGCACTCTTTGCTCACACCAAAATCATATATAGTGTAACTTAAGGACATTCGCATGTATATGATAAGCATAATCAATAGAAGATTTTTCACTTGCAGAGTTGGGGTTTTCATCTTCTTCTATATATGGATGTTTGTTACGAGAATTCGTAACAGATCGTGTTACTCGTGCTTCGACCGGAAATGAAGCCGAATCTTGCGCCTTCTTCTTGCCTATAGTTACTAATTGAGAGATAGGAAGGATTTTAGAGAGGATCCTTAGCTTCTTTCAAACACTAGGTCTGAGGAATAAACTTGTCTACCTTTCATTCACCCAACGTGGGGTTTAAATAAGATTACAAAGACAATCCTCATAGGACACTGACTACCAATACTTTCCCTACTAGGAGATATTTCCCTTTACTACCAAAACTAGGAAAATCTCCCTAAAACAACAACGGAGAATATTACTCCTTATTGGAATTGTAAAGTAATTAATCTAGCTACTTGAATGGAGCACAACCTTCCTTATTAAAAACAGAAAACATACTATAATAGACCATTATTCTTATTAGACTCTATGCTTGTAACAATGTTTATGCATGATTATGGGCTAAGCCTAAGCCTCAAGAGCCGCTCATACATTGAATGATTAGCTTTATTGTTCTGAGTCAAGAAATATATTTTGTTGCGAGCCTTCATTCTAATTCTCTTGGAGTTTAGTGATCAAACTAAACCTTGTTTGTCGTCAACTAACATGATGTCTACCAGTGGGTCGGTAAGGTGACCAAGGAGAAGAATTGCCAAGAGAGGATCTAGAGCTAATGTGGTAGGAGGCAAAAGTGGGGTGTTTGTCTCCTTACAAACGTATAAATCGTTAAAGGATTGTAAGTTTGTTTTGCTTGTACTTGAATTCTTTTTAATGAATTGGTTTTTTAGGTTTGGCTACTTCAAAGTGTGTGTTACATAGGTACTTATTTATGATCGGCGTAGCCATGTTTGCTTGGCAAGTCATTTCACGACGTATATTATTAGTAGCGTGGGCCATTCGAGGTCAAATTTGGTTAGACTGCTAGTGCTATAGACGGTAGTGTACAATAGCCGAGACATCGGTATTGTAGTATATGTCTCTTGAGACAACGTCAACCATACTAAAAAAGGGTAATATCTTGAGTAGATCATGTATGATAGTTATAACCTAATAATGCATTAGTTTTCTGCATTAAAACTTATAAGTGATTGTCACTTGGATTACACCTACACATCTCCGAACCAAAATTATACTTTTATGGTGTAATAACAGAGGCAACACCTCATTTGCTTACCAAAAGTACATGTTTACTTCTACATATAAACAAGAGCTCATTCCATACTCAAGTGTGAGGTTCACTTACTAAGTTTTAGACTTGCTCAGTATTTGCGGTTTGTTAGGTTATCTGTTTTAAGCTGACTTTCAATGAAAAGAAACCAAGAGTTTATTTTGTATATACCAGGTTTGATTAGAATAATTGTATTTCGATTAATAGCTTTCACTCTATGATTAATGATAATATATGCATACCTTGTGATTCCTAAATATTTTAGATTTGTCATTTTCACATTCTGTTATATTTACTCTGAATATGCTTGACAGATGATCCTTTCAGTTACTTTAATTTACAGTTAACTGAATTGGTGAAATTGCCAGTAACTCTACCCAAATGGTCAAGGCCAATTTTGAGTGTTACACTTTGTGATGTGAGGAATCAACATAGTTAGGCCCCTCCCACTAGGAAAGAGGTAAGTGAAGTTGTGGTTGCAATGGACTATTTATCGAAGTAGGTATCAGATGTGAAGGCTTTAGCTACAATTACCGAGAAGAATATTTACGAATTTTCGCATGCGTTGTTGTCAAAAAATGGAAAGCAGTTTGACAACAAAGCTTTTCAATATTGGTGTGCCTAACGGACAAGCGGAAGCCACCCACAAAACCATCCTCAAGATAATAAAAACCCGGTTAAATCAAGTCCATGAGTTTTGAGCATAAGAGCTCCTTGGAATACTGTGGGCATACAAGACAACAACATGTAGCCCTACCACTTCCTTCGCATTGGCCTTTGGCAGTGAAGCAATGATGCTAGTTGAAAAAGGACTCGCCGGCTACCAGCAACCATGGCTAAGAGCAAAATGTGTAGGGTCTAGATTCTCGATCTCCTTGATGAGAAAAGGACAAAAGTGGCAATGCATGGCAGCCTACAAACAAAAGATGGCCAAGTACTTCAACACGACGGTTAAACCTAGGAATTCGATGTAGGAGACCTAGTGTTGCATGAGCAAAATGTAAACGAAGTAGCTTTCTTAGGTACCTCATTTTTTTAATTTATTTTTATCTCTTTGCCTATATAATCTATCAATTTATCCCGTTCACCTCATTATTGTAGAGTTAAGTAGTATGGAAGGTAGTTTCATTGACATTTTTATTAGAGAAATGCTAAATACTCTCATAATATTTTTTTCATGTCTTTTTTTTTCGTCTTAAGTGGATATTATTTTTTAAAAATCAAGTGAGAGAAATAAGTACCTCTCTAACCTTTAAGTCTTTTTTACAAGTCTCCTTGGCTAGACATTTGGCTTGGGGACTGTGTTCTAACACATTATATTTGCTATCAATTAGATATCTTATTTAGTGTTACCATATTGATCAACCCTTCGGGATTCATTATTTTATTGAATACGAATCTGAGGAAATTAAAAATAAAAATAAAAAAATAAAAAATAAATAAATGTGGCCGCCATCGCATTAATCTGTCTTTTACTTTTTTTGAGTTTTTTCGTCTCAAAATTTCTAATTGGCTCATTGGCTGCATGTATGCAGAGAAATATCAACACGCTTTTAACTTTTGAGGAATACGACCACCCAAAGTGACCATCTGACGTGTTCGTTTCAAAACCATTTCTCTGCGCTTCCGTTTGCCCACGAAAATTTCTGTCACCAACCATCTATTCTCCGCCTCTGAAGACATCATCCCTGATCCCATTTTGTGTCCCACTGTTCACTTTCTAATCCAATTCTTCTGAAATCCTGGCATTTTAGTTCACTTTCACAAAGTATTTTCTGGAATCTGCGAAACCCATTTCTTGTTTTGAATTAGTTGTTTTTGGAGTTGTGTAATTACAAGGAATCATGGCCATGCATGTTAGCAGTGCATGCTTTTCTGCATTCAGTCACAGCAGAGTTCAAAGAACAAGAGCTGTTGCTTCTGAGGACTTCACTGCTTTGAAATCAGAGAAAGAGAAGGTGAAGCTTGGGGGCTCAGAATTGAAGGTCACAAGGCTTGGGATTGGAGCCTGGTCTTGGGGTGACACCAGCTATTGGAATAACTTTGAATGGGATGGTAAGTTCCTTCAATTCTCTCAAGAAATGGGGAAAAAAATTGTTTTTGAGATTCCCATTTGGAATTGGTACTTAATCTTTCTTATAAACTGTAGATTTAAACAAGTTTTGCTTGGCCCTATACTTGGTGTTTTGAACTAGTATGCCATTTTATGTTCATTTATGTATTTTCTTTTTCTAGCAATTATTTTGATGTCTGATAATTTATTAGAAGAAGAGGGAAGCTCACTTGAAGCAACCACTCTACAGGGGTTGAAAATCTAAAAAGTTAACAAAATCTACGAGAAATTAGGAACCAAAGTTAGAGCCCAATCTAAAGAGGGCACTCAAAAAGGAAGATTTTAGTTGAAGAACACTTGACTCGATAAATGCTCCACATAAGTAAACTAGGGAAGACTTTCTATATGGCCTCTTTGGATTGTCCACGACCTTGCCTCTTTTAACATTGAAGTAGCTCTGCAATATTGCTAGGCATGACCCAAGAGGCTCCGAATAAAATGAGAACCAATTGTCTAGCAATTATTTATGAGAATTATCGTTTCTTCCTAAAAACGGCTGGATATGTGAACATTGACACAATTGTAGGAATATAACTCGGTTACTTGTTTGATGGGGTATATGCTTTCCCAATGAAAATGTAAATGTGTTTTTCTATAATTTGAAACGCACATTTTAATTTTGAATTAAAAAAAAAAAAATGTTTAGCTCAAATTTGAAATACTAAAAATCTGCAGAAAAAGGCCAGGTACTTCACCTCATTTCTAGAGATGACCTGGCTAATGCCGGAGAGACCATAAACCTCTAAGAACTAAAAAATGAAGTACTGAATTGATCCACTGTTTCCCCATTACTCCTACACGTGTCACCAATTGATAATAGTCTTCTTATGCTGGGTGAGGTTCTTCATTTTGAGATTCTTGCCCAAGGAAGCTGTTCAAACAAAGAAAGCCACCTAAGGAGTTGCAGGAGTTCTATCTATTCCCCTCAACTTCTTCTATTCTAACAAGACACTTCCACAGACACGTCTAATTTGAATTATACAGTCTGAAGAAATCACCCACCATTTCTAAAAGACCATCTCCATCCTTGTTTTGTACAAAAAAAAAAGGGTACTGCCTGTAATTCCCAGTTTGTTGTGTGCCAACATAAGTGATTAGCCACAAAAGAAATAACCCTCGTCATCAACCTAAGTGATTAGCTACAAATTTTTCCTGATAATCAACTGTAGAAAATGTTCACATTTCTTTTTTCTATGTGATGATTTCAGATAGAAAATTGAAGGCTGCTAAGGCTGCGTTTGATGTTAGTGTTGATCGTGGGATAACTTTCTTTGATACTGCTGAAGTTTATGGCTCTAGGGTGAGCAGTGGGCCTTATTTTTATTCCATTCTTATCCATTAAATGCAGTGAAAGTGTTAGCTGTCTAAAAAATATTATCATTTTTTGCAGTTTTCAATGGGTGCAATAAATTCAGAAACTCTACTGGGAAGGTACATTCTACCAATTTGACTGTGGTTTAAATTTCTACTTCAGACAATACACAGTCGGATGAACCTGCTAGAGTTCTTGCACTACGTTACAGATTTATCAGGGAAAGGAAGGAAAAGGATCCAACAGTGGAGGTTGCTGTTGCAACCAAGTTTGCAGCTTTGCCATGGAGACTTGGCCGTGAGAGTGTACTTAATGCCCTAAAGGATTCCCTCTGTCGCCTTGGACTTTCTTCAGTAGACCTGTATCAACTCCATTGGTCTGTGCTTCATGAGCCTTTTGTATGATTTCTATATAAGCGTTCTTCAATTTTTTTTTTTTTTTAATTAATGAATAAAGGCAATACTAGCTAACCAAGTGTTCCTTGCTAATTGCAGGCCCGGAATATGGGGAAATGAAGGTTGTTAATGTGTTTCTACTGTCTCATTGAACGATAAAATTCGTGTAACTAATAGAATCAGGTGTTTACAGAAATCCCGGATTCTGAAGAGGCTTAGTTCATTGAAAAATCATTTTCAGGGTATATTGATGGTATTGGAGATGCTGTTGAGCAGGGCCTAGTGAAGGCTGTTGGTGTTTCAAACTACAATGGTATATTTCTGCTATTTAGCTTCTTACTATTTACTGAGCTACACAGATTAAAACATGCATAACTTTTTTTTCCGTGAGTAATCATTGTCTTCTTTTTGTTTTCCTGTTTCCTCTTTTTTTTTTTTTTTTTTTTTTTTTTAATGAATGAAGATGGCTTGGAAAAGTTTCTTCCTTAACTTGATGGTGAGATTTTTCTGTATTTCAGAAAAGCGACTGCGTGATGCATACAACAAGCTTAAAAAGAGAGGTATCCCACTGGCCTCAAACCAAGTCAATTACAGCCTCATATATAGGGCACCGGAGGAGAACGGTGTGAAGGCTACCTGTGATGAACTTGGGATCTCTTTGATCGCATATTCACCTATAGCTCAAGGTAAATTTCCTACACTTCTACGGTCTTGCTTCATTATGTTTATAAGGTGCTACATATACATATTAGTCATTTCCACTGAAATCATAAGCTAGCCCCAATTGGCAATAAGATGCGCAGGGAGAAACATTGTACTCTCAGTTTAATGAATCTTACTTATCCTAGTATGACTGCAAATTGTGAGGACCAATGATATAAACTTGAGCACTTTGACCAGAAATTTCAAAAGCAAAAGGTGTATATGAGGTTGGAAGGAAATAGGCTTATCCATCCGAGAATTCAAACACTCTTTTCTTTTCTACAGCATTTTATTCTTTGTCTTGGGTTTCCATTAGTACTTTTGTTTTAATATGTATCTGTGTCTATTACTATTCCACTATATGCTGCAGTTTTGTTGAAGGAAAAAGAAAACCAATTCCTTTTGTTAAATCAACCACTTATTTCAAAAGCTTAAGCTAATAGGAAGAAGTAAATTTAATAATTTAATGAATACATAAACACTCTCCCTCAAGCGTGGGCTCAAACTATCTTTTAATAGGTGAGATGAGTAAATTAGATCCAAAATCAATCAATAGATCCGAAGGTTAAGATCCACATATAAAATCTAAAACTGATAATAAATGGATCTAACTCAATTTTATTAGGATCCAATTTAATTAGAATCTAAATTCAAAGTTAATAGATATATAGATGGGGGAAACTTCACTTACCTCCCAAAGTGTCAGCGTTTTTACAATCAAAACCTCAAACTTTTAATTTTTGCAATATCAGTATCCCAAGAATTTTTCCCTTTTAATTTCACCAATTTTTTTGTTAAAATGCGCAAAATATCCCATTTTTTTTAAAATTTTTTTTTTTTTTAAAAAAGGTGAAATATATGGTGACCCGATGTGGACAATATCCACAAATGGCCTTCAGTCTTTAGAATTTTCACTTTTTTTTGAAGAAAAAAGGGGGGATATATATATATATATATATATAGAGAGAGAGAGAGAGAGAGAGAGAGAGAGAGGCATTGTGTTTTTTGCAATAGATATTTAAAACCATGTATTTCTTTACTTCTGATTCATTCTTGTGAACAACTTATCCGGTTTTGTGTTTGTTATGGTTGATTGTAGTTCCTTTTAAGTGTAGATAAAGTGGGAGTGTCTATCTTGCACAGGAAAGTTTAATAGATAGTCAGTGGGAGCAATAGGTGATAAATGCTGTCCTGTTTTTTGGTAGATAGTCATTCTATTAAAATTGTACCATTACCATTCCATATAAGTCCGGTAAACGGTTGCAATCGCCCATGAAGTGATAGCCACTGCTAAATGTTTTTGAGATAAAAGAAAATAAACTAGATATGAAAATATTAACGCAAATTAGGGAAACACAAATTAGGGAAGACAATATTTTTGCCTGACAAACAAGTCTATGGTTATGAAGTTTACCTTAGTTTTATAAGCACTTCAAATAGTGTTTATTTGCATACAGACTTGTTAATCCAAGCTGGGTTCTCTTACAGTCCCAAGACCTTCTCAATTGTTTGTTAAAGTGGTTCAATCATTTAGCACGGTCCTGCTGCAATGTAATCTGTAAGCCAAGCTTAATAAATGGTTAGACATATAATGTGAGAAGTACAGTAATATATGCTCATGAGTGAGAGAGAGAGAGAAGTACAGTGATATATAATGTTTTTAACACATTGTAGGCATTCTTACGGGAAAGTATTCACCAGAAAATCCACCAACTGGTCCTCGAAGGCGGATTTATACTCCTGAGTTTCTAACAAGGGTAAGGCCTGTGGAAATGATCTATTAACTTTTAGTTCCAATTACATTGTTAAAATACTTCTGGCCGTGCAGCTCCAGCCGCTACTGAACAGAATCGGAGAAATAGGAGAGGGCTACAGTAAAACTCCCACACAGGTTTGTTTTTCTTCTTTAAATGTTCTATATCATGTGATCTCATCAACACAGATGCTCTACATTTGTTATTTCTAGCCTGCTGAAGCAGCGGCAAGGAAAATTTCGCTAAGAAATCTGTATTGTAGCAACTTTAGTTGTACTGGAATTCATACACAAGAAACAAACACTTCATACATACTGGCTTGTGCTATTCCATTCATGTTTGGAATAGATACTATGCACATCTGAGACAGCAAGTTTTATCTAGTATCCTTTTTTTTGTAGACCATCTTCCTGTGGCTTATGTACAATAAATCAGGTTTAAAACTACATATTAATGGTTCCATTTGCAAAATTCCTGAAATTAGAAAAAGGCTTGTTGTTAGGTTTCCAAGTGACCTGCATGACTGATTCATTGCACTGAGGTTTACTAATGATCAGGTTCCTCTTTATAGGTGGTTCTTAACTGGCTAATAGCCCAGGAGAATGTTGTGCCAATACCAGGAGCCAAAACTGCAGAACAAGCTGAGGAATTTGCAGGAGCACTTGGCTGGAGGCTTACTGATGAAGAAATAAATGAGCTGCGCTCTTTGGCCTCGGAGATTAAACCTGTAGTTGGTTTCCCTGTTGAGAAATTGTAAAGTTTATACAAACATGAAAAAATAAATCTCTTATTCACTAAGCTCTGAAAGAACACTTCTTACATCAATTACAAACGTTAATAGATTTCACTTCTGTATATGAATCTCACTAAGCAAATGGGTACTGCAATTTATACAGGCTTACAAGATATACGACCTTTCAGGATTTGGAACTGGATTTAGACTGAAATTCTGTATCATAGGTTGGTGATTCTATTGGAATGAACCTTTTTTATTTGAAAAATTCTGCTTTCATGAAGGTGCTTACTGTCAACCGAGAAAGAGGCACGCCACTTGCTTGTGATTGTTTTTGTTGAAGTGATTTTTGGACGGTTGAACCGGCGATATAACTTCTGCAAAATAAAGAGAAAAAGTCACAGGAAACCACAGGATCCCTTGGTCCTTTCCAGGCCAGCGGTTTCCTCTAATGCTTAAGTCAATATGATTTTTTAGAGAACCGAATGAAGAGAGTGTGAGAGAATGTACTTACTTAGAGATGTATTCTCCTAATGAGAGAGGCTCTTTGGGAGTGGTCTAACACTGTAACATTAGTGTCAACAGTGTGTAGTTTTCCCTATTGGGTGATAGATGTATTGTTTCCTTTTTGGTTGCATTGCTAGCTATTGGTATTTGCTGAGTTTTCATGTGGAGAAGATTCTAAGAGGAGTTGAGTGAGTTTCCTTGTGAGGGTGATTGGGTGATTGTCCGATTAGATGGTGGGCTGTAGATTGCTAATTACCTAGTATGCTTGCCACGTGATTGACTACAATATATTGTTGCTTGATTATTTTTCATATAAAGGTTATTTGAGTGTGTCTATGATGGTTATTTATATCAACACACGTAGCCTCCCATTCCAACTGATCGGTCATTAGGAATTTGGTCTTTGCTTGCAATTGTGGTTGCTTCTAGGTTTCAATACTGTTGGGAGAATAAACTTCCCATAAACAAAACCATGGGCTAAGTCCTCGTTAACATAGTCCATAGTTAATAAAGGTCCAGCCCACTAGAGTAGACAGTGAGAAGAGGAAAGATACTACCAAGGCCCGGTTACCCTAGGATAGATCCCCCGAGGCTGTCAACCCCATAGCTTCCCGAGGATTATCTTATTACTATGATCAAGCACAGTTGCCAAACTAACTTCTGGTATTCAATGGTTGACTCCCATTGAGTTAGAGACTCCTTTGATGATTATCCAATATCATAAGGATAGTGTTAGAGCTTACATACAACTGTTACTCTCAATTCAAATCAAGCTACAAGGTTCGAATAAGATTGCTACAAGGCTCGAATAAGATCGAATATAGAGTTCTAGTTCAAGTAAATCTATCAGCCTATAAATAGGTTGAACTCCAGGTATCAACTTACACAGTATACATAAAGAATATATACACTTTTCTCAAAGATCTTACTTGAGCATCGGAAGGAGATCTCACTCAATACAGGGCGCTTTCTCTTCGTGTTTACCTTGTTTATTCTTCTAGGTTCGATCTTGGAGGACACGTTCACACCGTGTTGGAAACTGTTTTAACAGTTTGGCACTGTCTGTGGGAATGATTGTTTCGTTTCTCATAAAAATATATCTAGTATGGCAGTCGAAACGCGCTCCAGCAACCAAGCCTGGGCAAAGGTCCAGCAAAACCACAATGCCCAACCAAATTAGCCAAATTCGTGAAACCAGGCTTTGGAGAACGGAGGAAGAGTACTCCTACCTCCCAACGAGCCACTCAACCAAAGAACATAAGAGCAGAATCACATAGCTGCGTTGGAAGAACAAGTAGCAGCCTTGATTTAGAGAAACGAAGAGCTATTTGATTGAATAATGGATCTGTCTAACTCGCAGGTTTACCTGGAGGACGAACAAAGCTAGACGAACCTAGAAGGTGCGCGACAGGAGAGGCGTAAGGAGAAGAACAACCGTTAAGATCAACCTCGGCAAAGCAATCACTAGAAGGAATGAAGACAGGAGAATGACCCGGAGGATGTTAACAAAATCGTGAAAGAACTAGAGTGAAAGTTGGAGCGAAAGTTTGCGGAGGTGCAAGGAGGAAGGAAAGTCAACGTTGGTTGACAAATTGCTGATGGGCACAGGCTCACCCTTCACTAAACGGGTAGCAAAATTTAAGTTACCCAAGAAGTTCAAGATTCCCAAATACTGAGCTACGTGGGAATGGGGGATCCCATTGAGCACTTGGAGAATTTCTGACCCACCTAGATCTCCACGACACCTCCGACGAAGTGGCCTACTGAGCATTCCCTCTCACCCTTTCGGGAAACGCCCGGGATTGGTTCAGGAGGCTACCTACAAACTCCGTCGACAAATTCGAAGATCTGGGCAAAATGTCCCTGACCTAGTTCCTGGCTACGCGAGTAAGGAAGAAACCGTCGGGTTATTTGTTAACCCTGCAATAGCGAGACGACGAATCCCTCAAAGAATTCATCGTCCAGTTCAATTTGGAGAAGATGGGAGTTGAAGATCCACTTGAGGATATGATTTTCTCTGCATTGTACTAGGGAATATCTCCTGAAGAGGCGCTAATGAGAAAACTGGCTTGGAAGCAGCCACCCACCCATCGGAGATTGATGGACAAGAATGAAGAGTTCATCAATCAAGATGAAACATTGAAGGCGCTAACTAGCACAAGGAGACTGCAAGAAAAGACCTCTAAGAAAAAAAGGAAAGATTTCGAGAAATCGGTTTCTTGGGGTAAGAAGTGCAGAAGAAGAAATTCAAAGACTTCGACTTCACACCACTCAGTACCGGGGTCCATGAGATCTTAATGGAGATCAAGAATGACCTGGCTTTCCGAAGGCCACCCAGAATAACAAGCGTTCCTCTGAACAGGAACAAGGACAAATACTGCGAGTTCCATGAAGGAGCGGGGCATAACACTAAGGGTTGTATAGCCCTTTGCATGGCAATAGAGAAATTCATCAAGAACAGGAAACTGGTTCGGTTTTTGGGAGAGCAAAGGAATCAACAGGATGATAACCGAAGAGGCCAGCCCCAGAACCAACAGTCCCAGGAATACAAGCCTCGGGAATAACCTCCGCGAGAGGAGCAACGGGATCATCATCCCAGAGAGCATCACCCTCAAGGTAATGACTGAGATCAGGAGAGACCACCTTGGGACAATGGAGAAAAGGGAGCTGATCGAATACGAGAGTGAAGCAGGAGCCAACGCCATGGAGATGCCGGGAATCGAGGCGTTCTAGTTGAAATTCGAACAATTGTAAAAGGATTCGGAGGGGGTGGAGAGTCTAATTCCTCGAGGAAGGCCTATGCTTGGCAAGCAAAGGATTGGGAGGTCTACGCTGTAGAGAGACCTCCGAAGTTCCAGAAGGAAGAATCCTCGATAATCGAGTTTTCAGATGATGATTGCGCAAGAGTATTGCTCCCGCACAGAGATGCCCTGGTCACCACTTTGACTGTGGCCAATCATAATATCCATTAGATTTTAGTGGACAACGGGAGTTCAGCTGATATTCTGTACTTATTGGCTTTTAAACAACTCAACATCCCACGGGAGAGGATTGCCCTGGAACGCTTCGCATTGACGGGATTCACAAGAGAATAGGACTTGGATGCATCGAACTGCCGGTCACAGTAGGAACGGTCCCCAAGCAGACAACCATCCTGCAAAGTTCCTGTTGGTGGACATACCCTCGGCATACAATGCCATTATCATTAGGGTCGCCCTTAACGAACTCTGAGCTATCACTTCAACTCCCCACCTCAAGATGAAGTTTCCAATTGAGGGCAAAATAGGCGAAGTAGAAGGAGATTAGTGGAACGCTTGACAATGCTACCACTTAGCGTTGAAGAATTATCAAAACCCCTCCACTCCCGAGGGGGGGTACTCAGAAGAAGAGAAGTAGCAATTACAAGGTGGGGAACTTGTCGAGGAACTAGAGGAGTTCTCGGTGGGAAACCCTGACCAAAGGGTGCGAGTAGGATCGGGAATAAAAGATGAGCTGGTAACTTTCCTTCGGGGAAATTGAGACGTGTTTGCATGGAGCCATGAGGATATGCTGGGAATTGATCTGCGAGTAATGGTGCATCGACTCAATGCGAACCCTAATCACAAACCAGTGATTCAGAAGAGGAGATCCTACGCTCTCGAGAAGAGCCAGGCAGTGGAAGTGGAAATTAAGACGCTGCTGGATGCAGGATTCACAAGGGAAGTCTCTTACCCGGAGTGGATAGCCAATGTAGTACTGGTGAAGAAGTCCAATGGGCGGTGGAGGATGTACGTAGACTTCACAGATCTCAACAAGGCATGCCTGAAAGACAGCTACCCACTCCAACACATAGATATCCTTATGGATTCGACGTCCGGGCATGAGCAGCTAAGCTTCATAGACGCCTTTTTTGGCTACAACCAGATATCTATACACGAAGCAGACTAGGAAAGAACTTCTTTCAAAATTGACCGTGACTTGAAGGTGATGCCCTTCGGGTTAAAAAATGCTGGGGCAACATACTAGAGGCTCGTAAACAAGATGTTTAAGCACCAAATTGGAAGGAACATGGAGGTCTATGTAGACGACATGCTGGCGAAGGGCATACAAGCTGTCAAAAATATCCATGACTTGGACGAAGCATTCCAAACGCTGAGGAAGTACGGTATGAAGCTTAACCTAAAAAAGTGCGCATTCGGAGTATCCTCGGGAAAGTTCCTCGGATTCCTGGTATCCTAAAGAGGATTGAAGCCAATCTCGAGAAGATAAGGGTAGTGCTGGATATGCAGGCCCCTCAAAACATAAAGCAGATACAGCAGCTCACGGGAAGGATCATTGCTTTGAACAAGTTCATCTCCCGCTCCACGGATAAATGCTTGCCATTTTTCAAGATTTTGAGGAAGGCCTTTTCCTAGAACAAAGATTGTGATAGAGCTCTTTGGGAGCTAAAGGAGTACCTTGAGAGCCCATCGTTATCTGGCGGTGTCTCCATCTACTGTAAGTTCGTCATTAGCCAAGCCCTTCATGGAGCAAAAGAGAGATAATCACAGGTAGAGAAGCTAGCATTTGCATTATTGGTCTCAGCTAGGAGGTTAAGACCCTACTTCCAAGCCCATACTGTTAGGGTGCTAACTAAGTGTCCCTTGAAGAAGATTCTGCAGAAACCCGATATCTCAGATAGGCTAGTCAACTGGGCGATCGAACTCGTGGAGATCGATATAGAATACCACCCAAGGGTGACGATAAAGCGACAAGCACTAGCAGATTTCGTAGTCAAATTCTGCAACTTTCTAGAAGAGGAAAAACTTTCTCTCGGAGAAGCGTGGGTGGCGTACGTAGACGGATTGTCCATAAGAAAGAGAAGTGGAGTCAGTGTGGTGTTAACTAATAAGCGCCGAATATTTGATTGCATCAAAAGGCCCAATGAATTGGGATTTCCCTATTGGGCTAGGTCATTTCGGGGCAATCAGTTGGACCTTTGATTAATTAATATATCTTTTTTTGATTGACCTCCTATTTCATTGTAATTTTCGACCTAAGAATAACAAGAATGGAATCACGCTCTGTAGGATTTGAACCTACGACATCGGGTTTTGGAGACCCACGTTCTACCGAACTGAACTAAGAGCGCTTCATAAGTAGCCTCATTAGACTGTACATCTTTCTTGGTATATCCAGATAATAGGTAGGAGCATAAACTGAAACATTCTGGTGCCAATTGATTCTGAGTAGCTTTATCAAGATCAGAAGCGAATTGCGCAAAGGCTTCTAATTCTGCGAATTGTGCCAATTCCAATTTTAATTTGCCGGCTACTTGTTTCATGGCTTTAATTTGAGCTACGGATCCTACTTTGGAGACGGAAAATACCCACGTTAATAGCAGGTCTGATTCCAGCATTGAATCTTCTATTTACCAATTTTTATTTGTGTGTAATGCAGCTTTACTTCTGTTTTCTTTATTATTGATAGGAATTCTCTTGTTAAGACCCTATGAATCGATTAAAACCTCAGATTCATACTACAACTACGATGATTCAATAAAACCCTCAAACTAAGTCCAAAAATTTCTTGCATAGCGGGCCCCGGCAGGAGGCCCGCACGACAGGCTATTAACTCAGTGGTAGAGCGCGCCCCTCACGTCATTAGCATATTTCTATGCGGGTCTTACCAAAAAAGGATTCGGTGCCTGATCAGAATACGGAAGAATAAAAAAACTAAAATTTTCTAATATATTTTACCGCCGTTCATTTGCTCTCACATTCAAGCTCCTTAACTACTAGCATATGTTAATTCCTTAGCACTATTATCTATTTGATTTTGTGTTTTGTGTTTTTTTTTTTTTTTTTTTGTGTTTTCAGGTTCATAAGGAAAAATACAATTAATCTCATTGAATTTGTTCTTAAAATGCATTTCAAGTTACTGTAGCAAAATTATTGTAGCATGTTACTGTAGCAAGTTACTATTGCAGGTTACTATAGCTGAGCTCGAGCCTAGCTACAGTGCGCTCGAGCCCACATGGGCGGCAAAGACACCCTGGAGTCCGGAACTACTATGGAAAGCCTTTTTAGCTCTCTTAATCCGACTGGGAGACTGACTTACGATTTTTCTAGGATTTTCATGGCTTCTAGGGTTTGTTTTACACCCTATAAATAGGCCTCAAACTTCAAGTGAAAAGTGTGCTTAGTTTTAGACAGAAAATATCTTTTTAGACACTTGAAGAGTTGAAGAGAAGATGAACATGGTAGAAGGCCATCCCCTCACCAGCATGAGCAACTAATTCTGTAATAGGGAGTTCATGTAGCCCTTTTCAAGTAACAATGGTTTAATTATATTTTAATTTGAGTTTTTCTGTATGCATGATGGTTGTATAACTATGAGAATTGATCTTAATGTTTATATTCAATCATTATGAAATTCTTCTCTTGTCTTAAAAAGTCTTTTATATTGATTGAACTCAATTCTTCATATCTTCTGTGATTATATGAATGATTCTTATACAATGGTTTTAACTAACACACAATCAATAGAATTTGATAGGTCATGCCTAGGGAAGACGAACTTGTCTACACCCTAGTTTAGTGTAATTTAGGCAGACTATCTGCACTAACCGAAGATGAGTTATGATTATCCATTGATTGTGTGTAACTGATTAAGATATTTGATAGTTCATATTTAGGGAAGACATATTGTACCGCATCTAGAGATTAGGTAGATGGTCCGTGATGTGGTCCTTTTGTGTTAAAAAATATCAATAATAAAAATAATCACTCGTAATAGAACGAATCCTTGTGGGATAGGACTATAAAGAGGGTGTCGAACCTCAAGGATTGCGTGAGTGTTGTTATCAAGCTTTTCAAGATTAAATATAACTCAATTTAAAAGATGAGTGATTTGTTTTGTTTTTAAACTAAATGCAGAAACGTAAAAGTAAATAGCATGAGAGATATAATAGGGGGTTGATTTCCCCAATAACCGCATAACATTGGTCAATTATAAATTAATTAGCTAAATTCATATTATGCATGCTCGTCTCACTCGAGTAGTCAAGAAATTTGCCATTATTAAGAAATAAATATAATCCATCTTCGGTTGGCTCGGACCGTCCACCTAACCACTAAGATGCGGTATGATCCATCTTCCCTAGGTATGGATTATCTAATTCCTTAATAGGCTACACACAATCAATGAATAAGCATAACCCATCTTCGATTGGCATGAACTGTCTACCTAAATTACACAAAACTAGGATGTAGTACAATCCGTCTTTCCTAGGCAAGGCCTATCAAATCCTATTGATCATGTGTCAGTTAAAACCGTTGTATAACAATCATTCTTATAATCACATAAAATATGAAGGATTGAGTTAAATCAATATAAACGACTTTTTAAGACAAGATAAGAATTTTATAATGATTGAATATAAATATTATGATAAATTCTCACAGTTATACAACCATCATGAATATAGAAAAACCCAAATTAAAATACAATTAAACCATTTTTACTTGGAAATGGCTACATCAACGCCCTATTACGAATTAATTCCTTATACTGGTGCTGGGATGGCCTCTTGCCATGTTGCTTTTCTCTTCGACACTCCAAGCCTCCATGAAGATAATTTCTGTCTAAAACTAAGCACACCTCTCTTCAAGTCTTAGAGACCTATTTATATGGTGTAAAACAAACCCTAGAAGCACTAGGAATCCCAGAAAAATCGTAATTCAGTCTCCTAGTCGCATTAGGAGACCTAAAAAAGCTTTACTTATCAATTTCAGCATCTTCCAGACTTTCCAACATGAGTGTGCTCGAGCCCACCTATGCACATGGGCTGAGGTGTGCTCGATCCCACCTGTGGTGCGCTCAAGCGCACCTACGCACGTAGGCTACTTTGTTCTCTTATCTTGCGGGATGATTTTGGCATAGCAAATGTCCGAATTAGGAAATTTATATGTTACAATGAATTGTATTATTTTGAGTTAACTTTCCACTACCACTAGTTTTACCTTAATCTAATACTCGAGCAGAAAATTATGGTCAAAATACTGAGACGTGTGCTAGGTCTTCTCAAAGTGTGCTTAAGGTCAAAATCAATGGAATTAATTGCATTTTGTATAAAAAAACCCTGAAACACAAAAACAAAAAACAAATAACAACGCTAAGGAATTAACACTTGCGAGTTTAAGGGGCTGGAATGTGCAACATTTGGCGTTTATCAGTCCATGCCAACTGAAAATGGATTATACTTATCTCTGAATTATGCTATTTTATTCATTACTTGAGTGAGACAAGCCCTATCTCATGCATAATATTAATTTCCCTTATTAATTTATGGTTGACCATTGTTATGCGGTTAGTGGTGAAATCAACTCCCTATTCTCTCTCTCATCACAATCTACACTTGCTTTATTTTATGCATTTACTTTATAAATCCAAAAACAAATGATCATCTTTTGAATTGAATTATGTTTCATCTTGACAAGCTTGATAACAACATCTGTGTAGTCCTTGAGGTTCGACACCCTTTACATAGCCCCATCATACACGTATTCGTCTTATTGTGAGTGGTAATTTTATTATTGATTATTTTTGCACACAAAAAGACCACATTATTAACCAACTCGGAAGGAGAAGTGTTTGAATCTACAATCCGGCTGACTTTCACCACTTCCAACAACGAATGTAATGACCTAGGGAAAAACGCTATCCACATCTGAGCTATTACTCCAAAAGGACTAGTCAATTTAGAGCTTCTCTATAATTCATTATAAAGCCCAGTTTCACCTAGTAACTAGGCAATGTGGGACTTAGCACCCATGACTATCTTTATAAACCACCCTATGTGCCCTTCTTCTCATCTTCCCAATAAGGGATCAGAGTATTACAACGAAGTTGAGTACGAAGCTGTCATTGCCAAAATGGAAATAGCTTCGGAGATGGGGGCCAAGAACCATGAGATAAGGAGCGATTCTTAAGTCGTCATGGGCCACATAAGGGGAGAATACGAAGCACGGGGCAAAAAGATGAAGCAGTACCTAGCCAGAGTGCAACAATTGAAGGAGATCTTTGAGTAGATAGTGGTCACAAAGATACCGCGGGAAGACAATACTCGGGTGGATGCATTGGCGTGACTCGGATCCGGGATAGATGAAGAAAGTGAAGCCTCTAACCCGAAGGTCCAGGACCTGACCGAGCCCTCAATAACGAAAAAAGAAGAGGTCATCCATATCGAGGAAGGCTCGGAATGGACAAAATAGATTATCGACTACTTAAAAGAAGGAAAGGTCCTCAACGAAAAGAAGGTAGCACACAAAGTACAGATGAGATAAGCTAGGTATACCTTGATCGAAAACGTTCACTACAAAAGAGGCTACACCCCACCTTTGCTAAAATGCATCTCTGGCCGGGAAGGAAGTACGTGCTGCAAGAGATACACAAGGGAGTGTGCGGCAGTCATTCCGGGAGTCAGATGTTGGCTTATAAAATGGTTAGGGCGAGGTATTACTAGCACCAGGATGAACAAAGACTTCAACGAGATAGAGACAAATGACAGAGGTTCGACAAGGTCATTACCAACCCCTCGGAGGAATTGAGTCCAGTCTCATCACCATGGTCTTTTACACAATGGGGAGTCGACATCGTCGGACCCTTACCCGTGCGTAAGGGACGCCGCAAGTTCATAGTGGTTGCAGTCAATTACTTCACAAAGTGGGCCGAAGTCGAGGCTCTAGCCATAATCACAACTGGGACCATAAAAAGTTTCCTTTGGAAGTCAATGGTCTGTCAATATGGGATTCCACACGCTTTTGTAATAGACAATAGGAAACAATTCGACTGCGAGCCATTTTGAGCATGGTGCAAAAAATTGCACATTCGAAATTATTTGCCTTCACTGGGACACCCTCTAGCAAATGGGAATGTAGAAGCAACCAACAAAACCTTGATGAAGACTTTGAAGAAGAAGTTGGAAGACAAGAAGGGAGCTTGGGTGGAGTTCTTACCAGAAGTACTGTGGTCATACGGGACTACCGAAAGAACACCCATGATTGAGACCCCTTTTCCCTTAGCCTTCGGGATCGAAGCAGTCATTTTAGTGGAAGTCGGGTCTATTAGTTTCCAAGTCAAGGGCTACAACTTGGGGTTAAATGATGAAGGCATCAGGCTAAACCTGGATCTATTGCAGGAGAAGCAGGATATGGCCGGAGTCAGCAATGACGCCTACCAACGCAACATGGCCAAATACTTCAACAAGAAAGTCAAACACAAGGAGTTCAAATAGGGGGACTGGGTACTCCGAAAGATCATGATTGCCACTAGAGACCCTGCAAAAGGCAAACTAGGACAACATGGGAAGGACCCTACAGAGTCGTGCACAATCACTGGCAAGGAGCATAATACTTGTTGGCGGAAGATGAGAGACCTCTACCCATACCTTGGAATGTAGAGCACTTAAAGAAGTACTATCAATGAGAAACAATTAAACTCTTTCCTTTATATTTATTTTGAACTCTTTATTTTTCATTATATTGCCACTCAATTCCCAATTAAAATTGGACACTTTATTGATGCCACAGTCAAGGATATTCCTATATTGACTTAAGCATCAGAGTGTCCCCGGTCAATCGACCGGCGGACAATCAATGCTAGTTCCCTTTAGCAGAAATAGAAGTGGGAAAACACCCTGGAAAAGTAGAAGCGGGAAACTCCCCAGAAAAGCAGAAGAGGGAAAACTCCATGGAATAGCAGAAGCAGGAAAACTCCCCGGAAAACCAAAAGCGTGAAAACTCGAAAAAGCAAAAGCGGGAAAAATCCCTCGAATAGCAGAAGCAGAAAAATTCCCCAGAAAAGCAAAGGTGGGTAAACTCCCCGGGGCAACAGAAATGGGAAAGAACGTCAAAGAACAAGAATAGGAAGCGAAAAATCCGAAAACATAGAGAGACTAAACACTTGGTCTTTTCAAACCAAGTCCTAAAAGAGTGGTTAGATTTTGCCCTCGGTCTTCTATATATCCGTGATCAAAGAAGAGTCAAAGCTCACACTCGGACAGAAAGAAAGACTAAACACTTGGTTTCTTTACAAACCAAGTCCTAAAAAAAGGTCAGATTTTGCCCTTGGTTTTCTCTAAGAACATTCGCAGAAAAGTCAAAGCTCATCCTCGGACAGACAGAAAGACCCAACACTTGGTTTCTTTACAAACCAAGTCCTAAAAGTGTAGTGACCCAAATAATTAACTAAGCTTAGGTAGCTTAGTTAGAGGGTTAATTTAGACTTTGGGTCACTAAGGATAGCTAGAAAGACATTTTGGAAATTTTTGATTGTCTGACTGAACTTACGCTAGGGTTGCCGGACGTACGCTCTTGTTTGTAGTAGAGGACGTACGCGGGGGGACCATCGTACGTACATTGTTAATAGTACGCCGAGTACTCTGCCAATAATACACGGACATACGGTGGGGACCACACGGACGTACACTACTTTTGGAATACCCCTTGGTTAATACCTGGACGTACACTATAGCCTTTTGACCGCTGGGGTAAATAGTACTAGATGTACGCCACTATAGTATCGGACGCCCGTAACTTTCCAGAGAAGTTGGTAGCACCCTCCGCAATAAATACCCCCTACCCTCAAGGTTTCTCACACCCATTCTCACCCCAGGCTCCCAGAAACACTTTTGTGAGTGTGTTCTTGTGAGATTGTGTGTTTGCTGTAATAGGAGAGGTGTTTTCTTGAAGGTTGCTTCCAGGAGGTAACCCTCTACGCTTAACTTTTCTTTTTAAGTCGTTATGCTCTTTTAATGCATTCTAGAGTAGCTTAGGCGTTGGTTTGAAACTTTAGACATGTTATACCATTAATCTTGTTTAGAGTTGGGCTTAGCATTCCATTGTGTTTTCTATTGCATGGAGATCTTATTTGGAGATAGAAGGTCTTAGAAATCAATTTAGATGGGTTTAGAAGCAGTTTGGGAGGATAGGTGGACATTTTGGAACAAACAAGGTTCTACCTAAAACTTTCTGAGCAGACATACGGCCTCGAGCTAGGACATATGGTCAAAAGCATTTCAGGGGAAACAACGTTTTGACCAAGTCGTTTGATAGCCTCTGTTGTCATGTTCTAGGTTTGTTTTATTTGGATTTAGAACTAATGATATGTCTTTTCTTAGTATTAGAGGTTATGGAGCCTCAAGTGAATTTTACGGACGAACCTTATGACCCAGGTGAGTACAAACTCACGTGGATGCTTTTTATTACTTTACTGCATTGCACGTCTATCTTATATATATCAAACATACATATTTTGCAACTCTTATGAAATACATTTTGAAACTACTGTGAACTCTCTTTTGTGAAAACGTGTATTGATTAATAAGATAACAATGAGGCTTGTAAAACTATGCATGTAAAAGATTGATAAGATTTATTGTATCGTATGACATGGTACACTGGTACGTACGGGATAACGGCCGTGGGCTTACTATACAGGTTAACTTTATAGTCAAATGTGTGTGTGTGGACTTTGGATCCAATGGTTTCTTGACCAAGGCCCAACCATTCCCTAATGGATGGTCACTACTGGTGTGAGCCACCCGAGGTCGGACTCAGTCGTGCCACTAATGTTATGTACGGTAGCATGCAATATCCAAGGCATCGGTGTTGTACTGCAGGTCCCTCGAGATAGCGTCAACCCTGCTGAGAATGGGTAATATCTCGGGTAGACCATACGGTTGAGTTGTTACTGTTACTCATGATTATAAGCATATATTATATCTATATCACATCCATGATAAACTGTCATCTCATAATGTTACATGTGCTTTATAAATAACTGAGTTCACCATTTAATGATGGGTACGTCATGTGCATTTATACTCACTAAGTCGTCGGATTTACCCTTGTATTATTTTCCTTTTTTCTCTATATGTACAACTATGCGGTTATAGATAGTTTAGTAGAGATCGATCTAGCGAAGCTTCTGGTTATTGTGGAGGATTCGACCCGGGAGATGCTTAAGGATTTGTTGCAAGCTTAGCCGGGTACTCATGGTAACTAGTACTTTTGAGTTATGCTGTAGGCTTAGGAGCTTTTATGCATGCTTGCATATAGAGGCATAGCATGAATCCCTTGTAAAGATGATGATGTGTATAGTATGATTTCATCTACTTTGATGTTCCTTGGTAGAAGCTCTGGTTGTAATGATTAATGTTTATAGAATCTTTTGTTACCCTCTTTAGTATCATCTCTTTTGAGGAGTAGAGGTCTCTGAGTCTTGTTTCGCGTGGGATAAGACTGGGAGACGAACCGTGGAATTAATTACCACTTAATTAATTTTTGGGGCGTTACAGTTGGTTTCAGAGCAGTTGCTCTTCGGACCATAGGAATTGCTCTATTAGGTATTAGGTCATGATTTATTAGAGCTTTTGCTTGGGCGAACTGTAGGAGATGATCTACCACTACAAAAACCTGCACTTTATTGACGTGTCAAATAGTAACTCATGTTTGCCACGTCAATAAATTTTGACGTGTCTAAATAGACACGTCAAAAAAAACATTTTTGACGTTTTAGATTTTAACACGTCAAAAATTTTTGACGTGTTAATGGAACATGTCAAAACTTTTTGACGTGCCATTTTTACATGTCAAAAAGTTTTGACGTGTTAGGATGACACGTCAAAAATTTTTGACGTGTTCTTTTAACACGTCAAAAGTTTTTGACGTGGCATTTCTTACACGTCAAAACTTTTTGACGTGTCTAAGTAATACGTCAAAAATTACAATTAATTATAATTATAATTAGGTATTATTATTATTATTATTTTTAAATCTGGTTTATTTCTGACATGCAAGTTTTAACACGTCAGAAATTCTGTTCCAATTTTTTTTTTTTAATCTGGTTTATTTCTGACGTGCTAAAACCAGCATGTCAGAAATTATTTCTGCTCAAAAAAATTTTTATTCTCCATGCAGTAATATAGGAAAAAAAAAAACTTTTTTCTGACATGCTAAAACTAGCACGTCAGAAATTTCTGATGTGCTAATTATAACACCTCAGAAATTTCTGACGTGTTAAATGTTGGCACGTCACTAAAAAAAATGAGTGGGTTTTTAACTTTTTCCCTCTTTTTCCCTATCTTCTTTTATAT